>NC_052625.1:118479609-118782640 GCF_016161935.1 Mauremys reevesii | reverse complement strand
ATATACCATCTAAAACATTAGCCAATTTAGGTATACATTTATATGCTGTTCTACAACACTGCTCATAAATCTCAATTTATGCTATTATAAGACCTCATTTTGTCAAGATGATCCCTCTTTATCACTCTTTTTATGATATAGTTTTAAATGGACTTAAATGACCCTTGCAATTGTGACCCTCCATATAAACACAGGAACCTATTTCATTAAATCATTGTTTTGCTTGTTGTACTACACCAATTTTGCCTTAAGTGGCTAAATTAGAAACAATGCTGATGAAATGTCTCATTTAGGATATTAATGGAACCACCTGTGTATTTATACACAGTAGTAATAAATTGCACAAAATAAGATAATTTCTCACCTTCTGACAGCTTCGGTCAATAGGATCTACTGGAGTAGAACTGGGGTGAGTTACTCTAAGATCATCTCTTCCACACTCCAGAATAGCCCATAATTCAGTTATAAGTGCTTTTATAAACCCTAAAAATTAATATTTGATTTAGTCACAAAAATGCTTAAAAAACAAGTAAAATAAAATTCAAAACTCTATACAATGTGGACCAAATTTTAAAAAGAGATTGCCTCAGGGACTACTCTCCTCTTCTATCCATAATATGGTAGGTACACCACTGTCCTTCCCACTGATGATCAAATAACATCATTATGACAACTACAGCAACTGTTTACAAGAAAAAGTAATATTACCGTAGGTAATATATTTTTCCATTTTTGTTTGTTTTTTAAGCAATTAAGTAGCTGGAAACAAAGACGACGCAGTATTTTGTCACAAGCTAGCTTTTATAGACCACAATTTGGGAACGATATATTACACAATATCATTGAGTCTAAAGACACAGGATTTAAGACAACTTGTCTGGAAACAACTCACTTGCACTTGCATAATAAAGTCAACTAGATTTACCTAAAGAGAGAGAGTGGTTTTGCACAGCTGCCCGTGCCAGTCTACTGTAATATACAGGGTCAGATTTAGGGACAGGTGATCCAGGCGACCGCCTGGGGTGCTGAGCTTTGGGGGCCCTGTGCTAGGGGCACTGTTTTTGTTGTTAGCAACAAAAGGGAAAATAGAATGTTTGAAGTAAAATGTTTCAGGTATTCTGCATGAGGATTAATTTTTCACTAACCACTTAGAATGTTCTGGACCTTTGTAGGAACTCATGGAACCTTCCAGACTTTCTGAGAACATTTTCCCTGACCCTCCTACACTGTTGTTAGCCATGTCCTTGTGGATTTTTAATGGACAGGGCATCGCCAATCAGTCAATGAGATATAAGAATGAAGTGAGAGCCCAACTGCGATATAGCAAACCTTGTTTTATTGTGTAATTGTGAAAGTGTACTTGTATTTTAAGACTTGAAGAGTGTAAGTAGTGACTAATAAAGGACATATCTAATGAGATGCCAGAAATATCTATCGAACCCCTATCTATGCAACGATATAAAAGAAATACTGTTATTTCTTTTGCCATGCTTACCATGTAATGTTTGATTACTTTCTAAGTCTGAGGAACACAGACTTTTGCTCTCCTTAATGCTGACTGTTTTCCCGCCATAGAAAATAAAAGGATGCCCCTGAAGAAGCCTTCAGGAGCTCACTATAGGAAGTGAAAAGCTCAATTCAATCTAGTTTGCAGCAATGGACAAATCTGATAGGAAAATATCTGAAATAGAACGACAGAAAGACTGGGCTTTAGGCAGTAGCAATCATCCCAGTGCAGAAGAAATTGAGAAGTGAAGCGTAAATGATGGCAGTCCTATTAGTAAGGAATTAGCAGATTTACTTGAAGATAAGGAATGGAAATGTGAGGAAAGTGATCGAGAATCATCTAGTTTTCCAGGCAGCATAAAGGAGAGTGATGATAAAGAAAAATCTGTTTTACATGAAAAGGAGAGAAATGATAAAGAAGAATCAGCCTTGCATGATGACAGAAACAGAAGTGAGAAAAACTGCACATCACAAATCAATACCTCAGATCCTGCTTTATGACCAGCAATCCTAAAATCTGCCGATAATGATCTCAGAATTTTGAATGAGGGTATGATGTTTCCAATAAATGACAGAAGCAACACTTCTCAAAGTCAGATAAGTTGTTCATTAAACACAATGGTAATTTTCTTAGTTTGATAGAACTCCTGGAGAAATATGATGTCATCATGCATGAACACCTACGTCAAGTAGCTTGTAAAGAAGATGTGGACCCTTACTGCAGCAAAACAATTCAAAACTGATTGATTGACTTTATGGCAAAGCAGGTGCTTGATAACATATTTATGCGGCTTGGCAAAGCAAAGTACTACGCCATAATAATGAACTGCACTTCCGACATTAGTCACAGTAAAGGAACGTTTTTATCTGTTTCCTGTCTGTGGATGACACTACTGGAAAAGGCCTAACAGAACTGTTTATGAACATTTTGAACAAAAATAAAGATTCAGGACTGCCACAGCCAAGGCTACAACAACGGCGTAAACATGAAGGGAAGAAAACGTGGCATCCAGGCAAAGATCCTTGTGTTGAATCCAAGAGCTTTCTTTGTGCCTTGTGGCTGCCATTCCCTTCAACCTGATTGTGTCAGATGCAGCATTATCTGTGTTAGATTCAATATCTCTTCGGAGTACTGCAAAGGATATACATCTTGTTTTCAGCATCAACTATCAGGTAAAAAGAACAAGAGTACTTGTGGCACCTTAGAGACTAAACACGGCTGCTACTCTGAAAACTATCAGGTAGTAGATCCTCACAGACAGTGTTACAAGTCTGACTAGGAAGTCAGTAAGTGACACTCACCAGGAGAGCCATATTGACAGTGAGGTACCAAATGACTGAGGTTTATGATGCTCTGATGGAACTGGTGCAGTTGAGTAAAGCTGCGATCAGAATCCGACACGAGATGCAAAGCCTGGCAAACCAGATCACTGACTTCAAATTTCTGGTCTCAATTGTGGTTTGGCATAATATCCTGTTCCAAGTAAACATTGGAAGCAAGGCATTAGAAACTCAGTTGATGGACTACTTTGACGAGAAGTTGCCTTGATTTCATTGTGGACTACAGAAACAACGGATTTGAAGATGCCATCACTGCTACCAAAAAAATGACATAAATCTTAGGAGTTGAGCCTATATTCAAGGATACTCATATTGATCAGAAGAAGAAACAGTTTGTTTACAAGGGTAGAGATTAGGTGATGGGAAGCGTGGAAGAAAAACATCAAGAGGGAGCTTTTTTGCTCACTCGTTGACACTGCTACAGTGTCCACTGAAGAAAGGTTTAGACAAATGAAGCACCACTAAAAGACCTGGGCATTTTTGTATGACCTTCATAAGCTGCTGGCGGACAGGAAAATTGTACGGACCTTCACCAGATGCTGACACATGGGGAATGTTCAGATGTCATTGATAAAGATTTCTACGTTGTATTGGACAACATCTGTGACATTTGGCAACACTGGAAGCCCTCTCAACTCCAAGTTCTCCAATTCATTCATGATGCAAAGCTCAAGGACATGCTTCCTAAATGTGTGGATAGCTTTGAGGATTCTGCTCATGCTGCCAGTCACAGTTACAAGTGGTGAGTGCAGCTTTTCAATGCTCAGACTTGTTAAAACGTATCTTCGACCGATGATGGTCGACAAGAGACTGACATCACTTGTTATTTTATCACTTGAAAATGCCATTGGCCAGTCTTTGGAACTCTCCAACACTGTGCTTCAGGGCGAGGGCGAAGGCGAGACAAGTGACCTTTTGAACTAAAAGACTAGGGTTAACAGTCTAAGCTGCCACCTACCGTAACACTATTTAATACTGGTCCACCCAGTGTTGGTGCACAGTTCAATTTCTTGATATTAGTATATTTCTGTTATTCTTAAAATTAAAAAGTTTCTATAAGCTTAGGAAACTAATTTATTTTTTATTTGCTTATATATGGCATGAATAAATACAGATTTGAAGTGTGCAAATTTATCTTCTTATATGCCAGGGATAAATCATGCATGCAAATTGTGCATCAAAGTCGTGAAATAGGCTATAACTGCAATAAAAAAAAAGGTATTCAAACGATTAATAAATGGAGGGGGGGCACCAAAGATGCTCCTCACCTGGAACGTCATATGGTCTAAGGCTGGTCCTGGTAATGTATATTGCTAGCTGATTGTAAAATATGTTAAGAAATCTTAATATATATCTTAAAATGAAAATTAAGGGAAAGATAAGTAGAAATACATATCTTCTGAGTACTGTCTACTGTAAATGATAGGCTGATAATTATGACCTCCATCATGTTTGCCTTCTGGTAGGGGAGAAGATCTGGGCTGATTCTTTCAGGTATTTCATCTGCTTTCAATACTATTAACAACAGGATGTGTCGTGGCTGCGGACCATAGAGAAACAGGAGTCACTCAAGTTAATCTGTTCCTCATTTCCTGAGAGACTCCAGAAAATAGTAGTGGGCTTTTTTTTTTCCAATCAGCCACAAGGTTTCTCTTATGTGACATACAATAGGGCTCCATTCTGTTGTGCAGGAGCTGAAATATGTATACAGATAATATTAAAAGATTAGTGAGAAAATTGGAACTGTTGTGTCTTCAATATGAGGACTACACTGGTTGCAATTCCAGTTATCAGTTTTAATCTTTGAAACGCTATATGGTTTAGGTGCAGGCTATTTGAGCTGTGATGCCAGTCCCTGGTTTAACTTAGAGAAGCTTTCTGGCACAGCATTTTTAGTGAAGAATCCTTGATTCTGGAACTCATTTCCTCACCAATCAGTGTTCCTAAAGAGCTAGTTTCTTGATATTCAGACCTATCCATCTTCCCAGGCTTTTGAGAAGTGAGTGCGTCATGAAGATGGTATATCAGTTAAAGAAGTTGGTATTTATTAATTATGATTTGTTGATGAATGAGGAAGGTTTGTGATTTATTACCGGTTTATTTTGTAACACTCATTAATGTATTCATGCATTTAGATGAAAGGATAGATACATTTCTTTGAAATCAAAACAAATGAAATAAAAATAAAAAGAGGAACATTCTTTTACTATGAATATACACAGAATATACAAGATCATATTCTTCCATCTGCAAAAACTTAAATGCATAAGGCATTTCTGTACTTAAGAAAAAAGCATTTAAAAGAATAGTTTTCCAAGAAAAAAACAGCAGGCTCCAAACTAGTCATTACTAGTATTGCATATCTATCTTAATCACATCTGACTTTATTTTGTTTAGAATTATATTATTTTAATTCATGATATTACAATGTGTTAGTGCCGATGATAAAGTTCACCCTTAAAATTACCTGAACGCTGCAGAGCTACTGCACCTGGAGATGTCGCTGCCATTTGTGTAACCATCACTCCATAACCAAACCTTTCACATCCACTCACCTATTCATAGTAAATGTAAGAGACAAAGGAAGTTTGGAGAATACAACCAAGACACTCATATTCTCAAATGTTCTCTTATGTATTTTTACTTGTTCCCTGCAGAACTTTAAATTCTGTAAACAAATGTATATAGACCAGTCTGGGTCAGATTACAACACAAGCATGTTTGTTTAGCAAGTAAAGGAATCTCTCCTTTTGCTATTTCAAAGTATAAATAGCATAATATAAAGCACATGCAACTTCTGCACACAGAACAACAACTTATTAAGGCTATAACCTCCCAGATCCTTTGCACTCACCGATTAAGACTAGGGGCCACAAAACCTTTTAAAATTCCATGTGGTAACATATTTTCCTCCATAGTTGAATGCATAATTCCCTATGTAATTTGATGTCTGGCATGTTAGATCTTGCCGTTTTACTGGCAACCACTGTACATATATTTCAATGTACATACATCACTGAGTCTGACTAAGGATTAGGTCCCAAAATTAAATGTAGTGTAAAAAGTATCCTTTTGCTTAACATTTTGAGCTAAAAAGTAACAGTGACAATATCTGACATTATTATTGACATTTTGCAGAGTAACAACTGAAATAAAATCAATGTACCATACATTTAGAATGTCAGATTACATTTTAACTCAACTCTTCCAATAAGATAACAGATAAACAATGGTTTATGGTTTTCCCTTCTAATTACCTTAATTAAATAAGTGATTGTACTAGACTCTGACATGCGTACCTGGAGTTTTTTTGAGAATCTGCTGAACATAAAGGTTACACATTCATTGAGGGCTCCTGTATTCTGAAGCAGAAGAAGACCTTTTGGAGTGGCAGCAAAGTTTAATAAATCATCTAATAAAGTCTCTTCCCATACCATACTGAAAATGATAGAAAAATTAAATGAATCAAAAAAGATTTTAAAATAAAAAAGTGAAAAGCAAGAGAAAATATAAACTTTTCAGGTTAAAAAAAAATCTCTCTTTCACTGGACCTATGTGTATGGTAGCAAGTTCAACTACTTCTTGGGGGTTAAACTATGTACAGAACAGCTGCATAGTATACCAATACTGCATCGAAATTCAAGATCACAGAAAAGATCTTACATGGTAAGATAGGATGGTCTAGTGGATAGATAACATGACCAAGAGCCAGAAGACTTGGGCTCTAATTCTCAAATCTACTGCTGACTTACTGTGTGACTTTGGGTAAGTCACCTCTCAGTGTCACAATTTCCCCATCTGTAAAGTGGGAATAAGATTGCTTTCTCACCACTGTAAAGCATATTGAGAACTACAGATAAAAAGCACTATATAACTGCAAAATATTATTAAAACTGTTGTGTAGGTGTTATACTAGACATGAAACAATGCTAGAAAATGGGGGCACTGTTTATGAAAATGAGGTGCTGTTACATACAATAACCCACATCTGGGCTCAGTAAGCATATGTGCATTCTTTCCAAACTATTCCACTTTTGAGGGGGATTAAAATGTGTCCACAAACTAGTGACTCCAGTGAGAAACATATCATATATATGAATTGGTAGGGTGACAGGGGAAAAGATGACTATTAGAAGCAAGTGTGAACACACCCAAACCATCCTCTACCCAAGAAAGAGAAGCCCAGCACTGAAACAATCTCTCAACAGACACCATCTCATCACCATGGGATTCACCTTGTAATCCAGCTTCCCTGAACACATTGCCTTACTGGATTCTCATTTCTGGGTTTGAGCTTCCTTGGTGGATGTTTGATTCCCACCAGCAGCAATGACAGAAATAAGCAGAAACCACACTTCCAACAATAGTCAAACACCACCCTAGAGTTTAGCCACTGTACCTAGAATCTTGAAGTCATTTCTTGTTTTAGTGGGAAGCAATAGCTTCATCTAAAAATAATTCCTCGGAGTCTCTTATTCCATAAAAAAACTGTCAAATTCAGCAGTTAGGAAGGGATTGTAGTTTATAATTCACTGGAATTGACTATTGATAGATATCTCCAGCAGAGCACTTCATGTAGGGTTTCCTTACTCAACACTGATTTAAAGTCACTACAGTCACTTCACAAAAGGGAAAAAAATACACCAAAAACAAATATTGTAATTCCTATACAAATTACATATGGAAGCTTTTAGAAACTATCCCACAGCAATTAAAAGGAAAAAAAGACACATACAAGTCTATCAATAGTGTTTAATTACATATTTTTATACCCCACATTCACAAGCAGTATAGAGTTCATGTATTTCTCATCAGGTAAAACTTAACATACAAACATCTACTGGGGAAATGAAGTTTGTATTAACATCAAAGGAGAGATGCCTTTTCTCTCACTGTGTGACTGGCTTTCAGCCAGTATTCTGGTAATCTCCCTATATGATATTTTGAAGGCATTGATGGTATTCTACAATACAGGATTTTTAATTAATAACACAATCAAAGAGACAGAAAAACTGTGTCAACTATCTTGTTTTACATCTTTTAATTGATATTTTCCCAGACAAATTTTGATCCACATAGACAGCAAATTATGAGCCACATCTACATAGAACTTAGTATAACTACATAGAGCTGGGAAGAACTTTATAACTCAATGAGCCCTGTGCTAGGAAGGTCTAAAATGAGAAACCTCAGCTCAAGATATGTACCTTCTTGTAGCTACCAACCTGTTCCTGGCAAAAGCCTAAGAAAACAGATGGGCCTAATAACTGTCCTGAAGGTCAACAAATCTGGGCTGCGGTGGACTTGTGTATTTTACCCAAATATGATAGACACAGCAGTACTTACATGTTTTGTGACTCTTGATTTCCTGATGAAATAGAGTCTGTCCCAGGTACAGGAGTAGGAATCCTTTCTGAAAGTGAACTAGCCTATGAAATAAAAACTACAGTTATTATTACATCATTCTTAGGAATTCTGACTACCAATAACAAAAAGGATGGAAGGATGGTCCAATGGTTAGGGCATTAGCCTGGCACTTGGGAGATCTGAATTCAATTTCCTGCTCGGTCAACAGGATTCCCATGTGCCTGTACACAAGGCACTTAAAGACAAATTTTAAAAGGTATTTAGGCTTCTATCTACAACTATAGGTACCTAAATACCTTTACAGATCTGGCCCTTAGTCTCTGTGTGTCACAGATTCCCATATGTAAAATGGGGATAAATAGTCCTTCCCTGCTTCACAGGGGTATTGTGAGGATAAAGACATTAAAGATTCTGAGGCACTCAGCTACTATAATAATGGGGCCATATAAGTGCCTCAGTTAGATAAAATAAAATAGATTAGATGAAATAAATCCTGAATATGTTTTAAAGGGAATATATTTCAAAAGCTTGCAAGATTTCATACTTTATTTCAAGGTGACACCATAATTTCTGCAAAGAGTCCTGTGGCACCTTATAGACTAACAGATGTATTGGAGCATGAGCTTGTGTGTGTGAAAACCCACTTCATCAGCATCCAATACGTCTGTTAGTCTACATGGTGCCACAGGACTCTTTGCTGCTTTTACAGATCCAGACTAACACGGCTACCCCTCTGATACTATAATTTCTGTGAATAAAATATAGTTTTATTATGGACCTTTCTTTCATAGTTTTTCAGTTACTAAACTATTTTTAAATGACAGTAGCAAAAAAAAAATAATACAAAAACTGCACACTGTAGTACGTGCTTCTGTAGTGGGGAATTACATTGTAATTCTGCTTCTCTATGTCATTTTGGTAGGAATCTCACTCTTGGGTCTTAGCTCCTTAGTGTAAGCCAAGCAGAACTTCCCAAGTTTTTGAGGGTTTTTTTGGTCAGTAGTAGCTGATGGAAGCACAAGTCACTACCCCAGCTACTAATGACTGAAAATTAACTCTTGAAACCTCCTAGTCAGTTCTTGCTTGACCACAGTCAGCAAAGGAGTAATTCACCCAAACTGTGCTACTCCAATCACCATTCCAACTTCAACCCATCCAACATCATTTGGATATGATATCCTGTACTCTGAGTCCCTCCTTTTTATTATGTTTTTTCCATAGCTCTTTTGTCACAATTGACCCAGAAATGTAAGTGAGGCCGTGGTCTCCAAATAACCTTTGACTCTCCAATCAGGCCTTTTTTTTTTTTTAATGTCATGTAAATGTTTTGGTACTTTTTTTTCCCTCAATGCTTTCTTTGGTTTTTTAAAAAAACCACCAAAACTCCTATGCTTTCCTTTGACAATGGCACTGTATAATTCAAAAAGACGATGACTGTCACTATACTGAGATATTATCAGTACCCTTTTATGTCAGGTAAGGAAATTCAGTGTCAGGAAATAACACCTAACATTACACTATACAAAATAAAGCAAAATTAATATGCTCCAAAATAAACGCTTTGATCCAGAGTGTCCTGGCATACTGTGCCAGAATTCTGAATCAGAGAAGTTCAATTACATTAATAAACACCTATCTGCCAAGTTGTAAAACACTGTGGACTATTTATCAGAGGTGTGAAAATATTAAGGTTGTTAAGTAAATATTTTCTATATCACTTATTTATCAGCAGAGCGAAAAAATCCTGAAAAAAATCTGAAAATTTGTAATTCTATTTCCATATCGTCTGTGGTATAGAAAGAATTGCAAATAATATATTTTTCCAATTTTGCTTAAAATAAAACTACGCACACTGAAATTTTGTAGATAACTTAGTTTTGTTTTTTAAATTACAAAATTTCACACACAAAAAGAACAAACTTTTTAATTCCATTTGCATCTATGGAGATCAGTGTTCTTAACTGTAGGATACTGGTCTCTTTACTGCATATGAGCTTTGATCTGATCTGAAGTAAGAAGTACCTTCTGAATCGATACAAAATTAAATATACCAAACAACCCTATCAACATTCAGCAAAAGTCAACAACTTTGATGGGGATGCTAATGTAAAAGATACCTGATTTTTTTTTGAAGAAAATACTTTATTTAAGAACAATGATTTACGGTTTTTAGGTTTTAAGCAATGATGGGGACATTACACTACTTAATCAAATGATAGTGGATGTTATAGATTATATAATTTCAGATGTGTAATTTCAATGAGCATAATGAAGTTATATTGTAACATATACAAGATCAAATACATCCATAATATCATTGTGTAGTATGCTATTGCTTTTTCTGGGTCTGTCAACTCTCCTTCTTTTCAATCATGCCAGCATCTGTCCCAGAATTCTACTACTGCCATATACTTGATCATGAGCACTTTTTAGTGGCTTTGCCTGCAGAGTGAAACTGTTCCTTATCTGTCTTACTGAAAAGTGCTCCTGTTCAGAAGGGCAGTGCTAAAAGAGTTACTAGAGCGAGCAGGTCCATTAGTTTGGAAAGAGATACCATGATCAAAATATTTGTAAGTACAAAAAATTGAGATTTATAAGTGTCCCAACAGTGAGTCCACATATTAGTATCAAGAAAAAGCTGACATATTAGTATCAAGAAAAAGTAGTTTGGGTTATATTTTCAAATTACTTGTACAGTTTTTATTTTGGAGGGTAGTAATGGGATTCTCCCATTGCCCCACTCTTAGCAGCTGTCGGAACCTTGCAAGGATCTACAGGTTTCTTAATGCTGACACACTGTGGAAGTACTCTACTTCAGATTGCACCATAAACAGAAGGGAAATGGGAGTATTGCCCTAGCCAGGGAAATTAGGGTTTGAGCCAGACAGGTCCTGAAAGAGAGAACCCTAAAAACAACCAACCCTGGGAAAAAGTGCTTAGGTTGAGGGGTGGCACCCACTGTTACTTCGGAATTACCTTTTAATAATAAACTACTCCACACAATGAGTAACCTCTTTTCACTTTATGAGTAAGTAATTTATGCTTGTTGCTGGGTGAGGACTCCAACACCTTACAAAATGGCAATGTGCTTGCCTCTGATACTCCTAGAACCTTTTAAAAATCATCAGATTTATCCTTTAAAACCAGCAACTCCTAATTTCAGAGATTTATCACCTGTTCAAACACTTTGGTACACTATCAATGTCTGGAATTCGTAAAGCTTTTTATAAGTTGAAGCTAATTTTAAGAAACCAGGACTGGAAGACTACAAAGAAAAATACCCAAGATGGTGAAGCTAAAAATTCAGTTTGTTTTACTAGTTTATTCAGGTCATTAGGGCACATTCACTCTGTAATCTCAACTTGGCCTCTGATGTGGGATACCGGAACAGCAGCTGTATCACAGTTATATGTTTGATGGAATTTTCATTCTTCATATTAATCTTCTGTACATCAAATTTAGGTTTTTTTGTCCAAATGATGTTCTGTGCTATGACAAGAGAATTTAATGTGCATAGAGGTGTGTATGTATGCCTAGCTATATCACTTGTAGCACTTCATCACAGCAGGTAATTGAAAATGCCCATCAAAAGCTTGCAAGATTTCATACTTTATTTAATTTTTACGATGTAAGACAGACTGTTTAAGCTAGACTGAATAGCATCCTCATCACAAGGATAGACAACTTGCTGAGTTACATAAATTACAGCACAATATATGTAAACTAGTTCACTTAAGTCAGCAGAATTCTAGTCCAGCGTTCTCAACGTAACAGACAGCACTAGCTTCAAGATCAGCTTTGTTCAATTAGAAATCTAATTTATCATTATAAAATTGAGATTCTGGTAATAACTTATTTTATTTTCACTATTTTGGATAATTAACCTTTGCCTTTCACTACAGTACCTGTGCGCAACAGGGACAGGAAATATCCAAAATAAACTGATGATTCAAAATATCTCTTATTCAGACTTTAGATTACTGTAATTGAATGCTTAAATTTGGATTTGTGACTGTTTATATTACTTTAAATTATTAGTTACTTAATATTGTACACACATATATATTATATTCACATTAATCATAGGGTGTATATACAGTAATGTAGTGGAAGCCGTAGCTGTTCCATTCTAACTCCTCCCTTCCCCACGTTTTCAGTCTCATATCTTTCTGAAAATTTAACCTTCAAAGCCTTTTTTTTTCCCCCAGGGTTGGGCTGGTTTCTGTCTGTAAGTTAATATTTTGGGAACATTTGAGCCAAAATATTCCACTCATTGTTGAGCGTGAAGGAAAATAAAAAATTCTACCACTTTCAAAATTGAAATATTTCAATGACTTACTTGAAATCAACTCTAGCCTCAAAGTCCTTGAGGGAAGAAAATTGAAATTTGGCATGAAAATCTTCATCCTCTTAAACACCTGTTTTGATTTGACTAATTTATGAACGGTTTGACAACTACACTCTCAGAATGTGCAAGAACTGTTTTTTTTTCTTTTCATAATGACTATGCTAAGCTCACAACATGCTTAGATAAGAACATGTAGCTCATGTGTGCATGACTAGCCTATCTGAGCAATAAAAATATTAGTCAATGAAATAGGCAGGGCCATCCCTATCCATACGCAAAGTACGCAGCTGCGTAGAGCACCAGGAAATTTGCTGCTCCAGCCCCTGCTCCGCCACAGCCCCTGCCCCTGCTCCACCTCAGCCCCACCCCCACTCCATGGACTGCAGTAGGTGGCAGGCCTGCACTCAACAGCAGCGGGAAATGCAGTGACCTGGCCCCAGCCGCACCACCAGTGAGTTCTGGGGGGCAGTTGCCCCCTGTCCCCCCAAGGCTGGGAGCCAGGGGATCAGAGTGGAGTGCAGCAACAGGCCTGCCCTGCATTTCGTGAACCCCAGTTTAGGAACCACAAGTCTAACCAATAATTTCAGTTTGAAATTCCTTTTTTGTGTGTCTTTCCCCACCCCCTCAAGAAAAAGGAAAATTCATTTTAAAAAATGACTAAAGCATTTTTTTTTGTTTTAATTTTACAAGACCAGGAACCAAGAGTGGTGATTAGGAATGGTTGGTGATAGAAAGTGATACTTTGAAATCTTCCTTTTAAATGTGATGAGCACTGACCAGTGGCGAGTCACAACCCCAGAGGAGCTCTTTCATGGACAATCGTCAAAAATAAATTCATGTGTGGACAACTGAGGGCAGCCTATGTACCTCATCAGGTATGGTATAAAATTTCCCAGTTTAATCCAAAGGCATAAAACTTCCAAGCTATAAATAGGATCCTGCCATGCCTGCATGCAAATGAATCGACTCGGGAATGGGAATTATCTGTAGAGCACAATGTTGTATAATAAAGGGTCTTCTCAAGCACACCAGTGTCCCTACTACAGTGTAAATTAAAGTATTTAATATGAAGAACAATATAACAGTAAAGATATATTTTTATTGTTCACAAAAAATGTATGTTTGCAATAAGATGGTTACCTTCTTCCAAGCGTCAGCAATGGATTCATGCAAACCGTAAGGAATCAGCACCTGCAAACCTTCACAGGTACCATACATCTGACGACACACAAAAATGAAAGCTCCTTTAAGGGCTGGCAACATCTCGGTTCCAGACAAAACAGAAATATTTTCATCAAGGAGTTTCTTTGTAAATTGAATAATTGTATGAGCTGCTGTAAGACTAGAAACAAAATAGCCCTTTTAAAACATTGTTTTGTAGTCACTAATAAACAGCATAAAATTAACCATTTTGATTAGCTCATGCAATTTCTACAGCAAGAAGTACCAAACCAAGTGTAAAGTGAAGCTATATCTAATTGCAAGTCAACATATTTTACTGGCTATCAAGCAATGAGAATCAACCTTTCGTTATGAAAATAACTAAAAAGTGCAAGGGTTGTAAAGCAAGGTTTAAATCACTGATTTTAATCACTTTCCTCCAAGTGCCCACAAACCACACAAAGCTGCTTTCTTCAGCTAAGAATCCGGTTGGGAAAAGCAACAAAAGACAGTTCTTAGAATGGTTACAGTCTCTGAGCATCTGGGGTGAACTCACCCCACACTGGACGGAGAACGGTTAACTCCTCACTGTGGACAGAAGAAGCCATGTCCCTATGTCCCTACTGGGCATGCTCCAGGTGTAGCACCAGTATAAGGGAGCAGCCCAGCTCAGTCTGGACTGACCTCTGGAGAGGAAGGATGCTCCTTGCTGGCTGCTGCCCAGGATCAGTAGGAACCCTGGACTGCGGAAGCCAGAGGCACCGAGACCCAAGCAGACATCCAGCTACCTTGGACACCCCATGGAAGCCTGAGCTACAGGGAGTTGCACCAGCTGAGGAACCCGGAGACCCCGAAGACACACAGACCACCACCAGTGGAAGTAGCCTAGGAGGGTGACTAGCTATTGGCCAAACGATAGTCAGCGTGTTGCGTACGGATCCCCGCTGACTCGGTGGCAGGCACCCTCGCCACTGACCAAGGCTCTGGTCTGGGACCCAGTGGAGCAGGGAGGTCCCGGGTCCCCCCAAACCTGGCTGACACTCACCCCCCTGAGTGGCGGCTCCCACCCCTTAACTGGCTGCCAGGCCATACAGCCCCACTCACCCTGGAGGGCAACTTTATTGACTCTGGCCACTAAGCCGTACAGCCCTACTCCAGGGGTCAACTCTATTGACTTCGGCTGTTAGGCAATACAGCCCCGCCCCAGAGAGGCGCTCTATTGAATCTGACCTCTAGACCACACTGCCCTGCAAACTGAGGTATGGACTCTGGCCAGTAGGGTGCCTTGATGCCCTGCAAACCCAGGGTATCTCTACTGACTCTGGCTGCTAGGCCTCACTGCAGAGAAGGGCTTCCCCATTGGCATGGATCATGAGACTCTACCACCCTGCAGATCAGGGCAATTATATAGACTCTGGCCATTGGGCCTTACAGCCCTGCGGCCCAGGGCAACACTAATGACTTGAGCCTTTAGGTCCCACTTCCTAGAAACAGAGTGCAGCTCGAAGGATGGGGTGAACTTACCCCACACTGAATGGGGTCTCACCATCCTGCCACAGCATCACTATAATCCTCACCAGTACAATCCAGGTAAACAGTTATTCCTGTTCCTTAGCTGGGGGCTGGGTTCAGAAGTCTCCCAGGTTAGAAGATAATGACCTCCTCTCCCTAGTCAGTAACACTTTACTCTTACTCTACCTTTCTCTCCACCCCACCCTAAAAAATTGCTACCTTTTTATGACTTCCCTCACTTAGGAAGCATATTTATTAGTTCCATCTCCAAACAGCCTAACAAGCCATTGCTGTCAGCTCTTCTCTCCAGAACTTGCAGCTCAGTCTTTAAAGGCTAGTTTCCACTTGTCTGCCCAGTAGCTGGGTTGAAGTCCTACCGCCCATTACAGGGATGGAGCACACACAGCCCGTAATAGGGAAATAATAATCTATGTAAAACTGCTGATCAAATCTCTATAATACTTCCTTTCTCCCTACAAAATAAATTAATTCATTTTGCAAAATAATTTTGTTTTATAGATCAATATGTCAAAGATAACAGAGGCTGATAGCCTACGTGGCAATGCAATACACTGGATCTAAGTTCAGATACCAAGACCTCCAGAAAGGGAATGCTGTGGAGGTAGTATGCACTGCATTGAGAAGAAAGCTTACACTTTATGTCAATCTCCAATCAATATATACTACATTAAGTTTAGGTAATCTTATTGTTGATGGATAACAATTCAACCAGTCAGAAAACATCCTTTTCACAAGGAACAGTAAATGTAAACTACATTTTTATCAATCAGCTGTTTTTTTTGTTTTTGTTTTTATTATGCTAGGCAGATAGCGGATTTTAGGTGAGAGAAAAATGCAAAAATCTAAAGCTGGCACAGACAGACAGATGGGTGCAGGGGGCATGTGATCGACTTTCCCAGAGCTGACTCTGTTCCAACACTATTTACTCCTCACTTTCACGAGCATTAAATTGACCCAAGAATTCTCCAATTACTTTTTTAAAAAATCTATTGAAAGGACAAAGCCCTCATGTTACAAAGGAAAATTTTAAACAGTCAAAATCTGCTGCTTCTTTGCTTTCTATAAAAGTGCCCCTTAGGTAATAAAGGTAATAATTGGAGATATACCAATCTCCTAGAACTGGAAGGGACCTAGAAAGGTCATCAAGTCCAGCCCCCTGCCTTCACTAGCAGGACCAATTTTTGCCCCAGATCCCTAAGTGGCCTTTTCAAGGATTGAACTCACAACCTTAGGTTTAGCAGGCCAATGCTCAAACCACTGAGCTATCCCTTCCCCCTTAACAAAATAAAGGTAATAATTGGAGATATACCAATCTCCTAGAACTGGAAGGGACCTTGAAAGGTCATTGAGTCTAGCCCCCTGCCTTTACTAGCAGGACCAATTTTTTGCCCCAGATCCTTAAGTGGCCCCCTCAAGGATTGAACTCACAACCCTGGGTTTAGCAGGCCAGTGCTCAAACCACTGAGCTATCCCTCCCCCCCTTCACCTTGCCATTCACACTACAGTGTCCTGTCAGAGTTCATTCCACTGATACACTCCCTTAATGTATCTGGTAATTAGACTTTGTTATTTAAAGCAAAAACAAAATGTATGTACTTTATATATAACAGGGGGACAATACATGACTTCAAGCCCATATGTAGGGGAGTAACATAATTTTTTTAAGTACTCTCTTACCTATCCTTTTTGGCAGTGTTCATGTTTCCTCCATAAAGGAGAAGAGAAAGGCCATCTTCTACAGCAGCAATCCTTGCCAAAATATCAGCTATATGTATTAAAGAGGTTTCAGGGCAATTTATATACATCTGTTTTGTTAAAAAAAATACATTAGTTTTTTAGGTAAATGGCTTATAAAGTTTCTTTTTACATTTGTAATATGTTTCTGTAAAATATGCTTGTACAAGTCTGGCTCAGGTCTGTAGTGACCGATGGTCAACCTTATGATGGATGTTCAATGGCCTAAACCCGTGATACTCAAACTGAAGCCATGTCTACACCATTGGCTAAATTGGCAGTGCTGCGATTGATGCAGCGGAGTCGATTTAGCAGGTCTGGTGAAGACACACTAAGTCAATGGGAGAGCGTTCTCCCATCGACGTCTGTACTCCACCTCCCCAAGAGGCGGAAGCTATGTCGACGGGAAAGCATCTCTTGTCAACATAGCACGGCGGAGATACCACTGTAAGTTGATCCAAATTATGTCAACTTCAGTTACGTAACTTACATAACTGACCTAGTTTAACTTAGATTGATTTATAGTGCTAGTGTAGACCAGCCCTGATGCTTGCGAGCCACAAGGGGCTCTTTAATGTGTCTTCTGCGGCTCTTTGCAACACATGATATTAAAACAATATGTGATTTAATTATTAACCAATTTAAATTATTACTAACATAGTAAAAGCATCCTGATTGGTCAATTAATTACGTTATTAACTTATTTGCTATGAGAGTGTGCATGTGTGTATTGCTATAGTAAATGAAACAATGAATTCACACTACTGTGGCTCTTTTGGGTAATGTTGATAGCTAATCGGATATAGATTGGGAAACAAATGCTAGTAATAATAATAGGGCTCAGCTTTTCCTAGACGTGATAGCTGATGAATTCCTTCATCAAGTAGTTGCTGAACCGACGAGGGGGGATGCCATTTTAGATCTGATTTTGGTGAGTAACGAGGACCTTGTTGAGGAAATAGTTGTAGGGGACAACCTTGGCTCGAGTGATCATGAGCTAATTCAGTTCAAAATAAATGGAAGGATAAACAAAATTGCATCTGATTCTAAGGTTTACGATTTCAAAAGGGCTAACTTTACTAAATTAAGGCGACTAGTTAGGGAAGTGGACTGGACTAACATATTTAGGGATCTAAAGGCAGAAGACGCCTGGGGTTACTTCAGGTTGAAGTTGCAGGAGCTGTCAGAGGCCTGTATCCCGAGAAAGGGAAAACAGTTCGTAGGTAGCAGTTTTAGACCGAGCTGGATGAGCAAGCAGAGGGGTGATTAAGAAAAAACAGAAAGCGTACAAGGACTGGAAAATGGGAGGGATCAGCAAAGAAACCTACCTTATTGAGGTCAGAGGGTGTAGGGAAGCAGTGAGAAAGGCAAAGAGCCAGGTGGAAATGGACCTAGCGAAGGGGATTAAAACCAATAGCAAAAGGTTTTTTAGCCATATAAATAGGAAGAAAACCAAGAAGGAAAAAGTGGGACCACTTAAAACTTTAAACGGAGTGGAGATTAGGGATAATCTTGGCATGGCACAATATCTAAACGAATATTTTGCCTCGGTCTTTAATGAGGCTAATAAAGGGCTAAGGAATAGTGGTAGAGGGACTGATGGGAATGAAGATATGGGGGTAGACATTACGGTATCTGAGGTAGAAGCCAAACTTGAACAGCTTAACGGAAGTAAATCAGGGGGCCCAGATAATCTTCATCCTAGAATATTAAGGGATTTGGCGAGTGAAATTGCAAGCCCGTTAGCGATGATTTTTAATAAATCTCTAAACTCGGGGGTTGTACCGTTCGACTGGAGATTAGCTAATATAGTTCCTATATTCAAGAAGGGGAAAAAAAGTGACCCAGGTAACTACAGGCCTGTTAGTTTAACATCTGTAGTATGCAAAGTCATTGAAAAAATTATAAAGGAGAGAGTGGTTACGGACCTTGAGGCCGATGGCAACTGGGACAAATTACAGCATGGTTTTACGAAAGGTACATCGTGTCAAACCAACCTGATCTCCTTCTTTGAGAAAGTAACAGATTTTTTAGACAAGGGAAATGCGGTGGATCTAATATATCTTGATTTCAGTAAGGCGTTTGATACGGTACCGCATGAGGAATTACTGGTTACATTGGAAAAGATGGGGATCGAAATGAAAATCCAGAGGTGGATAAGGAGCTGGTTAAAGGGGAGACTGCAGAGGGTCGTACTGAAGGGTGATCTGTCGGGTTGGAGGGGGGTTACCAGTGGAGTTCCTCAAGGTTCGGTTCTGGGTCCGATTTTATTTAATCTATTTATCGCTGACCTCGGAACCAAAAGTAGGAGTGGGCTGATGAAGTTTGCGGATGACACCAAGTTGGGAGGTATTGCCAATTCGGAAAAGGATCGGGATATCCTCCAGGGAGATTTGGATGACCTTGTAAACTGGAGTATTAGTAACAGGATGAAATTCAATAATGAGAAGTGTAAGGTTATGCATTTAGGGATGACTAACAAGAATTTTAGTTATAAGCTGGGGACGCACCAGTTGGAAGTAATGGAGGAGGAGAAGGACCTAGGAGTCCTGGTTGATCATAGGATGACTATGAGTAGGCAATGTGATGTGGCCGTTAAAAAAGCTAATGCGGTCTTGGGATGCATTAGGCGAGGTATTTCTAGTAGAGATAAGGAGGTGCTAGTCCCGTTATATAAGGCGTTGGTGAGACCTCATTTGGAGTATTGTGTGCAGTTTTGGTCTCCCATGTTTAAGAAGGATGAATTCAAACTGAAACGTACAAAGAAGGGCCACTAGAATGATCCGAGGAATGGAAGGCCTGTCGTATGAAAGGAGACTTGAGGAGCTCGGTTTGTTTTCCTTAACCAAAAGAAGGATAAGGGGAGATATGATTGCACTCTTTAAATATATCAGAGGGATAAATACCAGGGAAGGAGAGGAATTATTTCAGCTCAGTGCTAATGTGGACACGAGGACAAACGGATATAAATTGTCAGTTAGGAAATTTAGGCTTGAAATTAGACGAAGGTTTCTAACCATCAGGGGAGTGCAATTCTGAAACAGCCTACCGAGGGAAACAGTGGGGGCGAAGGACCTCCATGACTTTAAGATTAAGCTGGATAAGTTTATGGAGGGGATGGTATGATAGGATAACGGGTTTAGTCAATAGGTCAATAACGTGCCACACTGGTAATTAGTACAAAGGGTCAATGTTGGGATATTGTTAGCCTTTTCCAGAGGGTCTGGCTGGAGAGTCTTGCCCGCATGCTCGGGGTTCAACTGATCGCCATATTTGGGGTCGGGAAGGAATTTTCCTCCAGGGTAGATTGGCAGTGGCCCTGGAGGTTTTTCGCCTTCCTCCGAAGCATGGGGCAGGGGTCGCTTGCTGGTGGATTATCTGCTACTTGAAGTCTTTAAATCACGACTTGGAGCATTCAACAGCAGAGTCAAGGGAGAGAATTAGTCCAGGAGTGGGTGGATCGGCTTATGTGGCCTGCATCTTGCAGGAGGTCAGACTAAATGATCATAATGGTCCCTTCTGATCTTGAATTCTATGATTCTATGATAATTTGGCTCCTGAACCACTGAGATCTGAGTTTCACTGGCATAAACAAAATTAGTAAATGGCCTCTGTTCAAACTGAAGCACGTACACATCCTCATCATAATTATCACCTTTAATGATACTGCCAGGAAAGATTTCAGAGTGGTAGCCTGCTCCTGTATTTTCCACTCCATGCATCTGATGAAGTGGGTTCTAGCCCACCAAAGCTTATACTCAAATAAATGTGTTAGTCTGTAAGGTGCCACAAGGACTCCTCGTTGTTTTTGCCAGGAAAGAGTCCATGGGCTGAATCAGCATGGAGAATGGACTATCCGTACATTAAAGGTGATACTGTAACGAAAATAAACTATACCAATCAAGCACCTTTATAATGGATAACAACATCCACACTATCAAGTTGTACTGATTTCCAATACCACAGAATACACTTTAACAAAAGTACTGATTTTTCACACACATCTCTTTGATATAGTAAGATTTAAACAAACATTTAAAGTTTATTTAGGGGAACACTACAAACCTCTTTTCCATTCAGTAAATTATGAATGGGATGAAGAAGTGCATCTATCACTGTATTAGTATATAAACATTCAGTAGCACATTCAGTTCGGTCACACAGAATTTGCAGCACCTCTGTAACAAGGATTGCTGGAGAATAATTGCCTGACAAACACAAGAAGTATTAGTTTACATTTTTAATATAAATAATATAAAAAGAAAGAAAACAAAAAGAAGTTTGCAAAGCTGTTATTTAAAATGTCCAAATTAAAAGTAACCAGATACAAAAGGTATTGAATTCTTCCTTTATTCACAAAGTGATACAATTAAGAAATTAATTAAAAGGGTCAATATTACCTGTGTGCACTGTCAGAGTTGTCGCTGGGCAAGTGGGAGAGCAATAAATAAATCGAATAAATAGTACCAACAGGTCAGTTAGGGATATGAAATCTACAAAAATCACAAAGGAAAAAAAGGAGTCTATAAAATAAAGCACTATATTAACCTCATAACAAAATGAACTTTCTAAACATAGGTAAGCAACTTCTTGTTTTATTGTGATTAATGGCTTTATCTACAGATGACACACTACAGTAATTTTGGACTGTAGCCACTTAGTTAACCACTGTAAATACTTCCAGATCATCTTATATGGCTTGATCCTCTCCCATTTAAATCAACTGAACTTTTACCACATCTTCTGTTGAAGTAGGAGGTGACCTATAATTTAAAGGTATTGAATACATGTATGATATTTATGAATAGTTGGACAAACTCCATCAAGACTATTACAAGTTGAAGTTAATTGTAAAGGGAATTTTCCATAAATTTGCAACAAGACTGTGGATTTAACTTATTATCTCAATGTCGTCATAATTTAACCATTCTTAGTACATTAACTGCTCTATTACTACTTTCACTACTCAGACAACAATACAAATTTACTTATTATCAAGGATGAAGAAATTGGGCCCCACTATGTGTAACAAAGACTCCCAGTGCTGAATAATAGGAACAATAATAATAATAGGAACAATCTAACTAACATCTACAATATCACATTTGAAACACAGCTGAACTACAAACACATTGTCATTAAACACCTTCCTTTTTCCTCCACTTGCCCATACCTTTTTTATTTTCCAGCTGTACAGGAAACAGGTTTCTGCCTTGTTTATATATCAACAATCTTCCTAAAAGGCACAGTGAATGAACAAAATAGATATACTGTAATTCTTTTCCTGAGTAGAAAGTCTTCTGGTTATTGCCTTAAAAAAAAAAACAAACATTTCTCACAATTCTGTTATAATTTTCAGTATCATACCTGTCTATTATGTATTCCTGTTTGAACCACCAATAAATGTGTAGTACTATATCTGTAAAGGAAATTTTCCAGACAGCATAAATAAGCAAATATCACTGAAATATACTTTTTTTTCCATTTCAAGTGAAAAAGACAAAGAGCTATTCCAAAAGATTATATATAAAGAGGTTTTTGTGAGGTGAAAGCATGAGGGTATATTCTTCTTTTGCCATGTGGAGCTCAGATATCACAGTAATAAGCATGGTATAAAAATCTAGGTTTTATACATATATATATACACATATATAATTGTACAAACAGGGCCGCCCGGGGGAGGGGGCAAGTGGGGCAATTTGCCCCATGCCCCGGGCCACGCAGGGGCCCCCACGAAAATATAATATTCTATAATATTGCAACTTTTTTTTATGGAAAGGGTCCCCGAAATTGCTTTGCCCCAGGCCCCCTGAATCCTCTGGACAGCCCCGTGTACAATGTATGATAAAATAATTACTTACTGCTGTACTGCTGGGGCAAAACATTAACTCTGGAAGTTGCATCAACTGCTGATTCACATGATTCAAAGTAGTAAACACACTGTTGAACAGATGCATTAATCTGAAATAAGCACAATACAATAAAACTTCTAACACCTCACAATAAATTAATTCTCCTTTAGATCCAAGGATTGCCTCTTAACAACAGGGCCTGAATTTTCATATGATTGCACATCAGCCATTTACCAAAAGGAGGGAAAATTTTCCAAAGCAATACAAGTGCCACTGAAAAGTCCATAATGTTTATCAATAGAAACCTCTGATCTACAGGTATCAAAAGGATTATTCTGCGAAAAGGGTACTGTATAGATATTTATGAAAGCTAAAAGTAGTACACTATTTAGTGTTATACAAGAACATTGATATGGAAACTGTGTGGTGGGAATTATTTCAGGCTGTCAAGAAGTTCAGCAGGCCAATCTAAAATCACAACATTGTACTGGAAGAAGACGACACTGGCTATGGTTTAATCAGCCCCCAACTTTATTATTAGATGTCTGAGATAACCCAGCAGATAAAATAATATAGGGCAGGTAACTCCATGTTCATTTCAATATCTACCTGGGGGCTTCCACCAGCCCCCCTTTTTCCAGCCAACTCATTGCTGTTCCACCTGGTCTGGTAAAAAGGGGCTTCTCTTGGTGAGCTTGCCTTTATCAACTCCCCAGCTCTTCCAGTCCCTGGGGGATGAGTCAACTGACTCCTAGTGCTTTTGCAACAGGGTCTGTGCCTCTCTTCCCCACACTTAAAGTGATATACCCCTTCTTTCTGCAAGCCAGACAATGCCTCCCCTCCCACCGCTTAACTAAATTAAAACATGTTGTAGGGTAGCATCGTAAAGATGTCAGGAGAATAAGCTACATATGACCAAAAAGCCAACTGCTTTCTTTAACTTATCTCACATTTTAATCACCTTTTTAAAATAATTTCACTCATGGACTCTTTTCACATTTAATAGCCATGCTTTAAAGTCACTTTGCCCACTACATATATAGATGTTTTTCTCCTGCTTCAAAAGGACCCCTAATCTGGTCTTCAAAGCCTCAAACTATTTCTTCTTTTTCTTCTCCCTCCCAATGTACCATACAATGGTATCTATATCACTGAATATGACTGATCAAATTCAGCACTGGCTTAAATGTGTATGCTGCTACAGGCTAGATATTTGATTAAGATGATCTGAAAGATTGTGGTCAACATTTTCAAACATATGTGCCTAACATTAGGCTTCTAAATTGATGTTTAATCATTTAAATAAGTGGCCTGATTTTCAAAAGGTAGAGAGCACTTGCATCTCTCATTGATTTTGATGGGATTAGTTGGTGGCCAGCAATTCTGAATATCGACTACTTTTATTTAGGTGCTTAAATATGGACTTAGAAGCCTAAGTTTTGCGATCCAAATTTGAAATGTTTGGTCAGAGGATCCATCTATATTAGTCAAATGTATAAGTCCTGAACAATATTGCTAGCACTGATGGTCTCTGCAAAAGGGGAGCGTGTGTATGAAACCAAATATTTTTTTATGTTTAAAAAAAAAGGGTTTTCAACACGCAGCACTCTACTCAACAGGTGCTGCAATCAAAACTACAGATGTACACCTCCCCAGAAACATGTTTTTTAAATTACTAAATAATGCAAGAGTAGGCATGAAGTTATATTTGCCAGGGCCACCCAGAGGGGGAGGGGCAAGTGGGGCAATTTGCTCCGCAGGGGCCCCCAAGAGAACAGCTGAGGCTCCCGCCTCCGCCCCTCTCCTGGAGCCTTAGCACGCCAAGTGGCGTCCTCAGACAGCGCGGCAGCGTGCCTCCGGTGGGGCCCCTGAGCCCCGCCCCGCTCAGAGCCGCGTGGTGAGGGGGCGGGGCTGTGAGCTCCAGGCTGAGCTCAGCTCCCTCCACTCGGCGTGGAGCTCACAGCCCCGCCCCCTCACCACCGGGGTGCCAACATGTCTCTTTTACTATTGAACCACGTATTGCATATACATTGAAAAAAAGTAAAATAAAATGCACAACTTGGTAGTGGGCCTAACTTATACTTATGGATCGTGTATGTTTAACTGTATTGTGTGTACACTTTATATTCTGAACTCTTTGGGGCATGGACCACATTTTCCTTTATGTTTTAAGAGAGCCGAGCATGATGTTGGTACACAACTAATAAACCTAGATGCACCTGATATAAAAGGTATTTTTATGTTTTGTCTGTATTTTATTTAATATATTATAATTTTAGCAATTATATATATATATATATATATATATATATATTGCATCAAATTTCTTCATTTGTATTAACCTATTTTTTAAATTACAGCCCCGATCCTGCAACACATTCCATACAGGTGGACCTCCACTGCATGGAGCCCCACTGAAATCAGCAAAGCTTCATGCAAGTGCAGGGGGTCACAGTTTCAGAGTCAACTGCACCTTTGACTCTCCTCCTGGTCTTCCTCAAGGGCACCCACTCAAGGTTTTAGGCTTCCCAGCTGTCATCTCTTTTAGGGTGGAGACCTGCATCTCTCTCCCTTGAGACTGGGGGTTTAGATTTGCAGTCCCTTTGCAACTCGCTGTAATTTCCCAGTAGATCTGACCAGGATGCAGCACCTGCAGTTAACTCTTTCTCCAGGGGCTGTAACAGTATACACCAACTACCAACCGGCCTTCACAAAGCAAATTGCATTTATTCTTCAAGCAAAAACATTACAGAGAAAACATATAAAACCAAAAAAGAACCTACATGAATGCTAAATGTTTACCAGTGGTCACCCCTAATTCAAACACAGGGTTCTGGCAGATGTCAGTCTTTCAAACCCCACAGCTGGGTTTGCCCCCTTGATTACAAGTTCATGTCAGTTTTTAGACCAGGAACCAGACCCCAGTGGACAGTTCAGCTGTTTCTTATAAAGCTTGGGCCAAGGTAACTAGTCAGTAGCCATCTTTTTTGGCTTTTGTATGGCCCGGGGTGTGGAATTTGCATTATTCACTCTCCAAGGATTCCCCAGGAAACCCACTTAACACATTGTGCTAAAAGTCCATGTCTGCTGACACATTTCAATATAGTCGTTTGAACTCCTTACACTTCCCAGGCCCCATAACTGTCACACAGGGGTCTGCTCACATGGAACAAGTTGCAGCATTGGTGCTTTACATATTTGATATGTTCTGCCTTAGCCTTACGATTTTTAATTGATGATGCTTGATTTCATAATCTTAATATTGCATTAACAGGAGGGGTCTTTTTTCATTAAACAGTTTAAAACCAAACTCAAGACGTTTGTTTTTATGACAATTTTCCACATGTTTATCATCATCTATATGTATGTCTTATGCAACAAATCTATAATACAACATGTATAAATAGTATTAAACAACAGTGTCATTTATTAAATAGCTGATATCAAACTTTCCAGTTTCCCCTTATTCAAATCTGCACGCATGCCCCATATTGCATTTATCACTGATAAAAGACTATCAGATTCTAAAACAATTTTTTTAAACCAAAGACTTGGCCAATTTAAAAAACTATCACATGGTCCACCAAAGGAAGAAAGACCAGCCGCAATGGAGGACAGGAACAAATAACTGCTCAAACCACAAGGAACAAAATGGAAATAAATTCCAAGCAGAATATGGCAACCACAAATATAGACTTACCAGAGATTTATATTTCTTTTCAAGGAGCCTTAGTACCACTGTTCTGCTATAATTTGCGTGCTAAAATTGTAAAATGGAAATAATGTGAACATCTATCATTTGATTTAATTTTTACTTTGCAACACAAAAATCAAAACTCTCCAATTCTATTCCAATAATTACTGCACAGAATTCAGTTCTAACTCATGTTAATCACTATTGCATACAGGTATGTTTTTCTATTGCCATTAGATTAGAGTTGCCATAAAAAAGAGAGGATTACAATAAAACTACAGTAGTTCTAGAGATAGGCCAGACTGAAAACAAACACAATGTGCAGTTACACATGTACCAAACTAGAAAACCAGTAACTATTCTTAGATGACAGGATATGGCTTCATATGGAGCTATGCAAATCCTGAATGGTACAGTTGTGAGGGGCAGAATGCAAATTGATCCTTTTTTGCTCCCTTGGAAGATAGCTAATTCTAACCTCAAAAGGAACCAAAACCACACCTTTCCAATGAAGCTATTCTCTATCCTTCCACCTGTACCCTTCTCTTTAACATGGCCCAGGACTATTGCCACACACAACTTTTTATATATGTTTCTCATTGTTTTATGATGTTTAAATTTTAACCCTTCATTACAATATAATCACCTTTACTTAAAAACTGTCACAAAAGACACATTTTAAACTACTTCTGCACCAATTACTTTCTGCCCCCAAAACCCTTTAGCAGGTATATATACCATATGTTATAATCTATAGCAGTGTTTCCCAAACTTGGGACGCTGCTTGTGTAGGGAAAGCTAGGGGCGGGCCAGGTTGGTTTGTTTACCTGCCGCGTTCGCAAGTCTGGCTGATCGCGGCTCCCACTAGCCGTGGTTCGCTGCTCCAGGCCAATGGGAGCTGCTGGAAGCAGCGCGGGCCGAGGGATGTGCTGGCTGCCGCTTCCAGCAGCGCCCATTAGCCTGGAGCAGCAAACCACGGCCAGTGGGAGCTGCGATCGGCCGGACCTGCGGATGAGGCAGGTAAACAAACCTGCCCGGTCCGCCAGGGGCTTTCCCTACACAAGCAGCGTCCCAAGTTTGGGAAACACTGGTCTATAGAATTTGTTACAACCTGGAATCACTGTTTCCAATCTTTATGAGTTAAACATTCTGAAATACATAAAATTCATCAGCAGGTCCTTCTATTTTTCCTTACCATCCATTTTTTAAACCACACGGCTTTGATATCAAGCAGAGCCAAGAAGTAGACTGGATCCAAAAGTTTTGGACAGACAAGGTGTCTTTGCTCACGTTTTACTGACAACAGCAATAAGGTACTCTCAACTATTTCTTCCATATACCTTAAGAGATTATTAGAAAAAAAAAATTGGTCAAGTGTTAAATCGAATTAAATTTTATATTGGTACCATTCAAAAATAATCTTGCTTATAATACTGGAAAACTTTTTGAACTGAGAAATATTATATATATACACACTGTAAATGGAAACTGAATTACATTTAATTTGATCTTTTAAAGTTCTTTTTCAGCCTTGCTGTGTTACAGTGAATAAAATGGATAACAACATGCATGTTTTTATATAGCATCTTCCCAACAATATATAAAACATTATATAAAAAAGTTAGCTAGTAATTATTATTATTAATTGTTTACCCACCATTGAAATGCAGTCTCCTCCAAGACAAATGTTTAACCATGCATAAAAACTACTACCCAAATTGTTAGGAAAAAAATATACTATCCTTCAATTAAAAGCAGCAAAGAATCCTGTGGCACCTTATAGACTAACAGATGTTTTGCCCACTGGGCATTCACCCACGAAAGCTCATGCTGCAAAACGTCTGTTAGTCTATAAGGTGCCACAGGATTCTTTGCTGCTTTTA
This sequence comes from Mauremys reevesii, assembly GCF_016161935.1. Classification (NCBI taxonomy): domain Eukaryota; kingdom Metazoa; phylum Chordata; order Testudines; family Geoemydidae; genus Mauremys; species Mauremys reevesii. The sequence continues at coordinate 118,754,221 of NC_052625.1, read as the reverse complement.
CAGAACCAGACTAACACAGCTACCTCTCTGATACTATCCTTCAATTGAAACTGCAGGGGAATTTAAGTAGGTAGAATGTAATTACTCAGACTTGGATTTGGCCAGAATCCTGAAAGAAAACACTTCCAAAAGCAAAGCACCTCTGATATGCTGTGGCACTGGACCATCAATGACTTGGAATTAAGAGTGCTACATACTCAATCACCAACACTTCCTGCATCATACAGTCATACTGAGTATTGGAGATCCTGACATCTGTTGGCATATGCTAGAAGATGCAAGGACAGGATAAGGTTTCCAGAGACTCTGGAGAGGAGGTAGATTATTTTGAGTGCACTGATGGAGAACTGATATCATGCAGCTGATGCCAAGCTGCAGTGGAACTAGCAGGGAAAAGTCTTTGCCTGCGTCCCCAAAAGTAGGGGCCCTGAAGGCTGAAAGACAGTAGGAGAAAAGGCTGAAAGGCACAGAAGACTAAAAACCAGAAGCTGAACTAGCGATGGAGAGAAGAAAGCTAGGGTTATTTGTCAAATGATTCTTTATGATTAGAAAATAAGGATGGCGGGAATGGAAAGAGTATACATTGAAAAATATATTTACACTAAGACACCTGCATAGCTGATAGCAGTTGAGTGAGATAATGAAGTAATAGCCCTGAACTGGCAGATGGGAAATGGAAAGGGACTTTCTCTAAGACTGTGATTAATTAATTGGAAGAAATTGAGTAGTATACTAAATTAAAGAGGAAAAGAATATGATACCAAAAAAAAAGGCATAGGGGAGCACAAAAATGTTTTGTACATGCAGTAATCATCCTACATGTTTATTCAGAGATTCACAAATATTAAAGCCAAAAGGAACCACAATGATAATCAAGTCTGACCCTCTCCGTAACATGGGCCATAGAATTTCACCAACTGATTCCTGAATCAATCCATAACTATGCAGTGAAACAGTTGAAAATGCAGATCACTATGAAATCTGTCAAGCAAGGCCAGACTAAAAGGGTTACTGAAATCACACAGAGACTGTAGAGTGAATTCATTCCCTCAAGTGTCTACACAGCTGGACTTCACCCATTACTATAACCTGCGGATAGCATCACTCCTTTAAACTAATTTCTTCAACACGGCCCTTTAACTCCTTTTTCCTCATTCCCATCCAAAAAGTGCTTTCCTTATATAGACCCTTTGTATGTGCACAAGAGAAAGAAAACAAGGAACAATAAGACACACACTGAATATCACTAGTAGTTCCACCACTTCCTTTGTCACCCTCCAGCCCCAGTTCCTCGTGTGTTCTTTGTTTAGGTTACAAAATTCTCAGCATAGGGGCCTTGCCTCTTGATTTGTAAAGAATCCAATAAAATAAAATAGAATAAAATAGTAATGAAGGGAAGGAGTAGTAGACCACTATCCACAGTGAGCCTCTAAGTAGTTTTGTGATCCAATAGATCCATGCCATAACAGATCCACTGGCCATTCCCTTGTCCCATGCTTAACCAGCTCTCAGTCCCTCTCCATCACCCCCACAATCCAGACATTTCGATACACATTACTAATCTTCTGATAAAATTCTATGCCTTTAAACAGTAATGTAAAAAATATTTATCTTAGAAAAAAGGTGACATACTTTTCTGGATGACGAATCCAGAAAGAGGGAACCTCTCTTTGGTACTCATTTAGAAGACGCACCTGTGAACATAAAGGTTATCATTTTTTTAAAATTAATAATATTTTAATAATTAAAAAATAAAAGGGATAGAAAGCTAACTTATACCTTTTTAAGTAAACGAATTATTTCTGGGTTAGTTATGTCTATACCATCTGAAATAGTAGGAACACAATTTTCTCCAGAAAGAAAGTATAATTCTAAGTGTTTCGCTGAAAAGAGGGGGAGAAAAACAGAATTACTAGTAATATAGACTTCATTAGGTTGTGATTTTTTAAAAAATGATTTCAGAAAAGCATATGAAACATGAAAAACTCTTAAAACATGATTAAATGCAGATACCTAGGCTTGTATAGACTTCCCTTGTCATATTTAGTGGAGAAGATGAAAAGATCTTTGCATAGAATCTCAAAATTTTGTCCTAAGAGGAAAAAGAAATAAAATTAGTAACCTATGCTCAAATAACCTTATTAGCATGGTGCATAATATGGTGCAATTAAAATGTATTTTGTGTTATGCTCAATATTACATACTACTTAAATAGCACTAAAGATGCACCTGGTGCATTACCAGGATACAAAACAGGTCTGTGGTCTCAAGAACCTACAATATAAAAGGAACAGTGCCCTGATCTTGCAATTTGCTGCTCCCGCATGGAACTGCACTGATCTATGCAGGTACAGGATCAGGGCCTATATTAGTATATTTTAATTGTTTTAATTTCATACAAAATGCAAGTAACTTACACAGTAACACTAATTATATGAAGATTATCCACAGCTTTTAAACCAATGAAAGCACTTCTTAGGAACAAGGAGAGAGATAAATGGCAGCACTTGGCGCAGCTTTCACAATTTTAGTTTTGGCAGATATGAAGGGCACTTCCACACTGGAAAAAAAAAACCACATCACTTAATTTGCATTGCTTTTTCCACAGGAGATGTGCCCCAGAGATCATGCCAAAAGTAATAAAGAAAGCATCATTTTTTTTTCTGAACAGTGCATATGCAACACTGTATCTTCATGATGTATCATATCTTTTGTGACAATGAGAAAATACACTGCTTTACTGTGAGAGATTACCATCACATTTTATATAGTAGTTAGGCAATCTTTTTAACAAAATTATAAATACATTTTATTTTTTATGCTGTTGCAGAGAACAAAGCAAAAGATACAACTTAAATAACATTCCATACACTTAACTTTTAAAGTGCAAATTTAATATACAGTACAACAGTCAGCACTATAATACAGAAATAATGAAGTTCTCTTCTCAATAGAAAAAAAATTCTTTACTATATTCATTTTAAAATTAGCCCAGTCAAGATCAGTCTACACAAAGCAAAATTTGGATAAGTCATATACCCACTGATTTAAATGTGAATTTAACTGGCTGTGTAAAGCTTGTCTGAAAAATGGCAACTGAATGCAAATACTGCACTATATACCTGTGAGGCTTCAACAAACATATGTAAACTCTATGCTGAGTAATTTGTTGGGTCTGATGTGAATTCCAGTAATCTCTGCCAATTTGTCTCACTTTTTAAGATCCTTTATCTCTTCGCACGCTAGTTCAAGTCATGGCCTCTTAAACAATGATCTTCAGGTTCAGAGAATCAGAATTGGACCCAGCTTGTACCACATTCTACTGGAATGGAAAGCATGGTACATTCTCCAACTGACTGATATTATAACATGTAGATTAGTTTTCACAGACATTCATTTGACTGCCTAAAACTAACATAGGCTGACATTTTCACAAGGATCTAAAGAAATTAGGCACCAAATTCCCACTAAAAGACAATGGATAATGGGCATGTTGCTCAAATTTATGCCTTTGAAAATTTCTCTCACTAATAGCACTTCTAAGAGTTGTGGAACTCCTCCAGGCTATACTGGAGTGAAATTACTGAATAAAGCAGTGTGCAGTACACTAGATAGATATAGTAATTAAAAAGTGTTACATTTTACTTTAACTTCAGTGACTAATGAAATAATATTGGAGAAAGGAAATCTTTGTTCAAGATTCAATACAAACACCCACACCCTTTCAATTAAAGTATGAGAACACACAATACACATCCTTTGAGACCTCTAGCAAAACCAGGAAAAAACAGATATTTCTAAGGGGAAAATAATTAGAAAAAAAATCTATAAAAACCAAAAACAATATTTAGGCATCTTCATACATCATAAAAAAAAATCAATACAGGGAACAAGTCCAGTTATTACAAAATCCAGTCACCTTTAAATCAAGTGCTGGACAAACGTGGTAAGTTGTTTTACCTCAAGAACAATTTAACTGATAAATATACAAATTAGTTACCTCTTGCCAGACCACTGGACTACCATGTCACAAATGTACATGTTTATTCCTGTGAACTGTTTAGAATGGATAAACATCTGATTGCTACATATAAACCATTTGCTTACACTGAATGTGGAATCAGGATCCGAGAGAGACGTTGTCAGATGTTTACGCAAATTAGACCAACTCTCACAGTTTAGTACATCAGAGGGAGGCGCAGAACACAATGTCTGCATTGCTTCCTGGCGCACCTGAAATAATGAAGAAATATAAACAAAACAATGCTGTCAACAGCACCATTACAATGAAATACTTAAAAATGTGATTTTTGTGGGGAAACAGTCCATAGAGATAGGACACAAAAAGCAAGAATTAAAAAAAAATTTAAAAAAATCTCTTCTGCTAGTAGATTGTTAAGATAATTTGGACAAAACAGTGAGTACAACACAAAAGCATACACTTTTTAAAATACATAATTAAATTAATCTAAGGATTATATTGATTCCTATTAGTATTTTGCTCTTCCATAGCAACTATATATTTTGTTATCAAATACAAGATTTATACTACATCATTAAATTGCTTCACTTTATTACTCAAATGCCACAACCTGAAGTAATAGCACTGCAAAAAATAAACAACAAAATATATGAAGCAATTTACTGCCAGACACCTTTCAGTGACGTGCTGACCGCTGCTTCCCACAGCTCCCATTGGCCGGGAACAGCAAACCGCAGCCACTGGGAGCTGCAGGGAGCCATGCCTGCTGATGGTTAACGTAAAAAAAAAAAAAATGTCTCGCAGCCCACCAGCAGATTACCCTGATGGGCCACGTGCCAAAGGCTGCCAACCCCTGAAATGGAATGATGATTGCAACCGTAACTATTGTTGTTATTATTTGTATTATTGTAACTATAAAGCTGAAGTCCATAAGATGAAATCATGGACCCACTGAAATATCTACAGTTTTGCCATTCATTTCAGTGGAGCCAGGATTTCACCCATGTTTATCTACCATATTCTCAAATATACCATAAGTTTTCATTTATATGAGTGACATTTTAGACATTCTTTTGACTTACCTCCTTAGGTTGAGCAGGGTCAAGCCTTTCCACAAGTAGCTGTAATTGTTCTTGATTCATGAATGTATAACTCTGTAACACACAATGTAAAATGTTCACTAAGTAAATCCTATTAAAATGCACCACTAATGACTAAAATCATCAGACTTTATGGATATAAAATTTATTTTTGAACAATTAGAATGTTAGCGTTTATCTTAATGCAACATTAAAGTTGAGATTTTAAATGGCCAAAGTTCAGAAAACGCAAACTTAAAGGTCCAGTAATAAGATTCTGTCTTCTCCATTCTGCCTCTGTATTATAGAACTATTATACAATTCTAGGTAATGTGGCATGCAGTTAATAATATAGCATAGTATTGCATGTTGGAAAATAAATACATATACAGTATTATACTATTCTTCCAGTAAAAATACAAAAAGTTAAACTGAATATTGTTTTTATGTATACTTCACCTTTTTCTCACATTATTTGCACATATTTTGCAGATTATATATGCCCACGCACTTGCATGCTCACAGACATTGTAAATGCAAGGAACCATGTTTTCCACGACTCTAAGGCAACAGAACTGCAAAAGAATTGACCCTTTGCAGAAGAATCTGGCTGCAGAATCTAGGCTTTCATTTTTTAAAAACGATTCAATTCTGCTACTACTTAACTGAAAAGATTCTTTAGACATCATCTTTAAAAAAATCACTTCAAGGTTGAGACCACATGTGAGGATACTCAAACAAACAGGGAACTTTTTGAAAAAAGGTGTAATCAATTGAAAACTGGGGTTTACAGTGAAATTGCCATCTCATCACTATTCACTACTCTGACGGAGAACCATAAACATCAAATTAATCAAGATCACAAGTGTGGTTACATGTTAATAGATGTTTGGCTGTGTGCGTGTGATCCCTTTGTGTGCGTGTGATCCCTTTGTGTGCTGCCCCTGCCCTGCGCAGACAGCTGGCACAGCAGACTTCGAGTGAACCTCCCAATGACCACAAGATCCGTTAAGGGATGAAGGAACCCAGCCAGGTTTATTGTCAATGAGGCACTAGTATCCCACAGACTCTACCAGACCAGTAATACATGTACACCTGTAACAATGGACCAACTCAGTGAACGGCAAGACTTTCCGTTCCTCCCTTGGCTAGACAAAGATACTCCCTCTGAGATATATCTTCATACCCCAATACAAACAAGCTAGTACTGCCCCTCTGACACAGTTAGTTACTGTCCCCTGACATGCTGGTTTGATTAAAACATTTATATTACGTTCTGTCAGCCTGACCTTATATTTTAGGAAGGGTCAGTGTGTTCCTGTTATCCTTGGGGAATGTTTTTGTACCATTCTTGATATTTGGATATTCTCGTACTGGTACCACTTGATATCGGGATGTGTTTGCGTGAGTACTCTGTGACTAGCACTTCTTAGGAACATGTATTTCTGCAATATTAGCCCTGTTCTTGCCAGATTCTGTGAGCAGGTCCGGCCTCATACCAGGCGTCTGATACAAAGGCTTATGTCTCAGGCTCTCTTTCTACTACAAGTATAAGTTTCTTACTATTTCACAATACAAGTCCAGATCGTAATATCATACCTGATTGAATGATGAGTCACTATCAGAGCAGTTGTCTGTATAGTAAGCACTATGTTGCTCTTTCTTGGTTTTCCTATGCATCTCCTTATTACGCATCTGATCTTCTTCAAATTTGTTAATCAGAGATTCCACCACCACCATCATGACATTCTTCAAGGAATGCATCATTTCTCTGTACCTTCAAAGTCAAGGTAATGTTAATACTAAATAACATAAAAAACACTAATTAAATTATGAATAATGGAATAAAGTGTGCCATTATTTACATTTCACTGAATTTACTCAGTGAACTAAAAAGGTTTTAAAATACATACAAAACACTATACAGATCCTAAGGAATTAACAGAATGTGTGTGCAAACTTAAAAACTACAGATATATACATTTTAAAAATAAACCAAAAAGCTTTTAAATTTTGTGGCTCTCCTACAACTATTCAAATAACAATACTAACATTTATAACAAACAGATTCCCAGTTTTGTCACTAATCTGTATTCTGCACTGAGATGTCTTTCAATAGGAACAATGTGCAAACCATCAGCAGAATACAGCCCTAAGAAAATACAAGAGACCAAATCTGATCCTCATTACCGTTTCTGTCTCCACAAGTTTAATTAAGGTTTTTTCTTCCACAAAAGTCCTCTGCGGAAGCAGCAGTACAGAATGCATGGACAGAGTATCCTTCAGATAACCAAGTTAATCTAAAATGTATAATGTTTAATAAGCAGAAGATCTACACAGCTATAATGTAGCTAGCCATGGTGTTGCACAGAATGAACTTCCACATCAAATATTCTCTTGCAAGTCTTCTTCCTTCATCAAGAGTCAGTATGGGAAGAGTTAGGCTTCTTAAACCCCTCAATTTCATCTTCCAACCTCATTTGTTGTTTACGTCCTGTTCTGCTTCCTTTTACCTAAGTTCCATAAGCCTTCTTTAGAACCGTATCTTCTTCTGTATGATGGGCATGACCCCACCATTACAGGTGTCTTGTTCTCAGCTGGTACAAGACTGCAACTTACCAGGATTGTCTGTGACAAAAATCAAACTAATAGGTGTTACGAATACTGTGTAACTTCTGACACTGAAAACGATTTAGTCTTCTCTCCTCAGCTGTTTCTAATGGACACGTTTCTGCTCCCTGTAAAGGGTTGTTGTGATGAGGTGTCCACCCCACACTAGCATGTAAGGGGTTAATAGAGCCCTAGAGTGGCTGCACAGGAAGTGGCCAATAGGAGAGGCTGTGAGGTGCAGCCAATCCGGGCTCAGCAGGCCCATATACGAAGAGCTGCAGAGGAGACCAGGGGCAGTTACTCCCTGGACCTCAAGGAGGGAGAAGTAGGTGCCATGGAGGTGGATGGTAGCTAGCACCCTGGACAGAACAGTACTGGGCAGGAACAGGGAAGCAAGAGGGAGCTCCTGGCTGGCCACTAGGACTAGTAAGCTGAGGCCCTGAGGTAAGAGCAAAGAAGGTGCTGGGGGTTGGGAGAAGTGGCCCAGGGAAATATACTGAGGACTTGGAGGGGATGCAGCACATGGCTGCGCATCGACAGAGTCCCTGGGCTGGGACCCAAAATAGTGGGTGGGACCGGGTCCCCCCACACACACTTGTCACTAGGCCAGTAGCTAGACAGTTGGCTGCAGTTGCAACTGAGGGAAGTGGCTAGACAGTTGACTGCATGGCCCCTGCAAGGGGCAGCACAGATCATGATACAGCTGTATCATGAAGAGGATGCTGCGGTCCTTTGAGTGATGTGGGTCCAAGAGCAGACATGACGGGGGCAAGACACCATCAAAAGGCATACCGATATGCGGAGCTAATCTCCAAGATGGCCAGCAGGTGGCGCCACTGTGATGAGTCACACCCATCACATTTGTCATCAATACCACTGCATTAAACACTTGCATCTTTGTTGTCACAGAAATCCTGCTGCCCCAAGTCAGGCTTTGAAGATGCTGAAACACCACTGATGTAAAACAAATCCAACATGTGACTTCAGTTATAGAACCGCCTGCTGTCAACCAAATATTCAGATAGATAAAACTATTCACCCATTTGTTGTCATTACCATCATCTACCTGCAGTGTTGGCGAGACATTTTATAGGCAGAGTGCATAACTTCCGTTTTATTACCATTGATCTTAAGTTCCATTGATTCTACAATTCTTAACAGCCTTTCCAGCATTAGCTGTAATTGGTCAGTAGTCTCTCCAAATAAGGCAACTGCATACTCAAGAGCCTCTAAAAATGAATCTTTACATTTCACACCGCCTATTTTGGCCTTCTTCAGCTTTGTCATCAGATAGTCTATTAGAATATCAAATGATGTAGGTGAGAGAATGCATCTCTGGCCTATTCCAGATTCTACTGAAAACTAGTCCGTAATAACTGTTGACCCTTGCTCAACTAAGTGTACCATGGAAAAGTGTTCATTAGGCACACTAAATCATGAAGTACCCCATCCTGACATAGCAATAACCATAGTGCTCATTGATGCACTGAGTCAAAAGCAGCTGCAAAGTCAATAAAGGGAATGTTAACTTCTTTTTTTTTTTTGCACTAGTCATTTTACAATAGCATTCGACAAGGCATACACAGAATGGATTGTAGATCACCTTTATGGAAACCACACCGGTTGCCTCTTGTTATAGAGTTGAGACAATATTTGATCATAAAATATGGTAAATAACGTAATATGATCATAAAAGCATTCCCTGGGACTGATAACATTGCTATTCCACAATAATTTGAGCAATATGATTGCTTTTCAAGGCATGATGGAGCCCCTTTTCCAGTCTTCTGGAATGTGACTGGTTTCCCAAACTTTTAAGACAACTCAATGAAGCCAGTGAACTAAACCCAGACAACCACTCTTTAGCATTTCATTGAAATGTTATCCAGGCCAGGTACGTTATCATTTGATAACTGTTTGACCACAGGTATCACTTCCTCTAATGTCATTGGCATATTTTCTACTGAGTTCATTTTTGGATTAAGTTGTAGTTTACATCTTGATAGGGATCTGTTCATTAAGTCTCAAAAATACTCATACCAACATTTAAAATGTGCATCAATATCCTGGCAATATTTTCCATTTTTGTCCTTAATTGGTGGAAGTCATGAGAATGGATGTCTTATTATGACATTCAAATCTCAAATATGCATTTCTGGTCATGTCTTTCAGAGGCTTCCTCAATGTGCTGTGCCATACTATTCCACCACTGACTATGGTAATTTTGGTGAACCCTCTTAACTACTTGTTCAACACATTTCTTCTCCTCTATTGTCCATTTCCTCCTTCCTTCATTAACTTGCCTCAACTTTTATTGCACCCATTCTACACTGCACTTCTCTTTTTTCCCCATAAAATTTGATGGTATCATCTGTAATCCTATGTTGCTTTTTCATACTCCTTAGTTCTAGCTGTTCTCCAGTGATTTCTGTATCAGATTCCCAAAATAAAGTCCACTCTTCCTCTGTGGTAGACAACTAGTCATCCAATAGAGAATATTTATTGGAAATCGCTACCACATAACTGTTAGTGATAGCTTCAACATGAAGCTTATCAACACTGAAGGATTTTGATGCAGTAGGTACTAAAACAGAACATCATTTCTACTATTAGGAGTCAGTGATCAGATTCCAGAGCAAGATGAGTATTCCTAAATACCTGTCCATTCCAGATGACTTTAGTCACATGGTTCCAAAGTAGAATGTGATCCAAGGTTGAACTGTTGCCCGATGGATACTGAAATATATACTTATGATAATTCCTGTCATGAAACCAGGTAGTCATAAAAATAATTCATGTGGGAAAGCAAATTCAAATAAATGCACATCATTATCTAGTCTCTCTTCCAGTAAGCTGTGAGGCCCCAATACCAATTCAAATCCATTTCTGTAATGACCAAAGTTAATGTTTAATAAACCCCCTCCATTCAAGAAACAGAATGGAGATGGAGAAAAATAGTCAGTTGCCGGACCTTTGTGAAGTCAATACTGTATGTACATGCAAGAAAATAAAACTTGATCTGTAAAAGGGAATTATGCAATAATATTGTATTTTACATGTATAATAGTGGTTTTCATTCTGAAAGAGGTCAAGGCACTTCATAGACTATATACGCTCAGCGCCTCTAAAATGCAGCCCTGTATGGGATGCAGGGCAGCAGCCCAGTACAAAATTTGCATGCTGCACAACACTGGGCAAGTAGCAACTTTTGTCAAGCATTGGTATGAAAAAAAAAAAAAAGTCACTGAGATCTTTGGTGCCTCTATACATCAGGCATAGCTTGTATATTTAAGGTTTGCCCAAAGACCCACAGACAGTAAACTGCACTAAACTATGTTTATATACACCACAAAATGATAAAAAGCTTAACTACCCAGAGACTCAGTGAATGGCACATTCACACTTGCTGTGCACTAAGTCACCATGTGAACCCTGCTACCGTGAACTAAAAGTTCCATAGGGCACTTTGACAAACTACAGTTTCAATCTGAACTTTTAGTGACCCACATGGCCAGTTAGTGCATGAGAAGCTAGTGCGCTGTAGATTTACATCCTGGCTTGCTGCACACTAAGTCTCTATGCAGAAAAGCCCAAAAGAACTGAGTTAGTGCTGCTGGGTTTTGAACCTAGGAATTCAAGGAGTTGGGGTATTTCAAACTTAATGCTTAAAGCATTAAACTACTCCCACTGGAATTATGCTAATGTAAGCTAGTATATCTTTTGAGGGAGAGACAGCTAAAGACTTCACATTAAAGAACAAACCTGGCATTGCAACTGCTCAGGAAGACCCTGGGCCCTGATCCTGCATAATTAAAGTTAATGGGAGCTTTGCCCTAATCCTGCAAGACTTAGACACATGGGTAACTTTACACATATGAAGTTCAAAAGCTTAGTTCAAAAGCACATCCCACAAACTATTATATTTAGTGCCAAAAGGAGAGAACTGATTTGTAGTCTCTAAATGTAAATGATTGACTTATAAAAGATATTTTTGCTACGTGTTTCTAAAGTAATTTGTAAATAACAATTAGACACTAATTAATTAACTTGCTCATGCAATGATTTCATCCTGCAATAAAACTTCAAATTTCTTCTTAAGAACATAAGAATGAGAACATAAGTATGACAATACTGGGTCAGACCAAAGGTCCATCCAGCCCAGTATCCTGTCTGCCAACAGTGGCCAATGCCAGGTGCCCCAGAGGGAGTGAACCTAACAGGTAATGATCAAGTGATCTCTCTCCTGCCATCCATCTCCACCCTCTGACAAACAGAGGCTAGGGACACCATTCCTTACCCATCCTGGTTAATAGCCATTATTGGACTTAACCACCATGCATTTATCTAGTTCTCTTTTAAACCCTGTTATAATCCTAGCCTTCACAACCTCCTCAGGCAAGGAGTTATACAAGTTGACTGTGCTCTGTTTGAGGAAGAACATCCTTTTATTTGTTTTAAACCTGCTGCCTATTAATTTCATTTGGTGGCCCCTAGTTCTTATATTATGGGAATAAGTAAATAACTTTTCCTTATTCACTTTCTCCACACCACTCATGATTTTACATACCTCTATCGTATCCCCCCTTAATCTCCTCTTTTCCAAGCTGAAAAGTCCAAGCCTCTTTAATCTCCCTTCATATGGGACCCTTTCCAAACCCTAATCATTTTAGTTGCCTCTCTGAACCTTTTCTAATGCCAGTATATCTTTTTTGAGATGAGAAGACCACATTTGTACACAGTATTCAAGATGCGGGCGTACCGTGGATTTATATAAGGGCAATAAGATAGTCTCCATCCTTTTTTTAATAATTCTAACATCCTGTTTGCTTTTTTGACTGCCACTGCACACTGTGTGGACATCTTCAGAGAACTATCCACGATGACTCCAAGATCTCTTTCCTGATTAGTTGTAGCTAAATTAGCCCCCCCATCATATCGTATGTATAGTTGGGGGTATTTTTTCCAATGTGCATTACTTTACATTTATCCACATTAAATTTCATTTGCCCTTTTGTTGCCCCATCACTTAGTTTTGTGAGATCTTTCTGAAGTTCTTCACAGTCTGCTTTGGTCTTAACTATCTTGAGCAGTTTAGTATCATTTGTAAACTTTGCCACCTCACCGTTTACCCCTTTCTCCAGATCATTTTGAAATAAATTGAATAGGATTGGTCCTAGGGCTGACCCTTGGGGAACACCACTAGTTACCCCTCTCCATTCTGAAAATTTACCATTTATTCCTACCCTTTGTTCCCTGTCCTTTAACCAGTTCTCAGTCCATGAAAGGATCTTCCCTCTTAGCCCATGACAACTTAATTTACGTAAAAGCCTTTGGTTTAGTAAATTAAACCAAATTTAATTTTGTTTAATTAAAATTAATTAATTTAATTAATTAAGGGACCTTGTCAAAGGCTTTCTGGAAATCTAAGTACACTATGTCCACTGGATCCCCCTCATCCACATGTTTGTTGACCCCTTCAAAGAACTCAAATAGATTAGTAGGACATGATTTCCCTTTACAGAAACCATGTTGACTTTTGCCCAACAATTTATGTTCTTCTATGTATCTGACAATTGTAGTATGACCTACCTATATATTACCAAAATTATTTCAGAAGTATCATCATTAAATGTATAGCTCATAATCAAAAGGTCAAATTCCCAAGACAGACCCCCCCCCCATCCACTTAAATAGTTATATATCAAGCTAATAACAAGGAGACTATAGTTATCCACGATAGGGGCTACAATAGTCTTGAAATCATACCTACTAGACTGTGAGACCCAAACAGAACATTATCAGAGCACTGAATTTCTTGCAGTCATAATGTGACAAATTTTGGAACAGGTGGCATGTACAAGAAACTATTTAAACATAGTTTAAAACTTCAGTTGTTTTGTTTCCTTTTAGATGTGAAGTCTTCTGAAAGCAAGCATTTAAAAATGAATTTCTATCAACACGGAAACAAACTTTGATTGTTTTCACTTCCTGATGAACTGAGAACTTAAAATCAAAACAAATGGGTTTGGTAACAAAATCACTTTCTATTCACAACACAACAAATAGAGATGAAGTTTGTACTGTGCAAGAGAATCAAGAGAATCTGCAAAGAAGGGATGGCTAACCAGGTTGTAAGAATTATCTGGCATATACATGGGCTTTCCATTTAAGGTCATGCCTTCACTAAATAAACCATTATCTCAAGAAATCTGGCTACAACTCACATGTCCCCTAACATGATTATAAATATGGTTCTGATATGTAACATAGACCAGAGAATTTGTATGCAGACAGGATTTTTAAAAAGTGCAACTAATCCACTTTAGTTGAATTACATCTTTCAACATATGTATATCTAGATAATCATGTTCAGTGTCCACTTAAATCTATAAGGAAATTTAAAAATTGTGCATAAACAAATTATTTCTCAGATACACACATCTATATTTGACAAAGACCTCATATATCATATAGGACTATTTGTAAATCAAGTGTGAAATTTAAAATACAGCTATTTGAATTTAAGTGCCACCAAAATCCTAAATAATCCCCTAACCACACAAAGTCAGAAATCTTAAATAGTTCAATGGATTGTCTTCAAACCTTCCTAGACAGCAATATAGTTTCATTTCCAAGATAAGACAATCATGAGGAATTTCAACCCAAAAGACAATCTGTGAGGAAAGTTATAAATGACAAAAAAATAGATTTTAGAACCAAAGTACCTTCATCCATAAATATTATAATTAAGAATTACTGACTGAAAAAATATGAAAGGAAAAAAGAGTAAGATGGGCCAGACAATCCTGCCAACTGCATATTTTTTAAAATGGAATTTTATATGTATCCTGTGCACATACTCACTCTTTTGATTCCCGAGTCTTCTTTGTAACATGTTGGACAAGAGTGTCATAACCAGATCCTTCACCCTGATTTTGAGCAGAGGTACATTTTTCTGTTTCTTCTTCAATCACAGAGCCCAGAGTGCTACATATGTATTGTCTAAGGTATTTCACAAACTCATAGCTGAAACAAATATCCAGAAATTAAAATGCAATGTATTTCATGATATTCATCTTCCAAACATTTTCAGCATTACATATGCAACATTTTTCCAGCAGACACATCTCTATAAGTATCAGTACTTTTAAGAATTAAAGAGTTTTTCAGACGAGTGAAAAGTTCAGACACCAAACCAGAGGCACTGGGACAATTTGTATAGGTGGGGTGCTGAGAGCCATAGAACCAAACTGTAAATCTTGTATATGATGGACGCCACTTCAAATCAGGGAGAGCTGCCACACCCCCAGCACCCCTAATTCCAGAATCTATGCACCAAACAAACAATTTTGATTTTCTTGAATGTCTTCAGTATTGGTATATCATATGAAAAGAATATCTCAGTAAGTCATAATTCGCTTTTGTGCCTATGAAAATCTTCCCCTAAATGCAAAGATCTATACTGATGACATATTAAGGCTGCCACAGTCAAAAATTATAAAGTGTTAGGAAATGCAAAAGTTAAGGCTCCAAGAACATTAACGTTAATGCACTGATAAAAAAAAGTACCTTGAAGCATACGTTATGACAATTAGTAATAATTGATCCAAGTTATACATGTAACTAGGAAAATTGGTAGAGAAAATGAAACCACACCTTTAAGCAGGGGGTGGGAGGATTTGTCTGGCTAACCTATTGAAGGGAACAGTGTTTTATGGCTGGGAGGAGAGAGAGAGGAAAACTGCTGCAAAAGAGAACAAGGAACCAACATGACGACGCTGACTCAATCCCTCGGAACTGGATGAGCAGAAGGGTTTAAATGGAGCAGCCCTGTGTGTGAAGGCCACTTTTACATGGAGCAAGCGGAGGCAGCACCCACTTTCCCTCCCCTCCCCTTTAGGTGTTGAGATACCAGGTTTGGTCAAAACCTGATGTGGGCAGTGCACTAGCCACCCCTTCTTTAGGGGGGGCTGGGAAGGAATTTTTCCTTTACCACCAGATTAGCGTAGGTGGATTTGGGTTTTTTTCCATGTTCCCCACAGTGGGTTCAGGAAGTGCTTTTTTCATGCATGGCATGAAGGGCAGTAGGCTGTATGTCACAACTCATTATTTAAGTGTGGGGCAGATGTCCAGTGCAGGTACTCCACAGGGAAGGTATACAGTGACCAGATAAATGGCCTGGAAAAGGACTTAAAAAGAAAAGGGGGATGAGGACTCCTATGATTGGCATGGCAGAGAACCAACCCCCTTTTCTTAGAGCTCAACTTAACCCTCCTACAAGGGGGAGTGGATGGTAAAGTCCCAGCAATGGATTTGCTGGGTGGATCTGGATGGAAAAAGAGGGAGAGCTGGCAGAAGCCCCCTTGGTAATTATGGAATGAACTTGGGGTTACCTATAATGCACAATTTTATCTGCCAGGTAGTCCCAGACATCTAATAATAAAGTTGCAGCCTGATTAAACCCATATCAAATATCTTCTGTCCTTCTTTCAGTATAGCTGGACAACAGCACATAAATGCTATGCAGTTGAGTTAAAACTTGTTGAAAGCTTAACTTTTGAGTTTCCTGACTTTTTGATTTTAGCTTTGCAATCTTCACATCGCATTAATGCAGTCTTTTGCATTTAAATTACTGGAGTTTGTCAAGGAAAAAATCTGAACTCCATTTACAAGCTCTTCCAGCAAGAACTAGTGAGCTCTTGAACCAACCAGTGCACAATTCACTAGTTGCATGATCATGCCCCTCCATGCAAGAAAACATCCCTATTCAGGACAAAAGTTGCTTACATCATTAAAGCAAATGGGACATAAGCACATGCTTAAGTGCTTTACTAAATCAGGGCCATAAACAGCATATCTGTATTTACATGTGTACGTGGAACCTTAAGGAAATTTTCTATGTTGTAGTTTCATTAAGCAATTTTCACAGTCATAACTTTGTTAAATTAGAATTACTAGCTTTCAAATGAACAAAAAGCAATAGTCCGCATTGAGGACTAGTCTGTAGCTTCAGGCTTATTTGAAGTAACTTTTTAAAAAGATGTCCACACTACATGAGCAATGTAATCTTGATAATTAGTTTATTTTGCATTAGGGGCAAGACATACAGCAAGTTACCACAACAGCGACTGCACAACAGTTGTTTGTAGAATTATACTACATTTTCATTATATCAAACATGGATGCAAAGTGAGAGTATGTGAGCAGGTACTTTCTGTGAATTGAGAAGGATCAATATATGGAGTGAACGTGCTTATATATGATATACTGGCTTTATTACATGAACTGTCCAATCCTGGAAAGTGCACATGAAAACAAAAGCAGCTGTTGCAGTTGCTGCCGTAGTTTCTTTTTTCTTGAACATTTTAAAAACGAGTAAGAAAGTCAAGTCATTTTTATACCAACTATTTCATATAATGTTCTTTTCATCAGATTAAACTCCTGACTACCTTAAGTCACTTTAAGTGTAATGGCTCTAAATTATTTCCTCTTCCATTTATTCCCTTTCATATTTTATTGTCACTGCTAGTAGAGGCAACATAAATGCATTTCAAGGAAAAAGGTAACTAACTTCTCCATTCATTTTCTGTCTTTTTCTCCTTTCACTTGTTTATAAGGTTAGCTCAGTCATTACTCTTACTATAAAAAAACAGCACTGTGGCAGTCTGTCAAATGAAAGTTTTCATAAGTCTTTTTTCTCTTTTTTGTTTGCAGAAAATTTATTTTTGCAGTAACTGCTTCATTCTCTCAAATAATAATAATAATTTAGAGATCACAGCACAGTGTATTTGCTGCAGAGAAAGACTGTAGTCCTAAAGAGAGACTACATTTATTTTATAGTCGACACTACAGTGTTGCTCCTTGCAGCATTCTTTCATCTTTTTCACTAATCTGTAACAAAATAATGGAGAAGTCAAATTTCTGCACAGGCATGCAAGTTCCAATCAAGCTATATTGTTAGTGTTCCCCAAGTCTGAAGAAAACAAAGTAAATCTGATTATTTAAAAAAAAAAATCCAAAGATCCTAGATTATTGATGTGAATCAGCTTTGACTGAACTTTGAAAAGAGAAGTGTCATCCATTCTGTCCTTCTGCAGCAGACTCGAATTAAGGGCTCCATGTTTCCTGCTGTTCAACATCAAAGAAGAAGAAAAGGGTAAAGGAACTGGGGGAGCAGAGTCTCCATGGCATATTGCCACCCCTTCATGAACCAATGAAAGCCCATCTACATCACCAGGGATCTATGGTTCAGTTGAAAGAAGAACCTCATAGGGGTACAACTCCAGTACAGTGACTGTGATGCATGCTCCATCAAGCATTACTAGATTTTCTTACTGAAATTCATTGCAAGTTAATTCTGGTAAGATTAGAATTAAGTATCTTTGACTCCTAACTGTGTTATAGCACAGGCACAGGCGGTGGGGGACAGTCAATAGCAACATGGCTCACACAGAAACTTGCTAAGAAGAGTGAAAAGCCGAGGACCCCCAAGAAGCTAACCCTCATCTTTGCTGCTCCAGATTGAGACTGCTTTCCCCATAGCATTTCTAGGATCATCTCCTTTCCTCTCTTTCAATCCCTCAACTCATTTTCTTTGAGCACGATGAGCTCCTAAAAGATGAACCTTGTAGAATTTTCTGTGTACTTTTACACCATTTGTGGAGGGGAGTATGTTGCCAGAAGCTACAAATGTTTCTGCAGAAACATCAGAAAACTTAATTCCACATTTTATAATGTGCAAGTCACTTTATTTTAATTCAAATGTGTTACTGTCCAGAAATTAAAATGTAATTGTAAAAATGATATCTGTACAACCACTTTTCTTCTCATGTTCAACACCCACTGATCTAGAGCAGCAGTTCTCAGTTGGTGGTCTGGGTCCCCCTCAGGGGCTGCAAAAAAGTTTCAGGGAGTCCATCAAGCAGGGTCAGCATTAGACTCACTGGGGCCCAGGGCAAAAAGCTGAAGCCGGAGCCCCACCGCAGCAGGGCTGAAGCCCAACCCCAAGTGCAAGCAACTTAGCTTCATGGGGCCTCCTGCGGCCCACGGCCACAGACAATTGCCCTGCTTGATACACTCTAATGCTGGCTCTGGATTTTATAAACAGAACAGTTGTGGCACAGATGGGCTATGGAATTTTTATAGCATGTTGGGAGGGCCTCAGAAAGAAAAAGGTTAAGAACCCCTGATCTAGAGCTCAAATTCTGAGTGGCTGCAGCGATATTAGCATTAAAATGGCATTAACAATTGCATAATACAAGTTACAGGTGAAAAATAAATTTTAGAAATAAAACCATTTAAGACATAAATAGGCTTGGAGAGCCAGTCGATTGACCAGTTAAATAGTTATCAGATAACTGCCTATTATTTGATCATGGCCAAATATTGTCAAATATTCCAGCAAGAATTCCTCAATGCAGGCAATGGCCTATCTTTTTTGATTGCATCCTGGTCCTTCTTTCATTTTTAAAGCTTCATTTAATTGTTTTTCACATTTTTCTAAGTTAAAATAACCTAGTTAAGTAATTTGGGGTTTTTTGTAATTAGGCATAAGCATCTAAGACTAAGCCTGTTGGAGGCCATAAAAAAATCTTACTTTTTGTTTATTTTTTACTGTTCTAATTAATCAGTACTTTAAAATACTTTGACAAACACTTGACTGGTCCACTGACCATTTATTTTTGGACTGCTCAATTGCACAACCCTAAATCTAAAATCATTAAAAGAAAACGTGAAGGCATTAAAATTCTGAATTTAGTTTTAAAAATAGCTTAGAGTCATTTCTGTTTTTTACTTTACTTACTTGCTATCATCCAAGTTCAGAGATGTCGGGTAGCTTGCTACTAACAACACATCACTGACACCTAGTTAAAGTATAAAGAGTGCCGTTAATGCACTGCCTTGCATTATTTAAAGATATTTTTGAGGTCACTGGCTTTTGCAGAAGAAATGAAGGTCACAGAACCCGGGTTTTAACAATTAAACTTCTTTCAGTATCAGAGGGGTAAGCTAGCTTAGTCTGGATCTGAAAAAAGCAACAAAAGAGTCCTGTGGCACTTTATAGACTAACAGACATATTGGAGCATAAGCTTTCGTGGGTGAATACCCACTTTGTCAGATGCACACAGTCATCATCTGAGAAAGTGGGTATTCACCCACGAAAGCTTAAACATCATTCAGTTCATATAAGTTAGATGACTTCTCTCAGACCTCACAACTGTGTCATAAAATCTGCCATGTAGCAAAATACATTCTATTAGCTAGAAGCCTGAGCACAAAGCCATTACAATATTGTGTTTGTGTAATGGAGGTGAAGTGCAAAGATGAGTGTGGCCTCAGGAGAATTTGAGCACAGTACGTAGGTAAATATGTGAGTGTGCATCAGCACAAGTTGGACATACAAAAGTCGTTACAGGTAATAGAGAAGAGTTTCAGTTTTATTCAAAATGTAATAAATTCTAGTTTCTAACAGAAATCCTATCAAATATATAAAAAGAGAGTTGGCTAAGGACTAACTGTGAAAGGTGCCTGTAAAAGATCATATTTTAGCCATCTTGCTTGTATTTCACCTACATGAGGAACAATAATGAGGACCCCAACAGCAATTACAAAAATCTGGCAACCTTCAATTAGGATTTTTTTCCTAGCTCGTTTGTCTCTGAATGTAGTACTTTTATCAGAGTTAATTAAATAAATTTAGAGACAATGAATTTTCCCTGAAGAATCATTTACTCTATTGATAATATTTCAGCCAAAGAAGAAAGAAAATGCCAACAGAAGAAAAAAAATAAGAACTAGTAAAATATAGTTTATTAAATCTCTGAAGTAACATTCTTCCAGAGCTCATCGGTAATAGGGAAGTTAAAAGTATTTTCTTATATATAAGTCAATACAGGTAGTAAACATTTTCCCTTCATAGAACAGTTGACAGCACTTAGATGACTCCATAAAATTAAAATAACAAAAATATTTTTACTTGTGAAAATTTTCATCTGTTTCTTCCAAATGTAAAAGAATCTCTTCAGCACATTCCACTGATGGTGCTCCTGTGATTTTTTCCTTCACACTCTGCAGTAATTGTCTGAGCATAGACTGTAACAGAGCTTCATCTTCACAAGAGAAATGAGACATCTGTGTGAAACATATGAAAGTACTGTAACTGTACATTTCCTATGTCTGTTTTCTCAATATCCTAAAATAAGAGTAGTAATCTCTCATACAAATATCACTTTTTTTCCCTCTGGTCACCCTCACTTTGCCAAAAACTGTAATATACATATAATTGTATTCATACAGAGAAAGGATTTAAGAAGTTTATTTCCATTTATGAGTGCCCTACTTCAAAACAGCAAATCAATTTCTTATCTACTTAATTTAAATTGAAATAGGACACTCTTAATCTGAAATAAAGATGCCCACACTCAGCCTTACACTGAAATAACTAAAAGTGAGAGAACTACAATCAATTTATTT
The DNA here is from genome assembly GCF_016161935.1 of Mauremys reevesii. NCBI lineage: Eukaryota > Metazoa > Chordata > Testudines > Geoemydidae > Mauremys > Mauremys reevesii. The sequence goes on along the minus strand of NC_052625.1, from coordinate 118,733,077 downwards.
TGTTTCCAGTTTTTATGCAGACAAGCCCTTGAACACTTTACTACTCAGAGGTCTAAGCCTGTTAGATAGCAGCAGATATTGGTGAGGAGGCCCCTATATTTTTATAAGATCTAGAGAGAATACCTTGACGAGAAACCCAAAACCCATCTCCCAACCCTTCATATACATAAGCATGTCTGAAAAATGAAAGGGTGTTGGGAGTCTTATTAGGAAGATGCCCTGGGACTGGAACCCCTCTTATAAGCCTCTGACTAATATATGCTTGATAAATTTACAGCATGGACCAGTTTGCATGTTAGAAGGGAGAAATTACTTTCTTTTCTCAGTTCACCACAGGGCCTTCTATAGTCCAAAGGATCTCTCCTATTCAACATCCTCCCACAACCTCTGATTTTTGGATTCTCCTCCCCAAGAATAGCTTCAGGGCCTGACTTGGCTGGTGCTCATAGTTTTCCCAACATCAAGAGGAAGTGAAATCAACATCATTTTTTAAACTGTCCACATGGCTGTCAATATCACAGTGGCCTGACCAGAGACTTGTAAATTTCACTCTACAGAGGCCTAAGAAAATTATGAGCAGCAAAAGTAAGGCATTAGAGCTGTCTGTATGCCAAGGCAGCAAGACATCCTTGCGTCAGCTCATGTTGTGAAGGTTTACTCTTTACTCTTTCGAATGAAGGAAAGCTTTATTTTTGCCTAGAGTAATGGCTTAAGCATCTCGTTTTCCAAGGAAAGTTTCCTACTCCCCAGCAGTGATTGGATTTTTCATAATCTGTATCAAGGAAGGATGATTTTGAGACTATTAGTGCTTTTTTATCATTTGAAAAAAAGTAATCTAAAAACTTTTAAACTCCTGTATATAAATGAGATATGCAAAAGTTAATATAATCTCTATGATGAATAACTGCCACTAACAACCACTATTAACGAATCCAAAAAAAAAAAAATACCCAGAACAATTTAAGGACCCACTTTCCACAGAAGATTTCTAATATTTAAAACCTGAACAATATTTCAACAGTCAATAACGTTCACAATTTGAATCGTTTATCTAATGATAGTGGAGATTTTTATATTTCAAAAGTGAATTCAAATTGTGGCAAAACATCATTGATTAGAGTCACATTTAATACAATCCAGGGCTTGCAACTCTACTAAAATACTATTTTCAGGCATTATTTTAATTGGTTTAACATTTTCCTTTGCCAAACTAGTAAACTTGTACAACAACAACATTTCATTTTGATCAAACACTATTCAAAATTAGCTCAAGTTTCTTGCTACCAAAAAAAGCATGTCAGAAATAGCTTTAAAATAGGCTACATTCTCTGTCATATTCTTACAACTCCATGGTGTCCATTCCCTATTTTTAAAAACCTCAGTCTTTCTAAAAAATTAATCAAACTCAATGCATTCCAAGGAGGTAAATGACACATCCTCACAAGTGTTTCTATTATCAGTTTGTGAATTTGATATTTCCACATGTAATCTTCAACCCCTTAGTAAGAGTCATTTAACATTTTAATGTTTTTTATATATACACACACACACACACCCCACATATATATACATACACACACGCACAAACAACCTGGTGTTTTTAAACTGTGTAAAAATTTAGAGTATTGGTTAACAGGCACATCTAAAAATTAAAACAAAGGAAGAAAGACCATTGCAAAGTGTTTGTAAAAACATCATGAATACTGTTTCTAGTTTGCTCTGAATAAACTCATTTGGTTTAAAACACCATCAGCTGAAAGGGACAACATAAAAGTGTTTTTTTTTAATTGACACTTTTTGTTTGTTTGTTTGTTTTTTGATTCCCTGAAAGATTTAGATCTACCTTTTAACTGAAGGTTAACTGAAATGTCAAGTCTAGTTTTCCCTGGTTTTGATATAGGACCTCTCCGTTGTGATGTCTATGACCTGTCCTGTAAAATGATCCATGTAGTCAGAGCCCTGTTCACAGCTCCATAAGAATAACGGTCCATCCGTGAGAAAAAGCTTGTAGGACTAAACTTTAACATTCTAAACAAAGGCAGGGGCGGCTCTAGGCACCAGCAAAACAAGCTGGTGCCTAGGGCGGCAAAATCTAGGGGGCGTCCCCTGCGGCCGGGGAGGGCGGCAGGCTGGGCCGGTGGACCTGCCGCAGTCATGCCTGCGGGAGGTCCACCGGAGCCGCCGGACCCGCGAACCGTCCGCAGCCGCGGAGGTCCAGCCGAGCCACGCGGGACCAGCGGTCCCTCTGCAGTCATGCCCGCGGGAGGTCAGCTGCTCCCGCGGCTCCGGGGCGCCTCCCGCGCATGACTGCTTGGGGCGGCCAAAAACGTAGAGCCGCCCCTGAACAAAGGAGTAGGGGGTAATGAATTTTACCAAAAGCCATGTTAATCCAAAATGTTAAAATCAATTTAGCTTCAATAATAAATTAACAGCATTTTAAAACTGTCTGACTAAAAATTCCTATTCCATTCAATTGCTCAACATGTACTCTTGACACCTATGATATAATCATTTTGCTAGGAGTCCAGACTAGAAATTACCTGAATTTCTAATGGAAACAAGTGGAGGTAATGTGTGGGGAGGGAGTTTTTTGAGGGGTGGAGCAGTTTTTCAGACCTTTCTTATATATTATAAAGAAAAATAAATGGGCACAGGCCAAAATGAATAATGGGTAAGGTCCCTTTCAAAATTTTGAGAGAGCAGCCTGATTTTTAATTTACAGTGGTTACAAATAACAGTACTCTGTGCACTTGACAACATAAGTGATGTCAATTACCTTCATCCACATCAACTGCTGAAATCAGAATACGGGCCCTTGTCACTCCCCGCCTAAAGAAGGTGCCTGTCAAACCTACAGATTTGAAGCAACTCAGCCGCTTTTAAAAAACCCACACAATTGAACTGCTGGCTGCCCCGGACGCTTCTACCCCGTTACTGTGCAGTGCCCAAGACGCCCGGAAACCCGCGTAGGGGCGGGCGAGTTTACCCTGGCGGCTGGCGGCCGCCTCACCGCTGCCCAGGGCGGAGGAAACACCCTTGATTCGTGGGGCTGGGAACGCGGCTCCCCCCGCCTGGCTAAGGCTCCGCAGCGTCCTGGAGCCGCTTCGGCGGGGGCTGCCCGGACATGAGGTGACGGGGGGCGGCTGGGGCCTTAACTCAGCGCGTCTGTTTCAGCGTTACCGGGGGGCGGGGGCTGAACATCACCACACTACGCGTGACCCGCGGACACCCCCCGGGGCGGGGCGGGGCCCTCTCCCTGGATCCAGGCTGACCCCGCCCCGCGCAGCACCGCCCGGTTGGTTCGCACAGGAGCGGGCCCGGCAGCCGCGCACAGACGCCCCCTTCCCCGCCGGGATCCCAGCCCGGGCAGGGGCTGGGAGCGAGTCACTGCGCCAGGCCCGGCGGAGGGGCAGGTGCCAGCCCGGGAGCCAGGCCCCGGGAGGCCTCCAGGGCGAAGGAGCGGACGTGGGGCTGGAGGTTCCCCCGCAGCGCCGCGCTCCCGGGGGGCGGGAGTCACCTTGGGACAACGGCGGGGGCTCCAGCGCCGCTTCCCCCCCACTGCTCGCAGCGACCGCTCGCGGAAGCGCCGACCCTTAGCAACTAGCCACGCGCCTGCTGCGCCGTCTCGCGGCCCCCCTAGCAACATCGCGAGAGGCGGGGCGGGGCGACGCGACTGAGACCGGGGCCGGGTGGGAAGAGCAGGGGCGTGGGAGGGACTGGCCCAGCTGCGGCGCGGGCGGTGGGAAGCCGGGGCCGCTGCTTATTTACTCGAGCGCTCCGAGCGGGGTGGGGTCATTGTGCGGGAGGGAGGGAAGTCACTGCTAAGTGACACATACTCGAACCCACCCCCCCCTTCCTCCCTCTCCCCATCCCACGAGCACATCTCCAACATTAAGGAATAAAGACTCCGGCCTGCCCACCCTCACTCAGAGGAGAAGCTAGTGGACCTGATTATCCTGTCCCTTACTATGCTTTTACATTGGTGTGATTCGTTTGATTTTAGTGCTATTAGTATAGATTGACACCAGTAGGAGAGCAGATTCAGGTACAATGGGTTACCTGTACGTACAAGGATTTATAGTATTGTAGAACAGAATTTTCCATGAGAAGACGGAAATATAATAAGTGCATTAAAATTGATACCTACTGAGATTTTCTTTCCTTCAAATAAGTGAGCACCAAGCAAGAGTGGAAGCAGGACTGCACCATAAACTTTAATTTCCATATCATTTTTCAGCAGATGGTTGCAATAAACAATACAGTGATATGGTACAATACATGTACATTGTGGAGAAAGAGATAAAGCTGATAATTATTAAATGTCATGCTACATAAATATATTTTTAAAACTTGTATAGTCATTTTATTGATTATCAAATTATCAGTGTTACTGATATTCTTTTTAAGACCCTGATCCTGCAAATGACTGGGCAAGCTTTGAGTCAACAGGGCTCTGCACGTATGCAGGGATTCACCTGCATGGACTCACTTGCAGGTTGGAGTTCAAGTGAGCAATAGGTACTTACTAATGATCTGTTATGAGGTGATAAAAAATAATGTATCAGATTGAAACATCCAAGTAGGGTTTATGAAACTTCCTGGGATGCAAGGATGACAGCTGTCAGCAGTGAAAGGAAATTGACAATATTTTGGCCATTCACACTGCCTGTTCCTAACAGGCTTGGGAAACACAGTAAAACTAACTGAAGTCTTGTCAGTTTCTGGCTTTCAATCTGCAGTCATTTAAGGCCTGGTCTACACTAGGACTTTAAGTCGAATTTAGCAGCGTTAATTCGAACTAACCGCTCAACCGTCCACACCAGGAAGCCATTTAATTCGAACTAGAGGGCTCTTTAGTTCGAATTTGGTACTCCACCCCGACAGGTGGAGTAGTGCTAAATTCGACATGGCTAGCTGGAATTAGGCTAGGTGTGGATGCTAATCGAACTTAGTAGCTCCGGGAGCTATCCCACACTGCACCACTCTGTTGACGCTCTGGACAGCAGTCCGAGCTTGGATGCTCTGACCAGCCACACAGGAAACGACCCAGGAAAATTTGAATTCCTTTTCCTGTCTGGGCACTTTGAATCTGACGTCCTGGTTGGACATCGGGGCGAGCTCCGCAGCACCTGCAACGATGCAGAGCTCTCCAGCAGAGGAGTCCGGGCAATCCAAGAATAGAAAGAGGTCCCCAGCATGGACTGACCGGGAAGTCCTGGATCTGATCGCTGTGTGGGGCGAGGAGTCTGTGCTCTCGGAGCTGCGCTCCAACAAGCGGAATGCAAAGGCCTTTGAGAAGGTCTCCAAAGCCATGATAGACAAAGGATACAGCCGGGATGCGATGCAGTGCCGTGTGAAAGTCAAGGACCTGAGACAAGGTTACCAAAAAGTCAGAGCGGCAAACGGACGCTCCGGAGCACAGCCCCAGACGTGCCGCTTCTACGAGGCACTGCATGCCATTCTCGGTGGGTCTGCCACCACTGCCCCACCAGTGACCGTGGACTCTGAGGATGGCATAGTGTACCTGGACAGTTCCTCGGCGATGTTCGCCGATGGGGAAGATGAGGAAGGGTTTGTGGACGATGGCGCAGGCGACAGCGAACACAATACCGCTTGCCCTGACAGCCAGGATCTCTTCATCACCCTCACAGAGATCCCCTACCAACCGTCCCCGCCCGTTAACCCGGACTCAGAATCAGGGGAAGGATCAGGCGGTAAGTGCTATAAACATGGAAACATTTATTTTTTAAAAAACAGGTATAGAAAAAATAGAAATACTATATAAAAAATTTTCAATGTCAAACTATATAAAAAGTAGGTCCACACATATAGGGATTGAACAATAATCCTCCTGGGACAGTTCAACAAAGCTCTCAAAGAGGTGCTCGAAAAGCCTCCGCAGGAGGTTCCTGGGGAGAGGTGCCTTATTTGGTGCTCCGTGGAAGCACACTCTTCCGCGCCAGGCCATCCTAATGTAAAGGGGAATCATCGCCTCCACAAGCATGGCAGCATATGGTCCTGGTCTGTGCAGGGCTTCTCTTAGCATCCGCTCTCTCTGACTCTGAGTGACCCGCCTCAGGGTAATGCCGTTCTGGAAGTGCTGCATCTAATTAGGGCAATTAGTGTACTGTTACTATTGTGAATGGTAGACTTTTACTTTGCATAAGAATGACCCTCGCTTAACAGCCACGTGTTGGAGGCCACAGAGGAAAAGCATACAGTGATCTTTCCCGTGCACTGCCGGGAGGGGCTGGAAAAGGCTCAGACTTTATGCTTTCCAGATTGCCTTTAGCGGGAGGGCACAGCTATCCATTAACTGTTAAGCAGACTCTACTGTAAGGCTTACCAGGACTGGCTGCTAGACGGATTCAGCTGTCCCTCCCCGCTTGGCATCTCTCCTGTGCAAGACCGCAACCACTGAAAGCGTATTCCGAAATCTCGAACTTGTCCTGAGATCTCGTGAGACTAGGTGCCCTGTATGGTCTTGTTCACAGAAACTGACTAGACTGTGTTCACTGTTCGCAAACATGTATCTGTTCAAGGAAATCACTTACTTTTTCCCATCACACAGCTTCGGCTCTTTCCCGGACTGCCCCGTCATCCACCTCGCAGAGGCTGGCTAACATTAGGCGGCGAAAAAAAAAGACTAGGGACGAGATGTTCGCGGAACTGATGGCCTGCTCCACAGCCGAGGCGGCAGAGCAGAGCCAGTGGAGGGAGACCCTATGTCAGCAGCATCGCACACACATCGAACGGGAGGATAGGTGGCGGCAGGAAGACCAGCAGGCGACTCAAACGCTGCTTGGGCTAATGAGGGAGCAAACGGACACGCTCCGGCGCCTTGTAGATGTTCTGCAGGACCGCAGGCAGGAGGAGAGAGCCCCCCTGCATTGTATCTGCAAACACCCTCCAACGCCAAGAAGTCCTGTCCCCCCCTCACCCAAAATTACAAGAAGGAGGGGCGGTAGGGGCCGTGAGAACTGTCACTGCACCACAGCAGAGCGCTAATGTACCAGACACCTCTCACGCTATAAATTTGTAGAAGCACTTCCCTTACAGGATCACCCAGGCCCAAATCCAAGTTTCATCCCCCCACTGTGTAGTAGATTATTAAAAGTGGTTTGCTGTTATTCACTGTTTCCTTCACGTTTTTCGTGTAAGAAGACTTTGTGTGTAGGGGGGGGGGAATTTTAATTGCACTGGATAGCCTACATTACCAGCGTACAGACTTGGGGGCAGGGTCAACTGCAGGGCACACACAGACTGCAGTCACTAGGCACCAGGGTCAGTCTGTGTGGTGTATGCTGCCCCGGTTCATTCGGTGATGTGTACGCTTGTCCAGGGTCCTAGCGCCTGCCATCCCCGAATGTTAAGGCAGGCTGCCCTTACCATGCACTTCCACCGTAGCCACGAGCCTCTCCGCTGCCCTGAGCCCCAACAAGAGCCCTCATCCACAGACAGATACTCACCCTTCCCCCACACCCCTCACCCCTTCCTATGCCCAAACCCACAGCCCACAGCCGTCATCCAAACCCCTATCCAAAGATGGCACCCCTCGCCCCTTCCTGCAAACCCACCCCTTCCTGCAAACCCACCCCTTCATGCACAACCACCTGCAACCGTCCCCCACCCCAGAGACCTATGTAGGAGCAGGAGGCTGTCATTCCTCTATTGTACAAGCGGTCTGTACATCAGTGCGCACCGTACCCAGCACAGTATGCATCCATGTTTCAACCCCTGAACAGAAATGCAAAGTAAAAGAAAGATTTATTAACAATTACTGTTCAGTTTAATTTGTGTTTTGGAAGTGGGGGAAACTTGGAGAACGGGGTATGTACCGCAGATCTCACTCAACACATAGAGACACAGGCCCAGGATCAGCTTCTCTTAAAATCAAGTGGAGAGTCATAGGTTACCCTGCTCTCCGAGGAAACTTGCTTTCAAAGCCTCCCGGATACACAGCGCTTCCCGCTGGGATATTCTTTCGGCACGGGTGTCTGGCTGAGCGTAAACAGCAGCCAGGCGATTTGCCTCAACCTCCCATCCGGCCAAAAAGGTCTCGCCCTTGCTCTCACAGAGATTGTGGAGCACACAGCAAGCAGCAATAACTACGGAGATATTCTTTTCGCTGATGTCCGAGCGAGTCAGTAAGCTCCGCCATCTCCCCTTGAGACGTCCGAAAGCACACTCCACCACCATTCTGCACTTGCTCAGCCGGTAGTTGAAGAGTTCCTTCTCACTGTCCAAGGCGCCTGTATAGGGCTTCATGAGCCAGGGCATTAGCGGGTAGGCTGGGTCCCCAAGGATCACTGTAGGCATCTGCACATCCCCAACCGTTATTTTGTGGTCCAGGAAGAAAGTTCCTGCCTGGAGGCGTCTAAACAGACCAGAGTTCCTGAACACACGCACGTCATGAACCTTGCCCGCCCACCCGACGAAGATGTTGGTAAAACGTCCCCTATGGTCCACCAGTGCTTGCAGCACCATTGAAAAGTAGCCCTTTCGGTTAATATACTGGCTGGCCTGGTGGGCTGGTGCCAGGATAGGGATGTGAGTCCCATCTATAGCCCCACCGCAGTTTGGGAATCCCATCGCGGCGAAGCCATCAATGACGACCTGGACGTTTCCGAGAGTCACTACCTTTGAGAGCAGTTGCTCAACGATTGCGTGGGCTACTTGAATCACAGCAACCCCCACGGTAGATTTGCCCACGCCAAAGTGGTTCGCTACTGACCGGTAGCTGTCTGGCGTTGCAAGTTTCCAGAGGGCTATGGCCACTCGCTTCTGCACACTCAGGGCTGCTTGCATCCGTGTGTCCTGGCGCTTCAGGGCAGGGGCCAGCAAGTCACAGAGTTCAAGGAAAGTGCCCTTACGCATCCTGAAGTTTCGCAGCCACTCTGTTTCATCCCAGACCTGCAGCACTATGCGGTCCCACCAGTCCGTGCTTGTTTCCCGGGCCCAGAATCGCCGTTCCACACCATGAACTTGACCCATTGCCACCATGATCTCCACTGCGCGGCGTACCCTGCTTTGTGAGAGGTCTGCGCCACTCTCCTCACCGCGCTGACGGAGCCTCCTCGCCCGATTTCTCAGCAGCTGACTGTGGAAGAGGTGGACGATAAGGTGCGAGGAGTTGACAACGGCCATAAGTGCAGCGATGATCGCAGCGGGCTCCATGCTCGCAGTGCTGTGGCGTCCGCGCTGTAACCGACCAGAGAAGGGCGCGAACAGATTTCCCGCCGGCGTTTTCATGGAGGGAGGGCGTGATTGACAGTTTGATGACGACAGTTACCCAAAACCACCCTTGACACATTTTTCCCCCCAGCAGGCATTGGGAGCTCTACCCAGCATTCCAATGGGCAGCGGGGACTGCGGGAACTGTGGGATAGCTTCCCACAGTGCACCGCTTCGAAAGTCGACGCCGGCCCCGTTAATGTGGACTCAGAAATTCGAATTAGTGTATTTACTGTGGATACACAAATTCGACTTCATAAGGTCGAATCCACAAATTCGACTGAAGTAGATTCGAAATAGTCTTGTAGTGTAGACAAGGCCTAAGAAGCTAGATGAGCTCCTGCAGAAGTTAGGAGGATGAAACAAACTGGGCAGGAGGGAGAGGAAGAGACTAGAAAGAAGGCCCCAAAAATGAAGGTAAAGGGAATATAGTTTCAAAGTTGTGACAACGACCAGTCAGCTTAATAGGGAAGGTACAGGCACCTAACACCCACTCTCACCTTTCTTAGCAGCTGGAGAAGGATGCTGGGCTTCTTACTTGCTCACTGCCCTTGGCACCTGCTGGCTTTCTCCATGTTTTCCATACTGTCCCTGCTTATCAGTTTCTGATAGACTTTTTAAGTCTTGATAATAATATAGGATTATATTGTACCCCCCCTTCATTAAAAATCTGTGGGTGAGTAAGCTTCACAAGGTTCACTTTCAAGATTTTCCTTGGAATGTTCCTATCAAACCAGATAGGAACAGAAGATTTGAGACCAATTATATCGAACCAATAAGTTTTCCTAAAAACACTTTTTAATTTAAAACCTTTATTCTTAATTTATCTATTCCGGTAATTAAGGAATTTCCAGGGAAAGCCGTGGCAAGCTAACTTCCCTTGAAAGGACACGAATATAGCCCTCTGATCAAGAATAGACAGTTAAGCAGTAAATCTTTGAAAGCAAAAGTAATATTTATTTAGAAGTGAGTGGTGACAGTGAAAGAATAGAGATAGATATAATAGGGTTACAGTTAGAAAGGGAATGAAATGGCATGGCAAATAAAAAATGCAACACTATAATAATTTTAATCTGGCATAGAACTATATAACAGAATCATTTGCTTTCTACTTTATACCTTATAACACTCAAGCATCTAACAATAGGTTAATTAAACATTCAATATTAAATACTTAAACTAAGCATCTTGTAAGTACTGGCCTGGCGGTTACTAAATGGGTAGGAGCAGATCTCACTCAGACCACAAACATCCAGCTTTATTTACACTTGAAGCCCATACATTCTAGGACAGTAAAATAAAAGAAAGACTGGACTTATAAGGGCTTTCTTAATAATCCCTCTAAATCATGTTAGAAGTCCTTCTGCTCTATGCCAGGGGTCTCAAACTCAATTTAGCTTAGGGTCAGTGCCAGTCCTCAAATCCTCCCAGCGGGCCAATAATGTCACTCATGCCACCCAGAATCCACCTCCCAAAATTCTGCCCCCCCCCAACTCCACCCCCCACCTGCCCACGGTTCTGGGAAGGCATTTGGGTGGGAGAGGAGGCCTGAGGTAGGGGATTTGTGTGCAGAAGGGGTGAGAGGTTGGGCTCTGGGAGGGAATTTGGGTGGGGCAGGGGCCCTGGCGTGCAGGCTCTAGGATGGAGTTTGGGCGCTGGGTGCAGGCTCTGGCCTGAGGCAGGGGATGGCGGTGCAGGAGGAGGGGGTGGAGTTGCAGGCTCTGGGAGGGAGTTTGGAGGCGGGATGGTGTGTGTGGGAAGGGAGGGTGCAGGCTCTGGGAGGGAGTTTGGAGGTGGGGGGGAAAAGGTGGGGTTGCAGGTTCTGGGAGGGAGTTTGGGGGTGGGAGGGGTATGTGGGAAAGGGGTGAGGGTGCAGGCTCTGGGAGGGGGTTGGAGGGGTGGCGCTTACCTGGGGCAAGGCGGGGTGGGGGGCCTCCACGCGCTGATGCCCCCAGGCACCGCCCCTGCAGGTTCTCATTGGGTGCTCGGGACAGGGGCAGCGCACGGAGGCATAGCCTCGCCCTGCTCCGGGGCGGCAGGGAGGGGCCAGCAGACACATGGAGCGAGCAGGCAGATGCCGCTCAGCTCCGCTGCACTGCCAGGGCCCCGGGCCATTGTAAATCACCTAGGGGGTGAGGCCAAGGGAGAGACCCGGCCCTAAAACTGCTGGAGCCCTGCAGGCCACACTGGAGAAGGTCGCAGACTGCAGATGGCCCACGGGCCAGGAGTTTCAGACCCCTGATCTATGCTTTGGGAGCGATGTTCAGGGAGCACTGATGGCAAACTGTGTTGTTGTTCAAGGGGCTGCCTGCTTCCACTGAGGTAAAGTTTCTCCTCAGGGAGCATATATAGAAGCCTGCTTGGCTGCTGCTGAGGTACAGAGGGTCGCCTGTATATATTGGGGTTGTGTTCTTGAAAAGGTATACACAACATATACCAGGGAATTGTTCCCCATAAGAAATAATAGAATAACGGGGATCCGTTCACTACTTCACCACACTCACCTATGACAATGCTCTTTTTGCCTAAACAGTGTATCTTTTTGCAATGGCAGGTTAAATAGTACACATTTTACACATAAAACATTTAATAAAATAATGTAGAACCCTACCATTCAAACACATAGAACATTTTAATACAGTAAATACAGTACAGCAATATAGTATAAAACAGAGTCAATTACGCTAAACTTAGGTAGGGGTGGTGGCTGGGTTTTCTTGGGCTGGCTTTTCCGTGGCTGACTTTTTGGTTGCAGAAGTCTTAAAAAAGGATTTTATCAATGTCTGTTCTCCTGCATGAATTTTTGAATGATAGATCTCCGTGTAACAAGCCAGTGCATCATTGAGAGCTCTGGGGACATGGGCAGACCATTCATGAAAAGGATCACCGCTCTGTATGATTTCCATCATCTCATCCAGCAATCCAAAGAAACAGGAGAGATTCTTTGTTGCCAAACTCCTGGTTTCCTGCCCTATGTCGTCGTCATCATCATCATCATCTTTGCTTTCTTCAGATATCCATTGTTGGTCCAGCTCAGTCCATTTCTCATTTGTCAATTGTTCAGCGTGAGACTCCAACAACTTCTGTACATCATCCTTCTTCACCTCCTTGAAGCTGACATCCTTTGCCAACTTGACAATTTCTTGCTCAAGAGCAGGAATGGCATCAAATCCCATGAAGCTGTGGACAGCATCTGGGCATGCACGGCGCCAAACGCTGTTCATACATTGCAAAGTGACCTCTTCCCATGACGCGTCAATGTTTTCCATGCTGTGCAAGATGTTGTAGGACTTCCAAAACTCCTTTACACTGGGCTTTCCTTCACCTGCCATCTCCTTAATCAGCATGGAGAACGTCCTCTGTAGATAGTAAGCCTTGAATGTGGCCATTACATCCTGGTCCATAAGCTGCAGCAACAATGTGGTATTGTGTGGCAAAAATAGGACCTTGACGTTCGGGCAGAGGGCTTCATAGTCCAGTTCATGGGCTTGCATTATCCAGCAGAAGCAAATTATCCAGCAAACTACGGGGAGACAAGACTTGACGTAGCCCCTCATTGCTCTTGAGTTTTCACTGTGGTAAACAAGCAAGGGCTTCAACTTATAATTGCCTTCTGCGTTTCCCCTAAGCAGAAGGGTTAAGTGATCTTTTGAAGCTTTGCACCAAGGGGCAGTCTTTTCAGCATGAGAAATATAAGTCCTCGTTGGTATCTTCTCCCAGTGAAGGCCCATCTCATCAACGTTAAAAACTTGTTTTGAAGAGTAGCCACCTTCAGAAACAATTGTGTATAGCTGTGTAGGAAACACTTCAGCTGCTTCTTCATCCGCACTAGCCGCTTCTCCTGTGACTTTTACATTATGTAGATTGGCACACTTCTGAAATCTGTAGAACCACCCACAACTAGCATTGAAGGCCTCCTTTTCTGCTGTTGAGCTCTTTCCCTCTCTTTCCTTTAAATCGGTGTACAGGCTTTTGGCCTTCTCCTGAATCAAGCTTAAATTCACAGTCATTTTCTTTTCATGGAGGTCATCAATCCAATCAGCAAACATTCCATCTTCTCCATTGTACTGCTTCTCTGTTTCATTATCTTCATTGATGACAATTTTGTAGCACTTCTAGTGCTTTCACGAATTCAAGCAGCACTCTTAAAAATTGAACGTACCATTGAAGCAAGTAAACCGAGAATATGAACAACATCAGCTGCATGCTTACCTCTTTCAATATGCTTTATAACATCTAATTTCACTTCTAATGTTACACTCTTATGTTGCCTCTTAGACACAGGCCCACTCTTAACACTTTGAACGCATTTTGCACTCATGATGAGTACAGGACAGTATTGTACTCTGGGCCGCACCGCCTCTTCCCGTCCAGTTCTGCCTTCTCCTCCAAGCACCCCATCCCCACTTCTCCCCCTCCCTCCGCGCCTCCTGAATGCCACCTAATGGCTGATCGCAGCAGGCAGGAGGCATTGGGAGGGACGGGAAGGAGTCCCCCATTCCCGCTCCTCCCTCACCTCCCCCACCTCTTGAACACTGCCTAACAGCTGATTATGGCAGGCAGGAGGCACATGAGGGAGGAAGGGGGAGGAGTTAATTGGCGGCCCTGTGGGCCACTGGTGGATGCAAGTACTGTACTGTATAATAGGGGAACATGTTCCAATTTACGTCGGTCCCGATCTGTGCAAACCACAGATATGCAGATCAGGACCAACATGAATCAGAACACATTCCCCTATTGATTAGCGATGGATATCCGAAACAACGGAAAAGGGGATGTATCCCAGGGACCCCCTATAGCTGCAACGGTGGCCTCTGCTGTCTGGGTGGTAGAAACGGCTATTGCCAAGGCAACCTTGGAACCCTGCATGGACTGCTGTTACTGCTGCTGCAAGAGCTGCTTGGGAACGATGCTAGCAAGCGTGGGTTGTAGTGCTGTTTTAACTGCTTTGCTAGGAAGGAAAGGCCATTAGCTACTTACAGAAGCCGTTGCTATGGCTTGTGATGCTGCTACAGTAGTAGCTGCTTTGTGAACGTTTGCCACTAGTGAGCGTTGTCTGAGGCTAACGAGCATTGTCAATGGTTGTAATCATGGGTAGCTAGCTATTCTGCTGCTGTAAGGCAATAGTTAGCTTTCTTACCCAGCAAGGTTCTGCTGGTGTGGTTGCCGCAGCTCTGTGAGTCCACTCTCCTTCAGGTTCCTGTCCCCTACAAGGTTTTAGCCTGCTGGCTGTCTCCTTTATATACGATTGGCAGCTCATTAGCTATAATTTATTATCATAATTCAACCAATCAACTTTCAGGGATTTATGTCATGTGCACCGACATGTGACACTCAAGCTCAACCAATCAGCTTCTAGATATTAGCATATATTAATTATATGCTAATTAGGCATGTGTACTAGTAGCCCCTCCTTCTCCCATAGACTTTTATGGGCTCAATGTATTCCTGTGGAGTTTTTCAGCTGACCTTTGGATGAACCCTAGCTACTTCCTGTTTGAAAGCCCCATGTATTCCTATGGGCTTCAATGGATCACTATGAAATTTTGCTGAGTCATTCCCCACAGAAAATGGAATTTACCATTGCATCACAGGAAGTGGAATCATTACATCATAGGCAATGGACCCCCATGTGTCCTAGAAATGGGATCTCTCACTATATTAAATCACCCGATAGCCGCCTTTATTAGATTTTCTAATTTAAACTATTCTTAATTTGTATTTAATTAAAGATTTATTCCTAAAAATAATTACTGTTCTGAGCAATCCAAAGGATCCTGATACTATCACCACTCATTTTATGTCCAATTAAGCCCTTTATAATTTTTCTGAATTTAAACCCTTTCTCGAGGTTTCTGCAAATCTTCAATCTAAAATGTTGTAAGGCATTTTGGGCAACAGAGGCAAAATCTCTGGTCACAAAAGGTAAGAGACATGAGGCCGGAGAGCCAGACTTTCATCCCTGCAAATCCTGGGGATCAATGGAGAAAGCTCTCTTTGAGACTGCAGCGTACTTTCTAGGGTGATAATTGGCCCTCATCAAGGAAGTGCAGGAGATTTCTCCCTTCGCAACAGAGGTTGCATTCTTGGAATAGAATTTAAGCTTCTTGGAGCAGTATTAATTTTTGTGCAGTCAATCACCAAGCTTGAAGGACAGGATGCAGCAGAGAACAGCTGTTTTCTGGCATGCTTCTCCCAGTATATAGAGCTCCTGTTCTACAGTTTCTGGATCAAACACTTCCAGGTTCTCATGCGGAGCCCAAAGAGGAATTGATGTTTTCCCTCTCATGCCTTCTAACCCAGTTCTGTTGTCTTCTGCTCCCTTCTGCTCATGTTAGTTGAAGTAAATTACTGTACAAGCTTTACTATCTTCCTTTCTTTCTTTCTTTCTTCACAAAATATCCACAGAAAAACTTCCTATAAAATGTATGTGGCAAAATCACAGGTTGTGAACACATGAACCTACATTTTTATCAATAAAGTTCATAATAAAGTTCATGATCTGACTTGATAGCCCTGAGTTGGCACTCAGCACTGTTATGCAAGAGTCCTTTCTGATTTGTTGTCCCAATCTCTAACCTCTCCTGGAATAGGAGAGGCCAGGAATAACAATTTTAGGCCTGATCCACATACAAAATTGTACCAATATAAAGGTGTGATTTTATAATGATTTAGTTAAGTTGGTGCAATGTTTGTTTGTGGACTCTAGTACATCAGTTTAAACTTGGTTTGTATATGTTTAGCTATCACCAGTGAAATAGAAATTGAACTGATATTAGCCATTTTAAACTGATATAATAAACAAAAATGGCACCAGTTTAACTAAACCAATCTAAGTTAAACTGGTGCAACTGCTGTAGATAAGCCCTAAGACAGGCCTTCTTCCAAGTGGCAATGGAAAACACTAACACTAAGCTAACTGTGGCAGGCTTTCCCTTAAAAACAAAACAAACAGACAAAATTTGTATTTATGCATTCACCATGAGTTCTTTTTGTGTTTGTTTTAATACAGAGTCTTTGAATATAATTACATTAATGCAGATATGTAGGAACTGCTTTCAGTGTTTCCTCATGATTTCAGGCAAAGGTGAAATAAATGTTATCAGAGAAAGGCAATGACAAATGGAAAAACTGTGGTCCATGAAAGGGAAAATTATCTTTTGGAGTTGTTTTAAAGAAGCTGTTTCCCATAAATAAGTAAATAAATGTATTCCATGTGTGAAAATCTGTGACATTGTAGAAGAAATTTTGGAAGCCTTCATAATCCATTGCTAACTTTGGGCAATCAGCAGCTTACCTTCCCGTGATATGCATGCTACACACCATCCATCCACCTCCTCTCAGGTTTTCCCCTGCTATGATGTCACCCCCACCCCCATACCTTCCATGCTAACTTTCTCAGTGTTATTTTCCTTGTTATGCCTAATGTGACCAAAGTACATAAATTTGTGTCTGTTGATTTCTGACTTCAGGGTATGCTTCTCTCCAACAGTATTTCTAACATAGGCATTCAACTTTTTTTTTCCCACCCAGAAGATACATAAGAGTCTTTGCCAGCACTACTTTTCAAAAGCTTAAATTTTCTTTGTCAGCAGCATTAACTTTCCATGATTCATGCCCATAAATGGTTATGGAAAAAATTGGGTTTTTCAGCAGTCACACCTTCATAGATTTTGAGATGCTCTCATTTTTCGACACTTTCTTAAGGGAGGCCAGACCAAGCCATCCCTAGTCATCTTCTGATTTCTTTGGAACAGCATCCTTGGTTGGATATAGAGGATCTCAGATATTATAATAAATTACAATATTTTAGAATAGTTTTATTTTGTATTCTAATTGGCTACCAAAATAGTTTGATTGTTCATCTCTAAATGTGGGTATAAATCTCAGTGTTAAAAGGTATCAGGCATCAGCATTAGGTCAGTTATTTGTGCTTTTCTCTTTTCCCCCATCTCACTGAATTATTGCAGTACCTAATAATGTTTTTGATCACTGCTTATTGATTTGGTGTGTAACTAGTTTAAGCTATTCTATTTACTGCATTACAAAATAGGTAAGAATGAAGGCTTAATGGCCTTTATCACCATTATAGTGACTAAGAGGTAGAGCCAAGATTAAAACCCAGAACTTTCTTGCTCCCAGCTTGGGGCTTAGTCCTTAATAACACCACACATCAAGTCTTTCACCCTGTACAATACAATACAGAGAAAACACTCTGCACTTAAATAATGAATAACAATCTCAATGAGTCAATAGCAAAACACGTCTCAGTGACAGTAGTACCTGTCTGGATGGCCAAGGCAAGGATTTAATGTGCCAAATTCTTCTTTGGTATAACTTCAGGGGATGCAAGAACTTAATCTTGGGTATGTCACTGTTTTTGTATGGTTTTAGGCAAATTGCTTAATACTGCAAAAAAACCAGGAGTACATGTGGCACCTTAGAGACTAACAAATTTATTTCAGCATAAGTTTTCGTGGGCTACAGTTCACTTCTTCGGATACATAGAATGGAACACACAGACAGGAGATATTTATACATACGGAGAACATGAAAAGGTGGAAGTACGCATACCAGCTGGAAGAGTCCAATCTGGTTTCTCAATTTTCTCATTGGTAAAGTGAGGCTAATAAAATCCACTTCACATTGCTAATGTGAAAAGTACTATGAACATGTAAAGCACGATATAAGTGCGAACTGGTGGTTTTACCATAATTCTCCAATATAATCTAACAGTAATTTTTCTTCTAATTGTTTTTTGTGGTTTATACCATCTGTAACCTGAAGGTGGCAGCAATATTTAACTGCTGCCATGCACATCTCTCAGATTTTTGAAGCTATTGACCTGAAATTTGATGTTTGTTTAAGCATTAGTTTATTAAGCAAAAGAATATGACAGTGTGGGGTTTTTTTGTTGCAATTACTACACAAAAATATCTCCCATTGTGATTTTTCTTTTGTGGTGGAATTACTAAAAGGTGTGATTTAAATTCCTTCTTTGTAGTTAATGTATGCAAGGTAAAGCAATAAACTATAAATAAAAACAGAGTTGCACCAATCACCATGCCACTTGAATGTGGTATATTAAAACTACAGCTTGATATCTCAGATACCAAAGTGAGCACATTATACAAGCATGGAATAAATACAAAGTAAAGAATAAAACATAGATTATTATTGTTTGCTTGCTTTTAGAAAATCTCTGATAGAAATTCGCAGATTAAAGGGGTTGGTTGATTTCTGGAGAAGTTTCCTAAAGTACTAAAATGTTTTGTGCTAATAAAACACTCTGCTTTCACACACAGTTAAAATTATTCATTCCATTGACTTCAGTGAGCTTTGGATTACTGAACATTGTGGGATGAGTTACCTAACCGATGTCTGGGCATCTCTCCCATTAACACTACAAAAGTTATCTATGGACAGCAAGTGGAGAATATAAATGGTGCTGTGGAATCCCACTCAGTCCTTCTTCACAGTTTGATTTTGCACCATTTATAATCACTCTGTTTCTAGTCAGTCAGCCAATTTTATCTCCACACCAGACACCATAATATTTTAATTCAAACAACATCCTTTTTATCTACCTCCTCACATCACATTTGTTTTGAACTCAATATACTTCACATTGTTTTCAAGCATTTTTGTTACACGCTGGGGCAAAGCAGTTATTGGTGGTTTCATCCATTGTAGAGTCATCTGATAAATATTATCCCCATTTGGAGACTTGAGTGCACTTCTCCAAGCAGAGTGGATTGGGACCTGCAGATCCCAGCTGCAGTATAGTGGGAAGAAGCAGCAAAGAATCCTGTGGCACCTTATAGACTAACAGACGTTTTGCAGCATGAGCTTTCGTGGGTGAATATAGTGGGAGGGTCATCATGGAAGAGAGAAATGATATCTGCAGGAAACTCTCCCCGTTTACCACTCCTTAGAAGCCACACTTGTAGTGCTTTGTGGAGTTCCAGCTCTGCAGAAGGGAAGGGGCCATACTGCTAAGGGTGGTTTGGAAGCAGTACAAAAGCTGAGGGTTTCCGCATGGATGCTCATTGCCTCCAGTGGATCCCCTGATAGCCTCACTTATTTTGTCAGTTGAGTGACCACAGCTGATGGAAAAATAAGGAAGAAACTCCATGGGTATAAATTTACATACTCCTATGTGAGTTATCCCTACGTAGGGACGCATGGGGGCCTCAGATTTTTAAATAAATCTTTACTACCCTTCTGTTTTATAAGGAATCTGCTGGATTGTCACAATTGTTTTTTTGTACTTCTCCTATTCTTTTACTGAACATGAGTAATTTTTCTTCTTTCCTCCTAGTAAGTCCCTATTTAGTATCCATAAGATCCTGCCACACTGTCCTTTTAATTTCAGCAGGTTTGCCTTTCAGAAGCTGAATACCTTTATAACTGCCTGCATTTAGTCTTGTCTTCCTTACAGTGAATGAGTACAACTAGTCCACGATCTCTTGCTCAAGATTTTTCATACTAATTCCTAAATTAGTAAATTAGCTAAATACTAATTCCTCTGAGAGTGTCAAACTAGTATTTTTCAGAAGCAATTCATCAACTCCCCCTCTTTCCTGATGTGGTGTTCTGCAGCTGACACTTCTGTGAATTCCCTTTTGTTTTCTGTCTGTCTCAGCTTAACCTGTACAATGTGTCATTGTTATCAATTACTTCATTGTTCCATCTGAGTTACAATGCTTTTGTATAGAGAAACCACACTCTCTCTTCCTTTCCTCTGTGCCCCATCTTTACACAAATTTTATTCATTAATATGAACTATAACATTCCATGCATAGGGTTTTCCCACTACAGTTCTGTAATACCAGTACCCAACAAGACAGAATTTCCTCTCTAGCATCACCTCAAGTGTTTCCCATCTTCCTTCTATTTGTATGTAGAGCCAGACACTTAAGATATCTGCTTCCTTAGCATTTAATGTGTAATGTTCATATTTAGTGAACTGTACCTTTCCTTTCAGGGAGAATACAAAGGGGTGGGGAGATCTAATTAGAAATGATACACAAGTAGGTTTGCTTGGTTCATTTTTAAAGTGCTTCAAAAATGCTTTCTGAGATTACTCAACTCAAGCGGAGTGCCCCAAGTGTCGGTCCTGGGGCTGGTTTTGTTCCATATCTTCATTAATTATCTGGAGGATGGCATGGACTGCACCCTCAGCAAGTTTGCAGATGACACTAAACTGGGAGGAGTGGTAGATATGCTGGAGGGTAGGGATAGGATACAGAGGGACCTAGACAAATTAGAGGATTGGGCCAAAAAAAATCTGATGAGGTTCAACAGGACAAGTCCTGCACTTAGGACGGAAGAAACCTATGCACTGCTACAGACTAGGGACCGAATGGCTAGGCAGCAGTTCTGCAGAAAAGGATCTAGGGGTTACAGTGAATGAGATGCTGGATATGAGTCAACAGTGTGCCCTTGTTGCCAAGAAGGCTAACGGTATTTTGGGCTGTAGAAGTAGGGGCATTGCCAGCAGATCGAGGGATGTGATCATTCCTCTCTATTCGACATTGGTGAGGCCTCATCTGGAGTACTGTGTCCAGTTTGGGGCCCCACACTATCAGAAGGATGTGGAAAAATTGGAAAGAGTCCAGCGAAGGGCAACAAAAATGATTAGGGGGCTGGAGCACATGACTTATGAGGAGAGGCTGAGGGAACTGGGATTGTTTGGTCTGCAGAAGAGAAGAATGAGGGGGGATTTGATAGCTGTTTTCAATTACCTGAAAGGGGGTTCCAAAGAGGATGGATCTAGACTGTTCTCAGTGGTAGCAGATGACAGAACAAGAAGTAATGGTCTCAAGTTGCAGTGGGGGAGGTTTAGAATGGATATTAGGATAAAGTTTTTCACTAGGCGTGTGGTGAAGCAGTGGAATGGGTTACCTAGGGAGATGGTGGAATCTCCTTCCTTAGAGGTTTTTAAGGTCAGGCTTGACAAAGCCTTGGCTGGGATGATTTAGTTGGGGATTGGTCCTGGTTTGAGAATGGGGTTGGACTAGATGATCTCCTGAAATCCCTTCTAACCCTGATATTCTATTATTCTCCTTGGGACTGAATTCTGCTCTCAGATGCTCATGCTCACTTTAATAATGTGTGTGTATGTGTGGGCAGAATTTGGCCCTTAGTTTTCCAGACTATGTCAAGCTATATCAACTTTTTAGTGGAAGTGTGTATATATAGGACCATGAAAGAATTATGCTTTGTTTCTGAAGTATTTTGAATAACAGTAAACTAGCTATGACGTCTGCAACTGCCCAAGTGCTGTTAAAAAAATTAAAAGCATTATGAATAGTAATATCAGTGTTTATTTCAATTCAGGAAGACAATATTTTGTACTTTTATTTTCTTTTAGTTGTTTAATTTCTCTTGAAGACTGCTGTAATTTTACATCTAGAAAAGTTTTTAGATCTCATGTAAACAGCTGCTGGTGTGAAGTAGTGGAAAAGGGAGAAGGAATTTTACAACAAAAACAGCTTTAATGCCTTCTCACCATGACATGTTGCTCTTTTATCTGTACACTGAAGTTAGTATTTGGTTCCTAAGTGAATTATGCTGTGTAATAGAAGGTAATTAGCGCGCGCACACACACACACACATATGGTGTTAATAGATAATTAATCCTAATCTCTTGGAGAGAAAAAAATGCATTACATATATGTCTTTTCTAAAGTTAATTAGTATAATTCCAATAAATTCATTGGAATTATGTTATGGATGAATTTGGCCCAATAAGTCTGCAAGTATATTTAATTACCATGCATCATAAAATAAGCACCAGGTAAGAAAGAGAATAGTTAATATTTTACTGATAGTTACTGTAGAGGTTTGTGGCATAAGTAAAGGTCCAGCAGTGGCTGTATCCATCAAATTCATTCCCATTTGTGATCTAATTCCAGATTTGATTCCAGGTGCCTACTAGAGAAAAGATATCTAGTAACTCCCTTGTACACTTATACTGCAGAGTTAACCCCTTTGCACAGTATTTCTCAGGCTGAAACTAGTATGTTGACAAGGAAGTAAAGTAATGTTTTATTTTTTAGTACTTTTAAAAGTAAATATAATGTTCATAAAAATGCCACATAGATACCACTGCAGAACTAAGTCCCCTGTTAGCCACAGAACAAGTATAGCATCCAGTGCAGACTTCCTTGCCACTACCTTACAAATTTGCTTCCACCCTGACTTAGATGGACTGTGAAAGAGTAGTTTTTATTTTCTATGAACTCTCACTCCTTGACCTTGAAGCAGGAACAGCCAAAAAGCTTGCCAATTTGGGAGTTTGTGAGAGGGCATCATATCGGCTAGGGAGTGGTTAATGTGCTATTTTATGTGCACATCACAAAAGTCACTATCACAGTCAGCTCTAATTGGCATCTTTGTTCACACTCTCAGCAGAGTAACCCCATGGAAACTGAACTGCCTGCTAGTTAATGTTTGCAAAGTGCATTGAAGATGGAAAGCTCTGTCTAACATAATTTATTGCAAACTCTCAATCTACAGTACTAGGTTATGCCACTCAAAAAAAATGGCACCATAGGCTCTAGGGCCTAGAAGTATGAATCATCTTGAGGTTAAAGTGTGGCACTGAGAGTCAGCTGATCAAGGTTTATTCCTAGCTTTCCTACAGATTTCTTATTTGATTTTAGCTGAGACTTTTAGGCCCGGTTCCTCAAAGGTTTTGATTTCCATCAGCGCATAAATAACTTTGAGGATCTGGGTTTAATTCCTCTATTCCTTGGTTTCCTCATCTGCAAAATGGGGACATATGGATGTTGTGAGCTTTTTATTAGTTGATTAATGTTTATAAAGGTCTCAGGATTCTCAGATGAGTGGTGCTACACAAGAGTGAAGTATGATTATAATTTTTGTAAGTAAATGAATATTTTTTCTCTATTCCTCTTCCTGGCCTCCCCCCCTTACTCAGTACTGTTTTCTTGCCTGAGCACTGTGCTTGCCTTGGAAGGTGATGGGCTCACTGAAGGGATGAAGAAATCAGGGGAAGAGCCTCAGCTGATGTAAATTGCCGTAGGTCCAGTAACTTTAATCAGAACCCTCTGGTTTTAAGAAGGATGGACCCAAATCCCCAAATTTGATTTCAGTAGGAGTTGGGCACCTAAATACCTTTGGGGATCTGGGCAGTTGTGCTTACTGCTGAAGTGTACTTGGCTCTTTTCATTTAGTATCTTGAAGAATTTTAATGAAATGTCCCTGCTCAGTGTATAGCATTTTAATGTCACTAGCTTCCTTTGATGCTTTGTAGCACTAAATAATTGTAATATCAATGTGTTTTATATTCATTACCTTATTTTTATATACCTTATGGCAGTGATGTGTAATATATTGCATAGAACTCAATACAATAAATGTAGTGATGAAATCAGTCACTTTAAAAAAAATCATTTTAATAGGTGCCCTAGTTGTGGCGAAATTTATATATATATATATATATATATATATATAATGTAAGCAAATTCTTCTTCTTCCTCCCACTTTTTTATTGAAGAAACAAACAACAGTAAATTGAGTGTAATTTTCATGGAATTTTATAGAAAAATAGTTCTTGATATGAATTAGAGAATAACATTTCATTGAATTCCATAGCTTTTAAACCTGATTTTTAAAATTCATTTTATCCTTGTAATGCTCTGTTTCAAGTGTAATTTGAAGCTCAGTCCTGAGAATTGCTGCACACTCTCAACTATTGAAGTTAATCAGTGTTTGACCTTGCAGAATTGGATCCTTGATCTTCCTCCTATCTGCTCACATATGGTCAAGGTTTCTTTAATTATAGAAACCATAGAAATGTGGAAATGGAACGAACCTCAAAAGGTCATCTAGTTCATCTTCCTGCACTGAGACAGGATTACATATACCTAGACCATCCCTGACATGTGTTTGTCAAACTTGTTCTTAAAAGCCTCTAAGGATGGAGATTCTACAACCTCCTTAGGTAACCTGTTCCAGTACTTAATTATCCTTATACTGTAGTTAGAAATATCTTAACAATATATAACCTAAATCTCCCTGGCTGTGAACTAACCTTGTTACTTATCCCCTGCCTTTTGTGGACAGGGAGAACAATTGATTACTGTCCTTTTACAAACAACCCCTTCAAACATATTTGAGGTCTTATCATGTCCCCTTTCAGTCTTCTCTTCTTTAGACTAAACATGCCAATTTCTTTCAACCTTTCCTCATAGGTAATGATTTCTAAAATAATTACCATTTTTGTTGATGTCCTGTTTAACTGGACCATTTTAATCCCCAATCCTGCAAAGATTTCATGCGTACTTAACCTTACTCATATGAGTAGTCCCATTGAAATCTACTCCCATACATAAAGTTAAATATATATATGCAAGTCTTCGCAAGATTGGGGCCTAAATGTCTACCATTTTTCATGGTTTTTTTGTTTTTATGGAAGGTCAGTGGTGATTCTTATGAATAATAATAAAGTACCACTCTATCATATCTTTATATAGCTAAGCTATTTTTTCTAACTTGGCTTTTGTTTTGCATATTCGATAGGCTTTGAGTCAGATGGATATTACAGCAAATTACAACCAAAATGATGAAATGAAGGTACTGAAAGCAAAGCAGTACTGGACCATATGGAACAAAATGAATTTTGCTTCAGTGTGGATATGCATTGGAAATTTGAGGTATTATATGACCAATAGGTAGGATGCTTGAAATTCAGCCAGTCCTTTATGTCATTTTTCTAGCAAAGTGAGTTTTCATGTTTCTCAAAAAGTCAGTTTAACCTGTCATGTCTTAACAGTATGTTGTTTGTGTCCTGGTATGAAAGCATTGGTGTATAATTCATTATGCAGATTCTCCTATCTTGAATAATTCTTGCAACATCATTAATATTGGCTTTTTCGTAAATGGATAGCAATGTGAGACAAATGGAGATACCCAGGCCTGGTCTACACTACGACTTTAGGTCGAATTTAGCAGCGTTACCTCGATTTAACCCTGGACTTGTCCACACAACGAAGCCCTTTTTTCAACTTAAAGGGTTCTTTAAATCGATTTCTTTACTCCACCTCCGACGAGGGGATTAGCGCTGAAATCAGCCTTGCTGGGTCAATTCTGACTTCTCTGGACAGCGCTCTCAACTCAGATGCACAGGCCAGGTAGACAGGAAAAGGCCCGTGAACTTTTGAATTTCATTTCCTGTTTGGCCAGCATGTTTGCAGAGCTCATGCAGAGCTCATCAGCATGATGTGCACATTGCCGGGGCACATTGCCCAGCCCGTACTTTGTGAGAAGTCTATGACCATCTCCCTCTCCTCATCATGCTGCCGTCACCTCCTTGCCTGGTTTTGTACAAAACAATTGTCTGCCATTGCTCTGATGGAGGGAGGGGCGACTGACGACATGGCTTACAGGGAATTAAAATCAACAAAAGGGGTGGCTTTGCATTAAAGAGAAACACAAACAACTGTCACACAGAATGGCCCCCTCAAGGATTGAACTCAAAACCCTGGGTTTAGCAGGCCATTGATTTCACAAAACAAATCAGGTCAATTTCTTGTTTTGATCCATCTATCTTTTACATTTTAGGCTGGCAGCAGACGGTACAGTACAACTGCTAGCCATCCTCATCTCCCGGGTGCTCAGCAGAAGATGGTGCATTACGATTGCTAGCCATCATCATCTCCCAGCTGCTAGCCAGAAGACGGTGCAGTAGAACAGCTAGCCATCGTCATCTCCTGGGTGCTCGGCAGAACATGGGTATTACCTGGCTGAGTCACTCCCATGTCTGCCCAGGCGCCCCTGACCGAGGTCAGCTAAAAGAGCACCCAGGAATACGATGATGATGGCTACCAATCGTAATGCACCATCTGCTGCCAAAAGGCAATGAGCTGCTGCTCTGTAGCAATGCAGTCCCACGTCTGCCAGCACCCAGGAGACGTACAGTGACGGTGAGCTGAGTGGGTTCCATGCTTGCCATGGTATGGCGTCTGCTCAGGTAACCCAGGAAAAAAGGCACAAAATGATTGTCTGCTGTTGCTTTCAAGGAGGGAGGGAGGGAGGGAGAGGGGGGCCTGATGACATGTACCCAGAACCACCCGCGACACTGTTTTTGCCCCATCAGGCATTGGGATCTCAACCCAGAATCCCAATGGGTGGCAGAGACTGCGGGAACTGTGGGATAGCGACTCGCAGGTACCCACAGTGCAACGCTCCGGAAGTCGATGCTAGCCTCGGTACTGTGGACACAGTCTGCTGACTTAATGCACTTAGAGCATTTTGCGTGGGGACACACACAATCGACTGTATAAAAACAATTTATAAAAAAAACTACTTCTATAAATTCGACCTAATTTCATAGTGTAGACATACCCCCGCTCTTGTTCTCCTCTTGCTCCAATATAACTCCACTGATGTCAATAAAATTACACCTGATTTATGCTAATATTACTGAGAGAATCACACCTAGTACTTTTAGTGTGAGTGCAGTGTATGCGCTATAATGTGAAAGACTGGCACAAGAGCTCTTTGATCATTACTATTCAGGCTGGTGCATTTATGGCCCCATGGATTTTTAAGCAGACAGACTGCAGAGGCTCATTGAAAACAAATGAAGCTGTGCAAGTGCTGATTATTCCAGAAAAGCCTGACCAAATTAATTAATACTTAGGTGTGAAATGAACTTACGCCTTCTGTTTTCCCTAATACATCTCCTATGGTACTAATTTATTTTCACTATACGTTGGTACAGAATGGATGTAAGGAACATATGTGAGGCTGAGTTAAAACCTTCATTAGATAAGCTTTGCCACATTTCTTGTAAGTTTTAGTAGCATAGCTGGTTCCTTAGCTTTAGTTCTTTAAAAAGTGTAACTTACTGATACTTAAACACTGTTAGTGGCTTTCTAAATGAGGTATCTTTTGATGATAACAAAGAGAAATTGATACTTAGCAGTTATATTATAGCACAGTATTGTATCATTCCACAATCTTCTACAGTGTACATTTGAGTTTAAAATGGGTTGTTTGAAGTTTTTTGTTGAGGTTGTGTTAAATGGAAATTGTATGAGTGGATGTTATAGCCGCAATCTTGCGTGCAGTGTAATACTATGTTGCTGGAGGGGCTTTATGTTTATGTGTGTGTTAAGCAGATTTTTTATGGCTATGGTTGTCTCTTGTGCATTTTTAGTATGAGAGATCCACAAAATGAAGCTGAATGGTCCCGAAGCTTTTAGTATGAGCAAAAAGGCACTTAACCATAGAGTGTTCTAAAGTGCAATATAAATATTATAGACATTTCGGCCAGTGCTTTAAGACACGATCTGCATTTTGATGGGGTGTGGAAGAACCTCCTGGGACTCTGATTTAGCATAAGCTAGAACGAGAGCTCTGCTACATTTTGAAAGGGGCAGCATGTGCTTCTGCCTTTGGGGGGCTAACTTTGGGCCTGATATAGAGGATTAGCGAGGGGAATAGTCCTGCCCCAAATTACACCTACCATTTGGGTATTAGATGAGAGCAGGTAGTGGCAGTAGCCCTCCATAGGATTAGTTCTTCTGCTTTCCCCTGGGACTGGGCTCCTGCACAAGGGAAGATGATGGGGACAAAAACACCTTGTGCCCAGCCTTTGGGAATTCATGCATGGCTTGGTACAATCTAGTCTTTAATTAAACCAGAACTTTAAAATGCAAGTTAACAATTACTGGTAAAGAACTCCTTAAGACACACCTATCAAAGTGTTCACACCATCATCAGATGACAAGTCATCTGGAGAGGAAAGCTCCGTGGTCCTTCCCTAGGACAAAGCATCTTTAGAGGGAGAAGGAGGCCCAGGGATCTTCTGCTAGTCTCATCATCTTCCTGGAGTCAGCTGACCTGGAGAAGCCTAACAGGATCTTTGCTGGGCTCCTCAGTTACTTGTTTTGAATTTGGTGTTATTCTGGATTTTCACCTTGTGTTCCAGCCCAAGTATATGACATGCTTCTGGGAAGCCCCAAAATAGGAGGAAACTCTTCCTAAAAATCTCACTGTAAATGCTTCTTCTCCTGCTGCCTGAGATAGGTGTAACCTTTCTGCCAGGTGGAGAGGGCAGCAAGAAGAGCCAGGTTCAAAATCTAGGGGGTTCCTTTTCAACAATATAACCCAAACTGGCTCGAGCCCCCACTGGGTAACCTGGGAAAATTTCACTCTACCTTCTGGGTGCCTTTACGAGGCAATTCTTCCCCTCTTGGAAGCACAGAGTCTGAGGTAGAAAGAGTTTCTTTAATAAAAGTAACCCAGCATTAATCTGAGAAAACAGCGCACACAGGATTCATAATCATAAAAGTATGAGCAAGACACCCGCCCCAGAACACGCTGGGCAGTGTCCTTTGCTTCAGGTTCTTGAGTCCAACACCCAAGTTCTTGTAGTGAGCGCCCCCCTTAACATCCGGGTCACAGATGTTGTGCCAGTTTAGCACAGACCCAGAGTTCAAAGGTACATTTGTGTGAATTATCCTCCAGCCAGGAATGTGTGTGTGTGTGTGTCGGGGTGTGTGTGTGTAAATGCCACCATGATCGCTTCACTGCTCAAGCTCCTGTGGGCCACCAGCTTGCTCACTGCTCTCGCCAGCCGGCTGCCTGCTCGCTGCTCCCAGGGTGGCCTCTGTGATTTTAGTTCTGGGCAAAAACACAGTCTTGCCACAAGTGATTTCAGCTCTCAGTGATTTCCAGTTCTGGGAAGGCAGGGCAGAAGCACAGTCCTACCTAAACTGGTTTTTAGCTCTGATTGAGCAATTAAAATAACAAAGAGGTGCCTAATGAAATCTATTTAACTCTATTCTTTGAACTCTGTGGGGGAGGGGAGGGAGGAGGAGAAGAAACATGTTAAACCAGTCTTAAGAGGATGTGCAGTTCCCTGCAGGGGCACCGCCAGCTTTTTTGCTGCTGTAGGTGGCGGAAGGTCTCGCCCCCAAAATGCTGCCCCTGACAGAGGCGGCAGAAGGTCTGGCTGCTGTGGTCACCGCCCCCCAAATGTTAGCATCCTAGGCAACTGCCTAATGGGTTGCGCTGGCCCTGGTCCCTGACTGGGATACCTGTCCCCACCCCTCCTACTTTCACAGGGCTCTGACATTTGAGGCCCTGGCTTAAGGAGGAGGGTAGCTACCTCATTTGGGACAAGTTAAGGACAGTCATAGAATAGCAGAGTTGGAAGGGACCTCAGGAGGTCATCTAGTCCAACCCCCTGCTCAAAGCAGGACTAATCTCCACACAGATTTTTACCCCAGTTCCCTAAATGCCCCTCTCAAGAATTGAACTCACAAGCCTGGGCTTAGGAGGCCAATGCTCAAACTACTGAGCTATCCCTCCCCCAATAGAGATAGCTTTCCTGTATTCCTACAATAATTACAACACTGGTAACCATATTTCACTACCCCTGCTTTCAGTATTAAGCTCCCAGACACATCCCAGATTTGTACCCAGCACCAGCCAAAGTTGATCACTTTGACATGGCTGTATCTGCTGAATATGTAAGCAGAGCAGGAGCAAACTGTATTTACATAAACACACCCAAAGTCATTCCCCATCCCAGTTAGCTGTCAGGGAAGCATTCATTCAGACCATGCTTACACAGATTTCCATTTTGGTCTACTATGCACAGAGACTAGTGAGAATATCTTAACATCTTTCAGCAGCAGTTTTTGATGTAGCCACCCTCTCATAAAGTGAAAATTAAGCCTCTCTCTTGTATCTACTATGTAAATCATATTAATTAGGTCAATAGCCAGTCTTATATAAATTAGCCTTGCTGTTAAACCTGTCAGTACCTTAGCAGAGGGACCTTTCTGGTCCCAGAGCTTGTTTCTTTTATTGCTCTAATAAAAGGCAACACATTCTCTACTTTGGCTGCTATTTAGCACCATGAAACACAGGAAGAAAATAAGCTAAAAGGTAAATAATTACTTAAGCATCTTGTAAATGATACTATGCAGTGATGAGAAGATGGAATACATTCCAACAATTATAATTACCAAGGGGAGAATGTATATATATTAACCCGAAAAACGGCTTATGCAAAGATTTTTGAAAAGCTGGTTCATCAAAAACAAGTTACAAAAATAGAGGTTAGAATTAAATAAAGTAAATATTATGACTAGATTTAAGCTGTTTGCTAATAGTTGAAAATGTCTGGCATGCTGTGTATTTCCACAGTCCTAATGACTTAATTTCTCTTTGCTCCTAAATTAGTTCCACTAGCTATGCATGGGGTAAATATTCTTATAGGGCCAAATCTGCTCTTAGGCATGCAAAACTCCCACTGGAATCTCAGCTTGCCAAATCCTAGTGCAGCCATTGACCCATGTGACAGTAATCCAGTTCTGACAGAGGAGGGCCCCTCAGCCGTGACCCTGGAACTGCCCTTTAGCTACCTAGCCTTTTCACCTTCTGTGAAGGCAGATTTCCAGACTCTGTGCTTGTGTGGGGGAGGAAGAGGAAGACTGAGGAAGAGCCAGGCCCCATCACTACCAACACCAGAGCCAGCTAACAGCTGTGTGAAATGGCGCTGTCAGCCAGGGATAGTCGTCCACCCAGAAGGAAAATACACCCCCATACCTCAGGAAAAGGTAAGTAGGGAAGAACAGCTCCCTACTTACCTCCCTCCCTTTCTGTGGATGTTATTGTTGCCACCAGACAACAGTATTCTCTGCGGTCCTTGAACAGGAAAAAGAAGGATCAGGATCTATCGCAAGTCAGTGAAGGAGATGTGAGCTCATTTATATGAGCTCCCAGACACATCTTAGATTAAACAAGTTCCAACCACAGAGTAGCCTAACCTTATCCTAAGTATTGGTCAGTCTGGTGTACATGACTTAAAGCCCTGTCAGAATACTGCTTGTTTAGCTGTAGTGAACACTGCAGGATTTAGCTCATGGGCAGCAAATTACAAACTTTTACATTCATTGATAGCTTGTGCTAAACTCTGTAGCACAAGACAGTGGGACAATCCCCTTCCCCAAGACACTTTTGTCCATCCAACATTACAGAATGCTACTTTGAACTGGAGTCATCCCATGATATGAGAAAAAGTGATGAGCTGTAGGTGAGCTACTCTCATGGATGTTAGTTCCTGTATCTAAACTTCACTTCACTCATCCTCCTGTAGATTAATGTATCAGTTATATTCTTCATGAACCAAAATGAGCTTCTGTTTTAATATAATGGTGTATAATGTTATTTCCCTAGTGATATTACAACTTAAGTCTTATTATGTGACTGGACTTCTGATACTCGTGTGTGTTCTTTCTCCCTCCTACTACATTTACTATGCTTAAAACTTGCTTATGGCTTAAGGTCACACATAAATGGCCTGGTTTTTCTCTCCTTATGCTCAAGAAAATTGTAACTCTCCAACTCAACTGAAAGCAGAAGAATTGAAGTTTACTAGTGCAAGACCAGTGGCAACAGCCTGATCCAATTCCCACACTAAAGATAATGGGGATATTTCCATTGACTTCAGTGAGCTTCAGATCAAGCCCTAAGTGAAACAGGATCAGTCCTCATATCTGCAGCAAAGTCAGAAATATAACACATATCTGCTTACTCCCAACCCTGTGTTTTCATCATAAAACCATCCTTCTTCATATGACACCTCTAGTATTATATCTTCATAAGGAACCAACTCATCACATATTTTATCCTGCAAAATCAATGGTTGTAATCTGGTAGAAGTTCAGCAGCCATCGTATAACTAAAATATCTGACAAAATGTCCAGCTCAAGCATTCTCTTCCTCCATAAATGACATTATCTGTCCTTAAGGACCTAATTTAAAGGAGGAAAACCAGAGTAATTCAGAATTGCATCTATTGTACCCTCCACAAAAAATTACACAGAAGATGTGCATGAGATATGGAAAAAATCATTGGAAGCAGCAAATGCAGCATCATTAAGTATGAAATCCTTGGTATTAGGTACCACCCTATACAAAGGAAGCCATTGTTTCCATGCCATATTTAGTCAATCTTTTTTCTGGCTATACAGAGTCACTCAGGTCAGCATGTTGTCTTTTGTAGTAAGTTTCACCTTGACTGTAAACTTTTTTGGGGCAGAGACCCTTGTCATATTGTGTTTGTCTGTATTATGCATAGTTACAGGATTGTAGAGCTAATAATTAATATTTTTTTCAGATTCTGTGAGCAAACACCTAGAAAAACTTGCTTTCATGTGTGACAGGTACAGACTGGTCATTTAGCTGGTGTTCACTTTCTGTAGGACAGGCTGTGTGCAAATAGCTTGGCATAAGGATAGTAAATGTGAGGTCTATCCTCCATTTGGCTTCGTCTTACCTCATCTAGTAGATTTGGTGGAACTGTATGAAAATCAGCAATTTACTTGTCAAAGTCTAAATCCTCTTGAAGAGGAAGAGTAAATATTACTGAACTAATTCATCATACTTATTGTATAGGATAACTGTACATCTTAGATTGTATCATAACAAAACTTTCACCATCTAGGATTTCATGATATGATGCACATGATAGCTTTATGGTAGCATCACTTACAGAACTCAGATCCTCTTCATTGAGCACAAGCCCCCATGCCACTGAAACTAAAGAAAAAAATCTCCATTAGCTGTTAGCAGGACAGGACCTATGACCCATAGTTGAATAGTTCTGATTCTATCCAGTAGAGTGCAGTAGTATATACACACTATCCAAGATCATTACCTTATTCTTGATGTTTTATTTTCAGTGGTTTGGGGATTCGTTTAACCAACATTCTGGGGACTGGTTTTCTTTAAAGTGCTCAGCTAACTAGACTGTTGGTGAGTGTAAAACAGGACTTTTCTGTAAGACTCTGCCCACTGAAAATCATTGCTAATCTGAGAAAATTATCTTCTGTTGCAATGAGAATGTTTTTTTTTCCTCTGTAAGCTTATTTAGTCCTATCATTTTAAAGGAAAAACCACTAGTAATTCTGTTCAACTGTGCTAAATGTGAGATCTTGCTGTGATGGGAACAATAGTCTCTCAGAAAGGGAATTGAAAGCACTAAACTTCTTTTCCTTAATACTGGCCAGAGTTGAATTTAAACTGGCTGTCGAGGCAAAAAGCCAGGAAATGTTTTTTTTGACACCCAGCTGTTAGTACTTTCAGTCCTTGAATTGGAAAGCGAAATAAATGATCTACTGCAAACAATCAGATATCAGAATGTATCGTTCTTCTCTCCACTTTAATATGATTGGTGGGGTTTTTTTTCATATGCATTTCCAGCACATTCCTGTTTGTGTGCAGCCTAAAGAAGTCCTAGGTTTTACAAGCCTGGAATGCCAGGAGCATAAAATTATATACTGTATAAAATTGTAGTAGTGTAGATCTGTATACTAATTGTATGTGTCTATAGCATACATTATTATTAGTTTTCCCAACTTTGTCCCAGTTCCTTCCCTTTTGACATAAAAGCAGTGGAAGGGGAAAGTTATTTAGGAGGGGAAAAAAACTTTCTTTGTTTTTGCCTCATCTCCTGCACAACCTCCATTTTTAAATTTGGAATAGTGGCCTAGCAGAAGGAAAATTGGGAGGAGATTCATAGGCTACTCAGGACCTGATCTCAAATCTCTGACCAGACACACACAGTTTCCCTATGTATGGAAGCTGCCACTAGCTTCTTCATTCCAATCTGCTAACTTCCATGATAAAACTGGTGAGGGGGGTTATTCCCTTCCTTAGGGATCAGGGCACATATTTGTTTCTTTGCTTGGCAATCTTGCAAACTGCTCCGTCTTCTAGCCCCCTGCAAATTTCAAGCAGATCCCCAACATATTGTTCCCAAGGATGAGCTGCAGGAGAGAGGGAACATGCACTGTAGCTGTTACTTCCCTTTACAAGGTCTCCCCAACCTACTTCTTCACTATTTTACTTCCCCTCTTAGTAAACAAAGGGCGTTCAGGATCTAACTTCTCGGGCTTTCCTGATCCTTGGGCATTGGTTTTATTTCTTTATGAGATGATTAAGACCCCTTTGAAGTCAGTGGAAAGACTGCCATTGACTTCAGCAGGGTTTGGATCATTGTTTAAAAGGAACATAGGATTAGCTATACTACATCAGGCCTTCAGCCCCATGTGAGAAATCTGCCCCTGGCAATGACCCATATCTGATGCTTCAGAGGAAGGTGAAAATCCACCATAACTCTCCAAGCCAATTGTGCAATATTGTAATTGATGGTGGTGAGGGATTTTTTTCTTGACTACTCTTCTGAAGACTTTGGTCCCCCTTGACAATTTAGTTCTAAAACAAAAATGCTGTGACTTAAATTTATAATTTACAGAACAAAAAGACCAATACATTCATGCAATGCATCTGTCTTCCAATGCAGGATTACTCCCTAGAGTAAATTTTCTAATGCTTCGTCTCATCTAGTTTCAAAATTCCAAAGTTATGGACATTTCTCCACTTCCCTTCAGAGAACAATCCACAATTGGCAGGACTTTCCCCCCTAAATTTAGTCTAAATTTTCCATTACTCTTGCTTTTACCCACATGTGCCACCGTGAAGTCTTCAGATATCTGTGGGCTGTTATGTTGCCACCTAATCAGCTCTTTGCTAAGTTATACATATTAACTCCCTTAATCCTTCTTTATGAATCAGTCACAGCCCTCTGACTATTCTTGTTGCTCTTATCTGAACCTCTTTTTAATTCACTAATATTTTTCTGTTATAGAAATTCATTAAAAAAATCCCCATGTACAAAATTTACAAATGACAATATAATTATTATGGATAACTTAATTATAATTATTTGAATTACAATTTTAAAATAACAAATTGTGTGTACAATGTCATCTTACAACCACACTGTCACTTTTTAATGGCCTATTCAAGAAGTTAGTTTGTAAATCTTAAGACACAGAACTGGCTTTCTCCTTGGAATGTGACTTTTAATTTGGTGCACCTGAGTATTTATATGTCATTGGCTTAACTTTCATAGCCAAGATACTAGCTTTATCCTCTGTAAAGATCTTTGGCAAACTATTTTTGTCCTCAAGACTCAACTTTGCAATTTTTTAAAGACATTAACTGTAGGCAAAATATCCTCTCAGACATTTTATTCATTGTTAATAACTAGAATTTAGTGTATGACAATACACTGTGTCAAATAAATGGAGAATGCAAGCTATGTAGACTAATTCATACATGCTGTTTTGTTGCATTTTTATAACCCCTTTCTCTCTCCTATTTCGTCAGAATGTCTTGACTCAGCAAGAGTTTTGCACTGCTGTATCATTCCCAAGTAATACGTTCAAAGTAATTTGGATGCTGGAAATAAAATTCAACATCTTCCTTCACCCAGGAGAAAAGGGGAACTGTAGCGAAGATGATTTTGTTATTTTAAGCAACCAGAATTTACACAGAGAATCATCATGGGAGTTGGATCATCAGTCTCCTCAGTACTAATTGTGAATTTCAACCGAAAGGGGAAGCTCAGTCATTGTCAAGCCCAAGTGCTCAAGTAATTTATAATAACTGATAGACTGCCCATGAAAATCTGAAACTAGAATGAGACAAACTTAGAAGACAACCATTAATTTTGGTGACGTCAAATAGATCTGTTTTCCCTTTCAGGCATGCAAATGGTGAATTGCTTCCAAACTTCAGTTTTTGATGGGATTCATACAGTTCACTGCATATACAAAGCTGTCATGCTTTGAAGACATATGCAGACCAGCTGTATCCAATTGTGAGCAGTGGAGCTAAAAAAGTTCTAGAATATTTATCATTCACCAAATAAGAAATCCATAGTATGAAATCAAGCAGGACTGATACCCAGTATTCCACTGACATTGACTGAACTGCACCAGAGATGAATTGTCCCCCTCTCTTCTAATGTACACCCCCTGCCCCAAGTCTTTGGTGCTATGTTTTCATAGTATAAAGTGCAGTTGCTCTCTGTTTTGATGCTAGCTGTACTTTTCAGGAACAAGACTGACCATGTGGATGATGGCTGAAGCAGGAGAGGCCTACACTTATTACACAAATTAACTTAATATGTCTTGTATTAGGTCAGCAGTGGCAGGTCTCATTCCCTTTGATGCCTACACCAGATAGAAAATAAATTCTGCATGTATTGGTAGTTGAAGAATTAGATACATTCATGGAAGATAGGTCCATAAGTGGCTATTAGGTACAATAGTGAAAGATGTAACAATATGCTCTGGGTGTCCCTAAGCCTCTGACTGCTAGATGCTGGGACTGGATGACAGGGGATGGATCATTTGATAAATGCCTGTTCTGTTCATTCCCTCTGAAGCATCTGGCATTGGCCATTGTCCAAAGATAGGATACTGGGCTAGATGGACCATTGTTCTGACCTAGTAGGACCATCCATATGTTCTTGATTATGCCTGGCTCTTAAATAGTTGTGCAAGAAGATCTAAGGATTTCCCTCCCACTTTACATCACTACTTAAGGGCTACCTGGATTACAACTCTGTGCTTGGAGGAATCCTAGGACTGCACACCAGAAGCACCCCGAGGAACAACTGGGTGGGATTTGCATGGCTCTGCCCCCAACTCACCATGTACACAAGTCTCACCCATCATCACAATAGGGAAGCCCCAGGATCTATATCTGAGGAATGGTGTCTCCCAATGGTCTTTCTGGGATGGTGTGCCTGTGCACCAGCCATAACTATGGGCAGCATGAAAATAGCCTGACTTAGCCAACAGTAAGTGTATTTTATTTTACCTTAAAAAATAATCTGCTGTTTCGGGGCCTGATGCAAGGCCCAGTGACGTCAACAGGAGTTTTTCTACTGGACTTCAGGGGGATTTGGATCTGATCCTGTAGGTTGTATGTATATCTAAGAAAGACTTGCACAACTGTCTTGTGAAGAAAGCAATCCTACCGAATCACATGATGCCATTCTGTGGCTTTAAGAACTGGAAAAATAAATTACTAACATTCTCAAAAAGTAAAAGTTCTGACAGCATGTGTGCTGTGGCCTGCAGCAGTTTTATGAGAGAGAGAAAGCAAGACTATTAAACCGTGCAAGAAAGGCAATAAAAAATGGTTTGGAAGACAAGAAAGTCACAAGGAGTTTGAAAACTAAGCATCCTAAATGATCCATGCAGGTGGTCTACCTGAGGGCACAAATGTACAGGAATTTGGGGCATTTTTGTTCATTTTTTTTTGTTTAATGCAACTTTCTTGTACACATTTGAGAAGGATGAAGAAATGGTTAGATGAAAGGTTGAAATAAATGGAAAATGAAAGTTTCTGTCTGATGTTTAAAACATACCTTTTTGTAAGGCCATTAATTTTTACTTTTGTTTGGTGCTCTGGAGAGTGTCAGTGCTCCTTGGAGGCACTATATATTTTATACAAAATGTTATAAAACAGCATCTTTCACAATTTTGTCAGATCTGTATTAAAAATAGTGTGGAGAAAACATCCTCTGATGCAACTCTACTGCCTTCAATTAATTTATACTACGGGATGAGTTTGACCCACTGTCTCATAAATTATCATCTTTTTATCAACTCCTGTTGGATTTTCAGCCAAGAAATGTGAAGGAAGAACAAAGTAAATTAGTTAATGAATCGAATGCTGAACATTTCTTGCTGGGCAAATTTGAAGGTGACTTTGTAGAAACCTTAAAAAATATGTCAGGGCTCAGTTTCTTAGAAGTCACATATTCATTTATGTTGGCTAATGGCACTTCCCAGGGTTGTTACAAATGTCATGCTGGGAAAGTTTAGGATATATTTTCAAAGTTGTGCATGGGTAGTTGTTAGTACAACTTCAGTTATCAGCTAGAAGTGTGTTACTCCCTGTGCTCTCCTCTATTAACTTTGAATAATCTTTCTTTCTTTCTTTCTTCTTCAAATTATTAGCTTTTTTCTTCATCATATATTCTATAGGGAGCTGGTAGTGACCTCTCTAGATAGCTTGTTTTACACTTTCATTATAGGACATCCTTGCAGTCTTTTCTCTGGGAAGTTCTCACACTTAAATTGTTTACAGCAGGCCTTCAATTGTTGGCAGTGGGTTAGCCCTCTTATTTGTCCCCTGAAATTCTCTTCAGCATAAGGTCCCAGAAGCCCATGCACCCCTTTGGTGCCAACTTCTGTGGAGCTGGATAAAGAAGGCGCCAGGCCAATGTCCCCACTCCCAGCCACTACCTACCAGATGCATAACATGGCCCCAGCAGCTCATTGTCCTCTCCCTCCACTCCTGGTGGCAGCACCTTGTGGCACCACCTAGTAGGCATTGCAGGGAGAAGAGAAAGTTGACAAACTCAACCTGGGTTCCTCCTAGCCAGCTATTGCCCCTCAGACTCCAGGACAAAAACCCAGCTGCTGTCCATCCCTCCTCTTGTTGCCAGTTAGTTCTATAGGTCAAGTAGGGGAAATCTGTTATGCTAAGGTTTGAAACTTTGCTGATGATGCATGATGAGGAGCTTGTTTTAGATGCACACAATAGACTCTGTATTTACCTTTTTCCTTTAAAATAATTGGGAAATTACATTTGAAAAAGGAAACCCTCAAATGTTATTTACATTGCAAACATAAGCACTTGAAATTTTGGAAATGTCAGATTTTCAGTTGCTCATGAAAGCTTAATTCAGTTCCCCTCTCCTTTATGCCTGTGTATCACAATACCGTCTTCAATTACATGCTCACATATTATTTCTTCCACAGGACCAGTGCACAGGCTAGACACACAAGGGATCAGAATTAAGGTTGCAGTAGCTGCAGCAGCAACTGCAATAACGGTATTTGTATGCTTGTCTTTGAAACTTAATAGTGTTCTTTTAACATCGATTATTTTATGTAATATACATGCAATCTTTATTACAATGTGAAACTGAACACATAGTTTCACAAGGGCCAACATAGCAAATACAGTATTGTTACACTATATTTTTTAGATGAATAAAGGGCCAATTTTGCCCTTAGGTGCATTCATGGGGCTTCAACAACAGATGTAACCTCAGTGGGAGAAGTGAGTAATATATATATATATATATATATATATATATATCAGGGTAGAATTTGACCCAAGGGCCAGAAAAACAAGAAGGTGATCAGATTAACATGAAGTCCAGTGGTGAAAAGATATCTAATCATACCCTAGTACTCTTCTCTTTCTCCTCTGTGGATCTCAGTGCCCTTTACATGTGCTAGAAATGAATGCAGCACAGTATATATCACTGAGACATTTGAAATCACAGCTTTCTGAGGGTGAATTTAGCTTTGATGGTTCATGAAATCATAGAATAATAGAAATGTAGGGTTGGAAGGGACCCTGAGAAGTCATCAAGTCCAGCTCTCTGTGCTGAGGCAGAACCATGTAAACCTAGACCATCCCTGGCAGGTGTTTGTCCAACCTGTTCTTAAATAACCTCCAATGATGAGGATTCCACAACTCCCTTGAAAGCCTATTCCAGAGCTTAACTACCCTCATAGCCAGAAAGTTTTTTCCTAATATCTAACTTAAATCTCTCTTGCTGCAGATTAAACCTTCGGTGGACACAAAAAACAATTCATCACAATCCTTTTTTATAATATTCCTTAACATAGCTGAATACTGTTGTCAGGTACCCCCCCAATCTTCCTTTCTCAAGACTAAACATGCCCAGTTTTATTTACCTTTCCTCATGTTTTTTTTTAAATTTTTAATCATTTTTGTTGCTCTCTTCTGGACTTTCTCTAGTTTGTCCACATCTTTCCTAAAGTGTGATGCCCAGAATTGGACACAGTATTTCAGCTGAGGTCTCACTAGTTCCGAGTAGAATGGGACAATTAGCTTCCATTTCTTACACATGACATACCTGTTAATACAATCCAGAATGATATTAGCCTTTTTTGCAGCTGCATCACATTGTTGACTTGTATTCAATTTGTGATCCACTAGAATCCCCAGATCTTTTTCAGCAGTTGTACTGCTCAGCCAGTTGTTCCCCATTTTGGAGTTGTGCGTTTGATTTTTCCTGACTAAATGTAGTACTTTGCTCTTGTTTTTATTGAATTCCATTTTGTTGATTTCAGACCAATTCTCCAATTTGTCAAGGTCTTTTGAATTCTAATCCTGTTTTCCAAAGTGCTTGCAATCCCTCCCCGCTTGATGTCATCGTCAAATTTTATAAACATACTTTCCACTCCATTATCCAAGTCATTAATGAAAATATTGAATAGTAACAGACTCTGGGCCCTTAAATCTGTGACTGGTCCAGGAGTGAATATAGCAAATCTTGGATCTCAAGCTATTAATAATTGCTTTGACCTGAATCAATTTCCCACATTCTGTGGAGAATGGAGCAGCATTTTGTGATACATCATTTTTATGGTATATTTTGTGGCACATCCAACTGTTTGAGTAGAGCTCAGAAGTTTGGAATGGATACAAGGCAACAAAAACACATCTTGTGAAAATCATGGGAGTTTAGAGTCTGTTTGAACATGGCTAGTATCTCATCTTGCTTCGGTTTTAAATGAAATCTATTAAGGCTCAATACTATATATTCTTTCTCTTGTAAAGGGAAAAGCAAATCTGGTTGTGTGATATGAGCAGCTCTCAGAAATGTGGTTTTAATTTTTTTTCTTTGATTTAAGAAAAAAATAAAACTAAACTTGAGTAAAAATGAATTAATCTGTTCATTAATCAAGAATTATCTGTTTTACTTATTCTTTAAAAAACAAAACTCAACATCCCAATAGCCAGACTAAGTGCTGAGTCACAGAAATCCATTCTGAAACAGGATCAACACAAAGGGCCAAATTTGGCACCGAAATACATGCACACAGCTCGCACTGACTGGGAATAGCATTTGGCTCAGAGGATGGAAATATAGTACTCTCTGCCAAATTTCAGAAACCGCAACATGGGAACATTTCTTAAATGTGACTGTGGTTGTGGTCCAGTGGTCTGCAAAAGTGAAAGAGAACAGAGAAGCATGAAATCAGCAAAACAGATGTGTCCACAAGGCATTGAGTATCAAGAGGGATGTAGCACAGAGTCTAGGGAGCCAGTAAACCATGCCTTACTGTTTGTCTGACTTTCTGAAATGGTTTGAAAAGCATTAAAGGAAAATAATGTTGTTCTTCAGTACCATTTAAAGAATTCTAACATACCCTTACTATAATAAAGATTACATTTTTGTTTATTGACTCCTAGAGGTATTGACAATGAATGAATGCCATCCTATGCTTATATTTTTCCATACACAAGAATGTATTAAAGTAAATACTATGGTAATAGTCATTCAACCTACAGGTGCACATTATATTTTAAATGTGTTGCAGAAGGTAATTATTAGTTGCTTGGGTGATGACTGGGAAAGAAAAATGAAAATGTCTAATTGTATGTTAAACTGATCATATCAAATGAATATTTTTAATACTTTTAGGGTACATTTGGTATTATTACTAGCCTAATTTGAATTAAACCAGCCTCAGCAAG
Organism: Mauremys reevesii; assembly: GCF_016161935.1. Classification (NCBI taxonomy): domain Eukaryota; kingdom Metazoa; phylum Chordata; order Testudines; family Geoemydidae; genus Mauremys; species Mauremys reevesii. The sequence goes on along the minus strand of NC_052625.1, from coordinate 118,691,401 downwards.
TCAGTGAAAACCTCTCAAAATGTGTCCAAATTATGAGGACGAAACTGGAAATCTAAGCCAGATTCGTTTGTTAAATGAATATTTGCTCACAACTTTTAAGGAGGGGGTTGGAGAATCTTAGGAAACATTATTATTGCTCAAAGTAACTAACTGTATCTTTTAGACTGAGATAATTTTATTCATGTTTCTATATTATTTTCTAGCTGTTTTCCCTGGAGCCAGAGAAGGAAAGATGGGCACCCTCCTTGCTCCAACAACTGCATCCCTTTCCCTGTGCAGCCCAAGCTGTGGAGCTCTCAGAAGGTTTCATGGGCGTGGGGACTGTGCCACTGAGATAGCTGAGCCTTGCTGTTATTCAGGTGAGAGATCTATGTACAGAGGTCCCCTTTAATTTGTAGTTCTTTCTCAGGGACAATCCAGACACAGCTTTGGCAGTGCTAGTCCATCCTGAACCGCTAAACTCCTGTTATCCTGCAGCACAATCTGATACTGCTTTACTCATTTGAGCAAAGATTACTCATGGAAATAAAGCTTTACATGACTGAAATCATAGTCTTGGGCCTCTCCTGAACATAAGACACTTGGAGTGAAATTTTGGCCCCACTGAAATCAATGGTGCCAGGTTTTCTCCGCAATTGTGATGAACTGTATGTAATTAGGATTAGGAAGGTGTAGTCTATCTTTTTTTCATCATGTGTACAGTATACAAGAAAACTCATACAACCATCTGTACAAGCAACAGTGAAATGTGATAAGTTGATGATTCTCTGTGTTTGCTTTTAAAATCCATGAAGGTACCAGGAACACATTATTTGTAATAATGTTTAGAAAAAGTCAGCTAATACTTTTTTATGTTAACTTAAAAATAAGTGCTATAGACTTTACATTTGCTGTTTAACATGCTCCAGCCAGATGCTGGATATTCCTGTCTACACTAACCTTGTCCTGCATATTGGTGGTGGCTAAGGTTTTTACCTTAACTCCAATTTTTTTGGCTTTGATGAATTAAATGAATCCCACAGAGTTATCCTTTCATTTCCTCTCTATTAATTTCAGGTAGTAATGAAACAAACAAACAAACCCCATAACTTCTGGATGAAACTTCTGAGAGAGGGCCAGATCATCCCCTCCTGGTGGTAAAACCTGTAGCAGGAGGATCTGGTGATGGCATGTTCAATGTCATGAAAGGGCATGCAGTAGGAACCAGGGAGATCAGAAGGGATTAGTTTAGAGTAGTCAAAGCAAGATGTGGTGAGGGAATGGGCTATGGTTTTGGTAAGGTTGGAACACAAAAGATCCATTTTGGAGATGTTGTAAGGACAGACAGATAGGTTTTAATGTCAGGCTGGATACGAGAGGAGTCAAAGATGATGCCAAGGTTGTGACAGGGAGGATGGTGGACAGAGATAGAGAAGGGAGGGAGAAGGCAGGATTGGGAGGGGTCCAGAAGCTCAATTTTTGCAATGTTGAATTTGACTTGGCAGTGAGATGAGATTTGGGAGAGACAGTTGATGATGTAGGACTGGATCAAGCAGGAGAATTCTCCATACATGTCTCTTGAAACTGGGTAGATTTCTCAAGTTCTCCTCTGCTACTAAACAATAACAGCACTCATCAAAGCAGTAGGCACTCTCTCTTAACTGCAGAGAGCCAGGCTGTAATCCTCGTGTTCACACTGAGCAGAACCTTATGCCATAAGCAACCTGAATGACTTCTGTAGGACTGCTCATCGTGTAAGGCAGTGGTTCTCAAAGCTGGTCTGCTGCTTGTTCAGGGAAAGCCCTTGGTGGGCTGGGCTGATTTGTTTACCTGCTGCGTCCACAGGTTCAGCCGATTGCAGCTCCCACTGGCCGCAGTTTGCCGCTCCAGGCCAATGCGGGAGGCGGGAAGCGGTGGCCAGCACATCCCTCAGCCCACACTGGTGTAAGGTACTGTTCAGCATGTTGTAACCTGGCCCTTCAGAGTGGCTCTGTCACAGTACAATAATACTCTATGGCTAACGTTTTCCCAAGTGATAAGTGATTTTGGGTGCCTCAGTTTTTGGATGCCCAACTTGAGAAACCTTAAAGGGGCCTAATTTCCAGGAAGTGCCGAGCATCCATCCTCTGGAACTTGATGTATATCAAATTGAGCACCCAAAAATGCTAGTCGCCTTTGAAAATCTTGCCCTACATATTTTCAATCCTATGACTGTCTGATACCAACATTAGTTCTAAATGATGGAATGAAAAAAAAAAAAACCTTGCAAAATTAAATAAGAAGTTATTGCAGCAGCATGAGGGAAACACATTTTACAGCTGAAACTCTCCAGCTTTTTCTTTTTTTATACCCTTCCTTTCTAAGCAATGGCATGTGCTCTTTGAAACTGCAAATGTATACTCTTGTGCTTGTCAATAGTAGCAACAGCTTTAAAGTTGCAATTTCTATTTAAGGAAGCTCAACCAAGAGTTTTAATACTCCCACTTCAGTATTTTTTAATATAAAACCACAACTTTAGAGCTGCCAAAAAAAAGAATAGAAGCCTGAAGTCAGTGGCAGACCAAGAGCCAATGTGTTTGTCTGGAGCAGAAGGGAGAAATGAGAGAGGCAGATGAGCATGGGAAAACAAGAAGAAAGGAGACAACAATCAGGGACAGCTGAGAAGAGGGAAGTAAGAGAAAATAAAGCGTGGTGATACAGATATGAAAATTCATTATTTATCATAGTGTAAATAATGGCACATTCCTCACCAAACAAACGAGCCCAAGGTTGTAAGTCCACCTTAAGCATTAAGATAATACAAATGAACCCAATGATATTGATGAATATCTCATGTTGTTTGATGTTATGAGAACTCATTGATGGAAATACCACCTTACTGTTTGCAGACAGCTGGACAGTATTTAGTATGTTAATGTTTGTGAAATGTTTATAGATTAATATACACTACTAGAAAATCATTAAAGTTAGAGAAGGAAGTGATCTGTCATGCCTACTTTTCAAAGGGGTATTGATCGCTATTTGTATGTATTGCACACAGTCAGGTGCTTGGTGTTTGAAGATCTAATAAAATCCATTTTAAAGCCATGGAACCTGTTTGTGCCTACAGATTGTATATTTAATTTACACTCAAAGCTGAAACCTCTTTGAAGGTTTGGTCCTTGAGGTCATGTTGTCTCTCTGCATGCTTATGCAGGTTTTCTTTCTCATGGGATATTTCAGATGGTGTTTCCAGTCCACGCTTTTTTTGTTTTGTCTAGTTTGTTCTCCGTGTGGTTTCTGCCACAACCCATGGGAAAGTATTCTGCATTCTACTAGACAAGGGCATTGTGGAAACTTTTCTGATAAACAACCTACATTTTCCTTTGCCCAGTTTCATACAATTACTTCTATTGTGATTATAGCTCATAAATCTAATCTGTCTGTTTTATACTGCTGCCCATTCCTGTAGAATCTGTGTGTCTAATTGATTAGGTGGTACATTGGTAAGTGGATGTAAAGGTGTCTAAATGAGGCTAAAATGGCCTGATTCTTCTCCCACTTATCCCTGTTTTACACCAGTGTAACTCCATCAGGGAGTCACTCTTCATTTACACTGGGATAAGTGAGAGGAGAATCATTCTAAAGGAATATCTAGGAGTCTAAGTGAGTGGAGGGGTGATTAAAATGGTGTTAATCATATGACCAAGGGTCAGAAGAAAGTGCAAGAAAAAGTAAATTAAGTAGGGAGTTATCCATGTAAACGTGTATATTCATAGACTCTCACGTAAGTTACTTTTTTCTGCTACACCCCTATTGATATGTGAGTAACAACAACGTAGACAGTGCCTCACCCTTAATTAGGGTACATCTACACAGCAGCTGGGAGGAGTAATTTCCAGCTGAGATAGATGAAAACATGTTAGCTCTGCTCAAGGTAGTGCCTGAAAATCACAGTGGCTCAGGCGGCAACAAGCCCAGAAGGGTTGGGCAAGACTGCACTCAGGCAGTTAGCCCAAGCTGCCACTTGTGTAGCAAAAGCTACACCCTAGCTGCTTTGTAGACATACATTTAGACTCCCTGTGACTCATTTGCATCCACATACATCATTTCGGAGTTTGCGAATTCACTGACAATATGGTCCACTGCCCTCAGTAACTTCCACTGATTATCTTCAGGAGCTCGGCCAAGGAGAGGAAATGAATCATTGCATGCCCTGACCCATCCGTTCCTGCCTACTGTTCTGGCAGCAGAGGCCCTCTTTCTCCCCCACAACGGGGAATTTGCTGCTGCTGTTACAGCCTTGCAACCTCCCACTGTGCATTATCAATCACTGGACTCCATTGAGGTTTAGGTCAGCATTGACTGGCATAACATATAGATAAATATGGGCTATTAAATGGAAATCATAGAATTATCAATAAAATAAAATCAGAAAAGGCAGAAGTGTTCAATATTTGGGGAAAAACAGGTGATATAGTCTCATTATATGGTGATAGTAACATTCTTTCTCTGGGGGTTGTTAAACAAAAGCTACTGAAGTTAGACATTTTTAAATCAGCAGGTCCAGATTAATGTGCATCCAAGAGTTTTAAAATAGTTGGCTGAGGAGCTCACTGGATCATTAATATTGATTTTAGGTAGGTCTTAGAAAACTGGAGAAGTGCCAGAAGACTGCAAGAAAGCTAATGGTGTGCCAATTTTTAAAAAGGGTAAACAGGATGACTCAGATAATTGTAGGTCTGTCAGCCTGACATCAATCTTGGGCAAGATATGGAGCAGCTGATCTGGGACTCAATTAATAAAGAATTAAAGGAGAGTAATGTAATTCATGTAAATCAAAATGGGTTTATGGAAAATAGATTCTGCCAAAATAACTTTATATCTTTTTTTGGATGAGATTACAAGTTTGGCTAATAAAGATAATAGTGTTGACTTCTGCTTAAGACTTCTATAAGACATTTTACTTAGTATTGCATAACACTTTGATTAAAAAACTAAAACAGTATCGTAACATGGCACACATTAAATGGATTAAAAACTGAATAACTGATAGGTCTCCAAATTGAATTGTAAATGGGGAATTTCCATTGAGTGGGCATGTTTCCAGTGGGGTCCTGCAGTTGTAGGTTCTTGGCCCTATGCTATTTGACATTTTCATTGATGACCTGGAAGAAAACATAAAATCATTACTGATAAAGTTTGCAGATGACACAAAAAGTGGGGAAGTGGTAAATAAATAAGAGGCCAGGTCACTGATTCAGGGTGATCTGGAATGCTTGGTAAACTGGGTGCAAGCAAATAATATTTGTTTTAACGTGGCTAAATATAAATGTATACATCTAGTAACAAAGAAAGTAGGCCATACTTACAGGATCACCCTTTTCTGGGGACCATTGACTGCAAAAAAGATTTGGGGGGTCGTGCTGGATAAGGAGCTGAATACAAGGTCCTAGTGTGATGTCGTGGCCAAAAGAACTAATGAGATCCTGGAATTTATAAAAATGGGAATCTCGAGTAGAAATAGAGAGGTTATTTTTACTTCTATATTTGGCACTGCTGTGAACGCTGCTGGAATACTGTGTTCAGTTCTGATGCCTACAATTCAATAAGAATGTTGATCAATTGTAGAGGGTTCAGAGAATGATTAAAGGATTAGAAAACATGTGTTATAGTGATAGACTCAAGTAGCTATTAAGTTTAACAAAGAGAAGGTTAAGCTGTGAATTGATTACAGTCTATAAGTATCATGGGGAACAAATATTTAATAATGGGCTCTTCAGTCTAGCAGAGAAAGGTATTACACAGTCCAATAACTGGAAGTTGAAGCTAGACAAAATCAGACTGGAAATAAGGTGTAAAGTTTTGACAGTGAATGTAATGAGCCACTGTCAAACGGTGGTGGTAGATTCTCCATCACTGACAATTTTAAAATCAAGATTGGATGATTTTCTAAAAGATTTGCTCTAGGAATTATTTAGAGCAGTGGTTCCCAAACTTCTTCCGCCGCTTGTGCAGGGAAAGCCCCTGGCGAGCTGGGCCGGTTTGTTTACCTGCTGTGTCGGCAGGTTCGTCTGATCGCGGCTCCCAGTGGCTGCGGTTTGCTGCTCCAGGCCAATGGGAGCTGCTGGAAGCGGCGTGGGTGGAGGGACGCTGCAGCAAGTGTTAACTGGTCATTCACTGGGCTATGTGAAACACACTGATGTGCAGAATTGTGCAATGCAAAGCAATCCTGCTTAGTATTTGCAAGTTGTCCTTGGCAGTGAGGATTGTAAATAACCCTGAAGATGTACTGAACATGCTTTGGAACAATTTTAAGATAATGATTGAAAATAATCTGTTAATAAAATCCAGCTTTTAAACTGGGCCAATTTAACTTAAAATACACTGCTTAAGAACTGTCTTCCTGATATTTTATTGCTGTAACAGAATAGTGTGGCAAATGAATTCAAAACTATTTTATTTATTTAATCTTCCTGTTCATACATTTTGTTTCTATATTCCTTATGTGCTCTAGCCTCTTTTGGTGGTCTAAGTGGATTTTTTCTCAAAAACATCAGAGTAGATATATATCTTTAAAGTTTACTGGAGAAAGTAGAAAAATGCCAGACAAAAATGGAACACTTCATTTGGACAAGGCTTTTATAGAAAACCACTCAACAGAATGTAAAACTATGAGATAAATCAGTTCTAGTTTTGTGTAAAATCATTATTTGTTTTTTGTACTGTGTACATAGAGAATTCAGTCAATATCAGTGTCCCATTGTTCTAGAGGTACTACATACACATTTAGAGAAACTTTAGTTACCCCAAATAGTTTACAATCTAAATAGCTAAATCAGACAAGGGCTGCGAGAAACAAATTATTATTATCCCCATTCTACAGATGGAGAACTGAGGCACAGAAAGATTAATTGACTTGCCCAAGTTCATACAGGAAGTCTGTGGTGGAATTCAACTCAGATCTCCTAAGTCCCAATGCAGTACCTTAACCACAAGTCCATCCTTCAACTTTAAATCATATAGTTTTTAACATTTATAGAGAACTTTTCCTTTTGAGGAATCCTATAGTGTTCATTTGTAAAGACTAAATACAGGGATCACTTAATCTAAGATGCAGCCACTTACTGTATGAAAAGCAGTAGCTATTCCATTCCAGACACATTACATGACAGTGGTATTAGGACAGTGAATTAGTGAATACTAATTTATCTGATGGAAACAAAAGGGAAGACTTAAACAGAATTATTGTAATTGAAATTTGTCCAGGGCTTGCACTATTTTTTAGCAATTATTATTTTATTTTGGTATCATCATTTTACGGTTCCTGTGGATTGATACAAACATAATGATCCCGACCATTAACTAGTAACTATTTGTATGGAGGCCTTGCTGAAGTGCACCTACTGTGATGAATAAGATTTCACAAAAACCCAGGTTAATAAAGAACTGTTCAGCCATATAACAATATTCAACCAAATTTTCATCTCAGTGGAATTACAAGAGTGTAACTGAGAGGAAAATTTAGTTTGTGCTATTTTTACTAAATAGCAGCGTGTACAAAGCCTTTGCCATTTAGGCCCCAAGCCTACAACTGGAGCTGTTACATGCTCTGTACCCATGCAGAGCCCCACTGATTTCTAAGCCACTCCATGCAGACATAAGAGCCTGCCCATGCAGATCTGATGCAGGATCAGGGCCATGAAAGGTAAAGTTACATGCAGCAAAATTAAGGCTAATTTTCCAAGTCAAAACTAAAATGTAGGTATTTATGGATCCTTGTAGGTGGATCAGTTTATCCCACTGTCTTTATCCCATGGACCACAGCAAGCTTTTTCTAACATAACTGTTTCTCAAGCAATTATATCTTTATTTGCCTAAATTATTTTTAGCTGTTTTGAATTCAGTGTTGTAAACAATATTTGTCAATTTAATGTGGAGTTATCATTCATATTAGAAGTTGCAGTTATTTGTTTTCCCGGGAGGCAATAAAGTGGGCAGCTAGCTGCAATGGCTCTTGATATATCAAGAAAATACTCCTTCACAGACGACAGGGAAAACAGGCTTAGCTGTTTGGCATATTAGAAACTGACTGTAGTTATATTTCAAAGAATGAATACAGAGCGCATAAATGTGATACTTGTCAGGTTCCTAATGCAAAAACATATTTCAAAGCAACACAATTCAACTCACCTTGAAGAACTATTTATTTTGCTGTAGGAAGAGAATTGTCCCAGTGAACATCAAAAATGATGGTGTGATAGATAGGGTAATTTCCCATCATATCCTTGAAAAACTTTATTCAATTAAGTGTCTTTGAAGTATGTTGCGTTGAATGCGAAGTTTATGTATTATTATGGGATTAGCTGTAACTTCTGTAGGGGGGAGATGTGGCCAATGTAAACCCACCAACGTGTTATAAGCTTCAAAGGACTATTTTAAACAATGTACCAGACAAGAAGGAACTTTTGGGACAAAGTTAAATAGGTTTCCTAGGAAATACCTGAGGGTGTGTGGGAGTGGTGGTGGGGGGGGGGGGGCGATGCATGAAAATTCCCACCTCGAGACCCAACCTTTTGAAGCTACACCTTGAAGAGAGAACCATTGTTTGCAGATTTCCAGAATCTGAAGATCAAAGGTCCAAGCTGTATAAAGGACAGACTGGTTTATTTATGTGGGTGTTTATTCTGAGCAGAGGCTGTTATGAATTTGTAACCACAGAAAACCCCCTAGTGTGGTTTGAAGGGCTGCCAGAGCCCTGCTCCATGTGTTTGTGTGTGTGTGTGGGGGGGTGGATTTCTGGTAAGCATATTGCAGGGGTTCTCAAACTGAGAGTCAGGACCCCTCAGGGGGTCGCGAGGTTATTACATGGGGGGGATCATGAGCTGTCAACCTCTACCTTAACCCCGCTTTACCTCCAGCATTTATAATGGTGTTAAATATATTTTAAAAGTGTTTTTAATTTATAAGGCAGGGGAGTCGCACTCAGAGGCTTGCTATGTGAAAGGAGTCACCAGTAAAAAAGTTTGAGAACCACTGGCTTATTGGCATGTGTGTAAGTTCTTTTATTCTTTGTAATATGTTTTCTCTGCAATGCTTCCAAGTTAAGAATAAATGTGCTTGCTTAAAAAGGGCTGTGAGATAACATAACTGTGGGCAATCACAACTGCTCATAGCTTTTGAGGAGAAAGCAAAGCACAGACACAGGCCTGCTTAGGCAACCTAGTTTGCTGGGAAAAACACAGTATAGGCAGGGAACTATGCAGTCTGAAAAAAAAACTGTTAGAAGGTGATGATGTCTGGGAAGCCGGAGCATAGAGTGGGTACCCTTACTGGACCACAGAGCGGGAATATAGGTTCAGTTGCCATGAACCTGACAGGTGGAAGTTTCATAATGGATACCTAGAACTTGATTCATCCTTCTCCAATTTATAGTCAGGCAATTAGGATATATAAATGATATCAATTTGCTATGACACAATATGCTAGAAATAATGTAGAGGTAGATTGTGAACCCCTTACTCCTTAATTGACTTCAGTCTGACTATTCGTGTGAGTAATCAGACACCAGTAAGACTAAGTGGGTCATAGTCTGGTCCATAATTAATGAGGGATCAAATTCAAATTCAAATTCATTATATCTGAAGAGTGACTTTGGAATGAGAAAGGAAACTGATACCCTAATTTTATGTTGCCCAAGTGTGGATTATTTGTCCTGTAGATCACAGTTACTCTAGGTATGGGGTGTTAACTTGGCATGGATATTTGAGCATGAAAACCTTATTTTATGAAGAGTAACACATATTGCATATTATCTTTCAATTAACTTGTCTCACTTTTGCTCCTGGCATATCTCTCATTTTCCGCCTAATTCTGCCACCCATGCTCACTCTGAGTAGTACCTTAACCCAGAAGTCTCTAAGGTGTTCTGTATCAGAGGGGTAGATGTGTTAGTCTGGATCTGTAAAAGCAGCAAAGAGCCCTGTGGCACCTTATAGACTAACAGACGTTTTGGAGCATTAGCTTTTGTGGGTGAATACCCACTTCGTCAGATACCCACAAGTACTCCTGTTCTTTTAACCCAGAAGTAGTCCCATTTAATTGCAATAGGAATTCTTGTGCAGTAAGGTTCTACTCATTTATTTGAAATCAGTGAGACTACTTGCAGAGTAAGATATTGCTCTGCATGAGTAAGGGTGGTAGAATTAGGCTTTTTAAGATCAGATTCCACAACCATTATGCTGACAGCAACATATGTGGCAATCTGACAATGACATTATACCATGCATCCTGTGCATTCATGTGGATGCCGTTAGACCGAAATTGCTCAACTTCAGACTATTTTCCAGTTGTGCAGCTGTTGGGAACATATGGGCCTTAATGTTTTGGTACTTAGTGATGCTTCTCTCTCACACACACAGACACAGTCTGGCTTCCCCTGTACACACTAAAATATTCTACAAAACATATTTGCATTAGGAATGGGATAATGATACACTCAACTTCCTATAAATATTTAATAGCTCCATTGGTTTGGAACAATTTGAATCTGTTGCCAACTCTCGTGTCTGTTTCTTTAGTACTGTTTAAGATTTTTCTCAGCATATTCACACAGGCAAATGAGAGAGTCTCAAAACTCAGGAGGGAGAGCCCTATTTTTCTGAGCAAAGCTGACTCTCATTTCTTAATTCTATAGAATGGTTTCCATTTACCCACAATCATTACATTTTAAATAGCTATGATAATCCAAGGGACAATTAGTCATTCTGAAATTAAATTCTTATCAAAGTAGTGAAGCATGTGCTTAGCTTTGAAATCTGTAGGACTACTCACCTGTTTAAAGTCACAATGGAAAATATCATGTTCTATTTCTCAGTTCAGTTGTACAGATCTGTCTACAGAATTACTTCCATTTAGTTTTTAGCACAACTGCAGTATTTTTTATAGAACTATGTGCCTCATCTTTCAAACACAGGATAAATCCAACCCACATTTTATAGTTATGACCCAAGTCTTACTGCTAAAAGATTCTCTGGGATGTAGAGAACAAGTTTGTATCACTAAAATATTTTCCTGCTACCAAAGAAGAAATGATAATGAACTAAAACAGAATCTTACTGAAGTGGCAGGTATGTGTGGGTGGGTGGAGGTGGAAATAGCCTTTCATTATTATGGTTTCCGTATTATTTTGATCTGTATTATGACAAGTATAAAGCCATCAAGGGTCTTGCATCTATTTTGAGAGACTGTCCTGATTTATAGTTGGCCACTTATAGGGCCCTGATCTGAATTCCTATTAAAAACTTTGAAAAAGTTGTCTCAGTGTCTTTAATGGCAAATCAGGAAACACTGCATTCCGCTGTAGCAGTATTTCATAAGTTGCACTCATTCAAAATTATAGCAATAGTCAGAATGTTAGTAAAGAAGCTCCAAAGTAAAATACAGTTGCATGCCAGCTGTTTTTGCACCACCAGATTCATAGTAGTGAGAAAATCCAACAGTGTTCCCCTTTGGCAAACAATGCTTTGCATGGCAGAAAACGAAGGAATAGGAAGGGATTGTTAATATGGTAGCTGAGTGATTACCGAAAAACATTATCTATATTTGCTCAAATCTAAAAATGTCTGTGACCCTTTTTTTTGTGGCAGTTCTTGTGCCCCGTTTAGTGTTTGCTTTCCAACTTGGTTATTTAAAGGAATCTAAGAGAGGTAGGTGCTAAACTCTCATTAAAATCCAGGGGGAGTTGAGTGCCTAATTCCCTTGAAGGTCTCTGCTTCCATGAACATTCACCTGATCAAGTTTTACTTATAGGAATGTTCATGCAAGGTGAATATTAAGTTTGTATGCTCAAATATCAGTACCAGCATGGGTATAGTTTGTGTGGAACACTACACTGTGTGACAGAAGGGGGACAGGATTCCGAAAACTCTGGCACACGGGCAATTAAATGAGCTAGACAAGGAGCTGCCCAAACCATCCACAAATAGCATTGCAGGTGTAGATGCTGTCACATGAAATTGACAAGTGAAAGCTACATTTCCACTCGGTTTGAATCCAACTCTAAGCCTTGCAGTATCCTAATGCTTCTAAGAATGATACTTCAGACAAGGCCTATCTGGCCCAGAAAGAGAAAGGTTGCAAGTGTTCTAAACTTCTTTAAACCTGCTTGTCTGCTTCTTCTCCCTGAGAGATTCAAAGCCCCTTTAACTTGTGCAAGCCCTACATGTGATTTTAAGAGTTATGCTAGGCCCATGAGCACACAGAAACAATACATGTGACTTACATGATCTACCAAAAACACCTAATGTGGTTCAAATTTTAATCCTTCTACTGTTTTGGGGTCTATCTGACCCCCAACGTGTAAATAAGATTTTTACTGTCAAATCTGTGCTTCTTCATACATCAAGTATTCTTCATTGGTTTTATCATCCTACTTATTGTGGTTTCTGTGTAGCAAAAAAGTCACTAAAAAGGTACTGGGATGAATTAGACCCATGAATGTTAATCAATGGGGAAAATGAAAGTACTACACTTCCAAGGTGTTTGAGGGGCTCTTGGATGCCAAACTCATATAAACATTTAAGTAAAACATGATATGCAAATGGCTACCTCTTCTTTCTTTAAGAATTCTCAAACTATGATGAGAACAACCTGTTAGTGTTAGTTTTCTCTGTATACCTATTGTGATTTTAGTGTAGTGAAAAAAGTCACTACCTAACTCATAGAGCTGGAAGGGACCCCGAAAGGTCATCAAGTCCAGCCCCCTGCCTTCACTAACAGGACCAAGTAGTGATTTTGCCCCAGATCCGTAAGTGGCCCCGTCAAGTATTGAACTCACAACACTGTGTTTAGCAGGCCAATGCTCAAACCACTGAGTCAGTTAAAACCCAAATTAATTACTCAGGTTTTCCAGCATAAGATTGTTTTTGTTTTGAGGCCACAGTTCTGATTTGATTATATGACTCTTTCAGTATTGTTTTTATCATTGTAGTTTCAGTGGTTTGGGGTTTTCAAAAAATGCACCAAAAGGGTCATGGGGGTGGGAGGGAGGGGTGTGTCTCTGAAATCCAGATAACGTATGTGTCCTGTATCATAACAGTTGTCCAGCAAATTGAGTTTCTTTGAGATAAAGCCATCATATTATTTTCTCAGAAGCCTACACTTGCTAGAAAGAGTTTCTGGGGAAGCCCTAATTGTCAGACACATTTTCTGGCAAGCCCACAATTGACAGATGCTATTGCTGGGGCAAAGTCAGTTGGTGTTGCTGGGGAAAAGACTCACTGTTGCATTGCACTTGTGCATGGCATGTCTGAATACATATATTGTTTGGATTTTGTTGAATTGCACATGGCATAATAAATCTTTGAGTAAGTGACAGCTGTTTCTCAGAGACCTAGGTACAGAAATGGTGAAGCCACTGATATAGGAAAGGAACATCGCAGCCCTGCCTCAGACTTCCGGGGAAATATCCTGGGTACTGATGCACAGTCTAAGAAATGAGGAAGATGTTACATCTGATCCAGAGAACTAGACAGAAAAACACATACAAATGTACAAAGTGTATGAACCTTGTACATTCAGAACATGCCACCTATTCACTCAATTTTTTTAAATAGTAGGCCATTTACTGCCACTTTGCTTTGTTTGTGCCTTTTATATTGTTACTGTTGCTATATATTTTCATTCTGTAAACATGGCGTCAGTGAGACCCCAACATCTGTATAGTATGTAGCTTTTTTTAAAATATGTTTGATCATGGGGTCAGTTAAACTCCAACACAAGTACTGCGTAGTGTTCTTCTGAATATAGGAAAGATTTGACTTGTTCATAGTTTTATAGTTCACTGGTTAGAATAAGTCAGTTTTAAATGCATCCCATTTGTTTTTGTTTTTCCAATTTTGAGATACAAAGGGTCTCCAAGACCGCAATTCGGCAATAGCTGGGTAATATTTGGTCCAATATGAGAGTTAATTACTGAATAATGAATACTTGAAGTAAACCGCTCACAATCAATCCAAGTAGAAACCAAAACAAATATTTTGCAACAAGCTAACAAAGTCAATATGAATAATTACTACAACCAAGGAAATCTCAGTCTTATTGCAGACATTTAGCGAGCACAAAATGAAGCTAAATTTGTCAAGTATGATATTTGCTGTGAATTATTGCTTAAAATGTCACTATTGGGCCATTTTATTGTTGTTATTGATGCCTAATATACATTTAGGGGCATTTTTAAAAACACTGTCAGTACAAACCACCCACATTCATATAGCTTCCATCCTATTAGGTGTAATTCTTTATTGATTGACTAATGGGAAGTTTTGAATATATATGCTGTCTTCTTCCAGAGATTACAGTTTACTAGTGTGCTGTGCTTTGAATGAATCTGTGCTCATCCATCACGCAGTGCATGGCTTTCAATAAGAAGTTTTAATCTTTATCTGATGTTTCTTTTTCAGGTGAATGTTTCATCTTATTTGTGTCAATGTTTAAAAATCTCCCACTGCTTTGACAATATCTTGTTCCACTGTTCACTTCATGGTGATAAATCTCTGCAACCTTCAAAGAGGACACAATCAAAACACAACTTGGTCTGATTTTCCTGTGACTACATTTTACATTCACATCCCACAAAGAATGAATGTAAAATAATAAGAATTAGAATGGAAATAACTTATTAGGTCATCTCATTTATCCCTTTGCCATTGGAGGGCTTGTTCCCTACAGCATACTATCTTGTGCTTTGACCAGTTTAGTTTTAAATAACACAAGCTATGAAAAGAAAAATATGGTAACCTTGTGTAGGTGACATTTTTTTTCTATTATTTTGGTTTTGAGCTCCTCAGCAGTCCATTTAAGAATGTTTTCATTCTTGAGCTCCTTCCTTCAGTACAGAAAGTCCTTGGCAGTTTGTCCTTTATTTTTCATTTCTTGTATCTGCACTAAAAATTATTTTGCTGCTACCATCTTCATTCTCAATTTGTATGTCACTGACTTGAATTGTAAATTCCACTGACCTTCCTACCTTTTTGATCTATCTAGACTTCTAACACACCCACCACCAGAGTAGATGTGATATCTTTAAATAAACACTGCAAGAAAGTGTTTATGAAAACTTACTTCAATAAAAAACACAAATCTGCTTCAACAGCATTCACAGATGAATAAGATTCATAGTGTTTAAGGCCAGAAGGGACCATTAAAACATATGGTCTGACCTTCTGCATATGACAGGTCATTACATTAAATCGAGGTACCCTTGCATTGACCTTAATAATGTAACATGTTTGATTAAAGCATAACCTGTGTTTGGCTAATGCATATTCATAACACTTTACAGCTTTTTGTGGATATTAGCGAAAGGAAAACATTGTTTGAAATAATATTTGTTGAAAGGCAAAGTGTCAGAAATATTCACGTGAATGTGCATTTACACAAGTATTTGTACCAGAAGTGTTCATTTAGGTGGATATCTGCAAAGTTCTTTATGGGTTTAAGACTCATTCAATCAGAGAATAAAAATAATACCATATGACCTATGTGCACACTCACACAGTGCAAATAGTAGTTACAGACACTGAATACTAAAAGCAGCAGTCACAGTGAATAGTTCATGATGCGCATTCCTTAGGCTGAAATATATTCACATAAACCTTTAGCTGAATTATTCTGCATAATCAATAAATTTGTAACAATCAAAGTCTGTGTGAAAATCATTTATGAACAGGAAAAGGAGCTAAATTCATCAAGAATAATGTTTACGGTGGATATTGCAGCCAGCTCAGCATGACTGATACTACCACTTAAATTCAGTGGTGGAAATAGTACAATTTATGGGTTTCTGATTTCCTGGTTTGTTGTCCTTTATAGTAACTTTCACTTTCCTCAACAGAGTTGGACAGATACCCATTATTTAACTAAATGGTATATTTTCTGTTTTATGAACAGAAATGAGTAGGATTTGAAATTCCTGTCACCTACATGTACCAGGGATGCACCATATTATCTATGTATTCGCTGACCCATTTTGCTTGTACAGCATCCCTGAATGTCTCAAACGTATAAAGTGGTATTTCTGGAAGTGACCTACAATGCTAGCAAATTAAGCTTTTTTCTTTGGTGACATTAAATCCCAAACTATTAGTATCCAGAGGTGTTGCTTCTATTAATTTACTTTAAAAGAATTGCAGCACCTTTGTAGATAGACAAAGGTGCAGGGATCTAAATCCTCGGCCTTCTTGCTCAGCGGCACTACCCCATTATTGTAACTTCAGCACTTGTCAGAAATTCTTGTGAGATTTAAACAGTTGGTAAAGCAACTAGTTCCACAATAGTTAAATACTTCCCAATTGGAGTAGATCAAATCAGTTGTCAGTGATCTCTTATCAGCTTATTATAGATGGATCATTGACAGATTAGACCACAGATGGCAATGCATGATGTGTTTGTATTGATGCTAGAATACAGCATGATGCTAAAAGCTTGAATATTTGTATGAATTAAAATGCAACCATAGTAAAGAACATACAATGCAATGGATATGATTGTTTCGCAACAAGTCATTGGAAAGACTTGGGTGCAAGCCCAAATGGTTGTATAATATATGTAATGTGCTTTGTAGATGTTGCAGAGATGCACAGGCGAGAGGCAAATTAAGAGAGGCACCACTGAGCCACAACAAATGGTATTATCATATTCATGTTCTTGGCGAACCCAGAGTGATTTTGCAGAGTGGCCACAGTGAGTTGTAGTAGAGTTGTGAAAAAAAAATTCAAAAACACCTTAGGTTTCTTTGGAAAATCAAAACTGAATCAGCTTTGTAGAGCTTTGTCAGGGTCTGTAAACCTTTTGGCAAATGTAGTGCATGGTTCCAACAAGCCTGGGATAAGTTTCAAAAAACTGAACTGAGTTTCAAGCAACTTGGGGTCAATTTATAGTTTCAGGTGGAACCCATTCAAGACATTGTGTGGGTTTGGGATTTTAGTTTCATTCAAACCTAAAGGTCAAAGTGAAATGAGAAGAGGGAGAATCTACTGAAAGCACAATGATTCACCTCTGCAAACAAAAAGCTGATGAGTTTTGCTTGTCAATAGCTGATACCCACAGCCAAGTATTTCTTGCAACAACAACACAACACTTTTTAAAAAAATATTTGCTGAAAATATTGGGGTTTTTTTGGTTTGTTTTGTGATCTCAAACAGAGATCAATAAATAATAAAAAGTGTGCAGGTCATGAATAAGTGTTTTTGTAACCCACAACTAGTGAGCAGATTTAGAGCAGATGTACTGGGATTGGGAGGGATTTTGGGGGTGGGAGGAAAGGGAGGAAGAGCTTGTTATGTAACATCTCCCCCTAGTGGGAAGTGATGTGAAATGTTAACATCCAGTAGTTTCTAGAGAACCCAAACTTTCTAAACTTCACTTCTGTTCCTAAACCAATAAATAAATAAATAAATAAATATTTTTTTTCTTTGAAGAAAAGCCTCACACTGGGGGAAAGCACTCATTGATTCACAACTGATTCACAACGGTCTTAGTGATATTTAAAAAAAAACCTGGAGGAAAATTCTAATTTAATAAATTTGAGTTTTATTTAATAATTTAAAATTGTGTTTTAAAATCTGAAAGGAGACTGTACAAATTGCACTGTGGCATTCCATGCTTCCTTTCTCTCAGTGTATTCCCTGTTACGTTTGCTCAGTTTGCAGTGATGTTTTTTTCTAAGTGCCAATGCAGCAAATTGAGTTTGGGACCTGAAAGTCAAGCTGTGCTTCATGCATTATCACTAGGAATAAAGATTCTGTGGGGTAAACTCTATCCTTAGTCATACTTGTCTCTTTAAAAATCAATCAAAGTCTGAAAATTTTGTATAACAATCTGTAACTTTTTATCTGTGAAGTTGTTTGGAAATTCCAGCTTGTATTAATTGACAAATAATTTGTAATGGCATCAAGATAGACCATACTTTAAGGCATAAGTACAAGGGACAGAGTTAAGATTCAGAATTAACACTGAACACAGTATTATTACTGTGCATGCATTTTCTAAATTATATCATGAACATAAGAAAAAGTACTCATGTTTGTAGTTCACTCCTTCATGACCTTTCCTTTCTTCTGAGATAAAGATGTTGCCATCTAGTCTTGGATGCCATGGGACTAAGGGCCTGAACTTTTCTGCAGGACAACCTATAAAATAAAAGGGAAACAAGTGCATGATTATTCCCTGGACCGCCAAGCCCACATTTGCGAAATTATAGAGAAGTCAAAACTGACTGTCATACATTGTTTAGTGTACAGTGCTGTTTAGAATGTGTTTTCCTAAAGCTAATGTATATTTAGACTAGCTATGAAAGGTTATGTTGTAGCCTGATTTGGGGTGTGTTAGTAGTGTTGATGTAATTTATCCACTGAATTTAATGTTATTTAATTAATTAATCTTTCTAATTTAACTCTATATGCTTTAACTAAAATAAAACATAAGGGAAATTAAATCCCTTTTCACTTACAGTTTGAAAAGAAATAATACTATGACCTATTAATAGTTAATAGTCGTTGTAGATGGGTAGCATCGATACGTAGTTGAAGGTGGAGGCAATGAAGAGTAGACAGGAGCAGATAGATGGGTAGATTGCCTGCCTAATGGTGAGCTGTCTCACCTTTTTATAGGGCATTAGTTGGAAATCCTTCCTCCTATGCCCAAATTTCATTTTTCCCCAAGGAAATGTTAGGGTACATTTGCCCCATAGGCCAGTATGTATGTGCGTATGAATGACAGGTATGTACGCATTTGTGGTGTACTTGTTAGATTTGTGAGCAAAAATCCCCTTTTTCCACCCTTTACTGTTATTGGTTCAGTTAAAGGTCTCCAGACATTTGCGTAGGTATTTTGTCTATTATTACTTTTCTGAGTAAGGGTCCCAAAATGTGCTAAAGTTGCCTTAATGTCATATAGGATGTTTGACCTGTAGGTGTCTTGCATTACAGCCACTTATTCTTAATATAAATCT
Source organism: Mauremys reevesii (assembly GCF_016161935.1). NCBI lineage: Eukaryota > Metazoa > Chordata > Testudines > Geoemydidae > Mauremys > Mauremys reevesii. The sequence goes on along the minus strand of NC_052625.1, from coordinate 118,672,431 downwards.
ATAAGCCTATTACATCAAATACTTAAATTTATAAGAAAGATATTTATACAGACCAGCAGATTAATCCTTAGGGCTACAATGTATATCCACATAACTCACGGTTGCCTGTCTTTTGTTTTATATATATATATATATATATATATATATATATATATGTATATATACACACACACACATGGCCACTCAAAGGGCAAAATTCTTCTCTCTGAACTACAGTATGGTTTTCTACAGCATAGACCCTGTTTGTTCTGTATGTAGAATTCTTGTTGACATCATTGGGAATTCTGTGCATGGAACAAATGTTGAGTATGCGCTGGAGATCTGACAGTGGGGATTAGACAGAATAATTTTGCCCTGTGTGTGAATAGGTATCACTTTACGCTAAGTGGACATTGAGTCATGAAATGATTTGATATGTATATAGCATAACCATATATTTGTTACTGAAATAATAGAAATAGGATTCATCTTGGTTTTAACACTGGGATTGCAGCTGTTGCTTTGTGTTCTCACTTTCCTAGGATTTAGGCTGTCTTTAATCTTCCTAGCTCAGTGGCACGGTTCCTCTTCTAGAAATCTTTTTGGCAAGCTCCTACCACCTTTATCAGGCTAACTGGCTCCACACCTGAGACTAATTTCTATGTTTCAAGGAAGGAATCTACTCTGTGGGATGCCAGACTATTAGCAAGCATAAACAGAGACTTACAAAGATTGCCTGTTCCTGAAATATCTTAAGCATTCACCATTTCCAGAAGTTAATATGTCATGGGTACATCTGAGAGTTACCAGATATATACAGATTGTATTTGTTTGTTCTGTGCACATCTTTAAAAGTCAGAGATGAACAAAATATTTTATTCACACACTTTTCTATGGTTCGGTACCTTGAGTTTTTTATTTTATGTCTGGAAACAGATGTTAAAAAGACAAGTATCAATGTTTTGGCTTCTCAGCACATTGCCAAAAATTAAAAGAGATCATTGTCACACTATATAAGACAAAGATCTTTAGTTATAGCTAGCATATAGCTTATACATGTGAAGCTGGGGAAAATAACTTTGCTAATAGATATTAAAATTAGAGTTGGTCAAAATTTCTCCAGATATGATGTAGTATTATATTATATGTTGTAATAACTATTTGTATTATTTATTATTATTGTATTTGTTGTTATTATTATGTACTGGGTGCCAGCAATGTGCTCTGCATTGCAGAGCACATAAAGGAAGACCTTGTCTCTTGTTTATAGGTTCACATTGTCTTGAACCATTATTTGCTCTTTTAAAAGAGAAATACATTGCTTGGAAGAAGAACAGACAACCAACCTTCTCTCATCTTTGAAACCTTCTCAGCTGCAAGGCATGCAAGAGAAAAGATTTACCCTCTACTTCACCCTGGGTTCAATATTATATATCTGGGTTCAAAAAATAATTAGATAAGTTCATGGAGGCGAGGTCCATCTAGGGTGACCAGATGTCCCAATTTTATAGTGACAGTCCTGATTTTTGGGTCTTTTTCTTATATAGGCTCCTATTACCCCCCACCCCATCCTGATTTTTCACATTTGCTGTCTGGTCACCCTAGGTCCATCAATGACAACCCAACCCCAAGCTCTGGGTGTCTCTAAACCTCTGACTGCCAGAAGCTGGGACTGAATGACGGGGCATAGATCACTCGATAATTGCCCTGTTCTGTTGATTCCCTCTGAAACATCTGGTACTGGCCACTGTCAGAGACACTGGGCTAGATGGACCATTGGTCATTCTTATGTTCTTCTGTACCAACCACAAAGTAAATATCTGTCATAGAGACATCAAAAGAATACCATAATTTAGGCATCTATACTAGGCAAACAAGTAATTCTTTTTAGTAAGATTTCTACAGTCAGACTTAAGGGGTCTGTGATGGGATGTCCACCCCTCAAAAGACACAGCAGGTTAAATTAGGTCAATTAACCTTATAAGCCACACCTGGAAGAGATTCAAGGACCAGTAAAGCTTAATGGAACATGAAGTCCTGTTGAGAAGTAGCAGGTTGGGCTTGTATAAAGGGATGAAGCTGAGAACAGAAGGGGCTGCAGGGGAAGTGGTCTGCAGTCACTTCTTGTGAGAAGGAAGATTTATTTGGGGCTACAGAGTCTTGCAAGAAGTCAGAGCTGAAAAGTAGTCTTCAGTTACTCACTGGTAGGAGAGAGTTTGGGTTGGTAAACCCAGAGCGGGGCGGTAGTGGGGGTGGGGGCAGAAGATAGAGAAGTAGGAAGGAGTCCAGGAAGATAGTGGCATGGTCTGGGAGAAAACAGACCTAGTTGCTGGACATAGGGTCCCTGGACTAGAATTCCCAGTTGGGCCCAGGTTCCCCAACTAGCTGCTAGGAAAATGGAACAGGACCAGGCCGTGGGCTGGAAAACTGTCTGGAATGGCACGTGGATGGTTCATACAGTGGGACTTCAATACCCCAGAAGAGGGCTGGGTCACAAAGAGGAAGCAATGCGAGTCCTGGAGAGTGGGGGACGGGGAGCGGAAATGCAATGTAAACAACCATCAAAAGGGAGGCACCAGCCCTGAAAGACCCAGGCACAAGAAGGCACCCCACTACTACAGGGTCATCATTAAAATATAGTCAAAATACTGGAGAAACTAGATGGGAATTAGTATTGAAATAAAGCAGGTCCTCATCTTTGTTTTGAATAGAGCTGGCTGGAAAATGGAAGTCCCTTCCCATGAGAAATTTCACTTTTTTGAAAGTTTTCCATCCTGAATCAAGATGAAAAGTCAAATATACCAAAAAAAAATCCAATTTGAGAGACCTAATGCAGAATTTTTAGCATGCTAGCTGCTTTTCTGCCTCCCTGCAGGCAGAAAGTGCAATCGTCAAGAGCCATCTAGGTGGGCTGCTGGAGGTTGAGAAATCAGACTTTCCATGACCCTGTCTGTCTGCCTCATGCCCATCCCCACAAAGAAAGTTGTTTACTGCATTAATTTTGGTTAAGGTAAAAGTGTTTAATTTGAAATGGCAAAGAGTATTTTGGTGTTTGGAACTTAAATGTTAATTTGATAATGAGCCTTGGAAGTTGTTCAATGTTTAGCAAACTTTGGGGATAACCTTTCCTACATTTGAGGCTGGAACAGATAAACTTACCTGGAATTGAAGTTAGTTTTAAGTAAATGAAAAATGAACTTTAAGCTTCAAGACTGAAGGAGTTTAAGAGTATTATACATATACAACAGCTGTTCTTGAATGTTAGAAAACAAATTAACAGCAGAAAACAGAACTAAAAGACCTCAGAATAATACTGTTGGCATAATATTTTGAATTATCTTTTAGAATTATGAGATTCTAGAAAGCACCTTTGTGAGGTCTGAATGCCAGCTATTGTATGGGTGGAAAGAAGTCAATGACCCCTGACTAGCCTAAGTGATGGATATTATCTATAACCTGAAGAATGGTCATCCCACAAATTTGCTCTATCCAATGGTAAAAGTGCTGATATCAGAAGATGGTCCACAAGGGGATGGCCCCAAACCATCTATGCAACTGAATGGAAAATTTGTGCATAAAAGGAGACCCTCACCACCACCGGTTGGTGGAGTAGCAGCCTCATCTAAAGATCCATACACCCTGAGTGAAGAGTTGTCTTGATCCTGATCCAGAGAGTCTCTACTCACTGCTTATAGTCCTGAAAAGGTAATCTTCCTCTCCCCAAAACAGAAGCATTTCTTTAACCAAATCCTCCATGGACAAAACTTTTGGAGGATTTTGAGTACTAGGATCCCATATCCTAACCAAAGTTGCCTTGGGAAATAGAATCTTTCCAAAAGATTGAGGACATGAAAAACACCTCTATGCAGGTATTCCAGAAGACTTCAGAGTGGAGGGTGAGATTGTCTTATCCTGCTTCAGTGTAGAGATGTTGAGCAAAACAATATGTGTCACTCATATTCTACAGGAGAACACTGTGCTATGAAGGGAGTGAAAGATTTTGACCGGGGAAAGAGGAAAGTACTGCTTTCCTAAACAGTTAAAAAAACTGGAATTAGAATCTTTGTCAAACCAATTTTCAGTATCCATTTTGGTTTGAACTGTAATGAAGTGTGCTAGAATTGCACTTGTAATGGTTTCAACTACCCACGTGTAGATAAATATTAGCATTGAGCTATATGGTTGTTACCTGATTGAAAGTTTTTGCTTTTGAATACTGGATTAAGCTTTAGAAACTTTTTATTTCATTCTAAGGCAGTATAGAAAGAATTCTTAGACTTAAACCTATTTTGGTTTAATAATGTGTTTATGGTATTAATATAGTTTTTCTCACTTTATTTTTTATATCTTGTCTTTGTTTCTAGGATGATTAGGCTATACTTTAGGTTATATTAGAATATGATGATTTAAGTATATCTGGATTGATTACAACATTCAGCTAAATAACTGCTATTCAAATACATAACTATGGCTAAAATTATTAAAAACCACATAAAGAAATATAAATTCAATCTTTTTTGTTTCTTTACACATAGTGCTACTTTGACTCAGTTATTTACCTTGTATACTGTGTAATTCAATTGCACATCCTTCACAGTTCAGTTACATTTACAATTTTGTTTAAGTTTTGTTTCAAAGTTAAACTGTTTTGTCTATTTGGTTGATGTGCCTTAAAGACCTCAGTGGTATAATGTGGAACCACCTTTTTGGGATAGTCTCATAAATATTATCAAAACCATCTGTTGATTTTGTTTCCCCTGAACTAGTCCTAAGAGAAAGAGTGTTAGTTAATAGTCATCCCACCAAGTACTGTTTCTCTCAGTCGTCAATCTTGGGGGGCGGGTTGTAATTTTAATTAGGTCATGTGATGTTACTCTTATCTGCACCCCAAACAAGTTACAGTGTGGCATATTACCAACTGTCTTTTGTGTCATGGTTGTTGAATAAGAAGAGGGCATGCTGGTAAGTGCCCACGTTTACCAAGTTACATTTGGATGAGCTAGTCAATCTAAATATAACAGTGTGCACACAAAAGTGCTGCCTACAACTTTTTTCTAATTTTGATATGATAAAAATAAAGCTAGCAATTGAGTTAGATTGTGGTCTTCCTATAGGGAAGGAATAACAAATGCACAACTGACAAATGATTGGCTCTCACTGTCTCTTTTCTAATTTACAGCATGGACTCAAAGAAAAAATGTATTTCCAAACACCTCTTGGTACTAAGTCATTTGCAGAACACTATAATTAAATTCTCTAGTTTGATCTTGTGGATAAAACACTTTGTCTCCCACCCTCACACTCATGTATCCGGATGCCCAAATGAAAAACTCAGTTTCAATAATCTGAAGGATTTGAATGAAACTCAGAAAACCCAGAAAATTCTAAATTCAGGGTGAAAAGAATCAGTTCTCCTAGGTTCTCTTCCCCTTGCATACTGTTAACACTATAAGATTTCCCAACACAGCCTTGTGAGATATTGTAGATATTGGTGTTACCAGATATGAATTAATATTTGCAATCCTTGGAGAAAAAACAGCTATATAAATGCTCTGGTAAGTATTATTACTTACATGTTAATCATTTCATTTATTATAACTACCATGGGCATGCAGATTATTGTGAAGACTAATTGTACGTCAAATTATAAGAGCATTCAAATGATAATGGAAGCATTTTTAAAATTATATAACTTCAAAAATGTCTTAAACTGCTAAACCTTTAGGGTTTTTGCAACCTCTTCTCCTTGTATTCATACATAAATTTCTAGTTAATGAATTCTGATTTTGGAGCCCTTGCTCACTATAGCAAGCAGTTACTCATGGGCAGAGTCCTAAGAAATTCAATGGGATTACTAATGTGAGTAAATATTTGCCAATGTAAGTAAGTGCTGCACAGTCTGCTCTAAATTCTAACATACCCTAATTGAATGACTTTCACTCACCTTCTACACAGCAAAAAAGTCTAAAAGAATCTAAAGATCACACATCTTTAAATAGTCCCAGCTGCTACCCTGACTTCAATTCCCTAACGTAAGTGAATTAAAAATACTCCCATATAAAATTATAAATTAAAGTGAATTATAAATACTCCCAAATACTCCCAAATAAAAAATACTCCCACTCTTTGGAACTGAATTACTGAAAAACCTCTACTTCAACATGTGGAGATGAAGATTCACTAAAACACATGAGAACCTATCTGGCAGGCTTTTGAAACTGAACTGGGAAGTAAAAACAATAACAAGTAAAAATGGCATTCGAGACACAATTTAATTCATGTTTATTTTCACTGTGTACAGAAGGTGGAGCCAAATTCCTAAGTATCTATAGACACATTCTTCTTTCCCTGCTTGAAATGCTCTTCTGACTGGCTTTTTAATTTATACAACTGCTTTGATGGAGGGTGGTTTGTTCGGAGGGGGTGGGGGTGCATATTAACCAGAATCAGTTACACTGGTCAGTTAATTTTTTATTTTATTGAACAGAGCCATCACTTTTCAGTCTTTAAGTTCTCTTTATGAAGTTCTGCTAGCTCTGCTAGCACAGTCAAAAGGAATCAGAGGAACTATTCATTACCCTCCCCACATTCTGTCCACCAACCAGTGAATAAAATTGGGGTGAATTAGTATGTCTCAGCATATGGCACGAGAAGTGGGCAAGCAGCACTGAGTACACTGCCATGATCGAACACTGGTGAGATCTCAGTTGTGAAGAATGCTGTTCAGTTGCATACTGTGATACTGGGAGTGGGTGGGGAGAGCCACATCCCCTGCAGCCTGTCCTCACTTCAAACCTCTATTTACTTCAGCAACACCTGTTGTAATTTAAAAAACAAAACAAAACTGGATTTAATTGTTCTTATTGCTTAAACAGTATTTCAGAAAGACTGGAAAGAGGTGCTGTACTTAGTAGATCTCAGATCTAGTTCTGTCTTTTCCAATGGCTGGCTGTGTGGCCATGGGCAAGCTGCTTAATTTCTCCATGCTTCAGTTTTCCTATGTGTTAAAATATTTCATACTACATAGCTTTTAGGGGTAGAGTAAGGCTTAACTTTCATTGATGTTTGTAAAACACTCTGAGATCCTAGACAGATGTCAGGATAGAATCGCAAAATGTTACTACAGCAGGAGTGACAGTGATTGTTATAGTTAAGGTTGAATAATGGATTCTTTTCCAACCACCTGGTTTTAGTCACTTCTAACTTTTGGAAAACTTCAGCTGAAATTCTTCAATCTTGATCTCTGCCCAAAGATGATATCCTATATTTTTTTAACTGTAATGTTTGATCAAAAATAGTTTACCTGATTTTGAGTAAAAGGAGAGTAAAAATCATTAGAAAAGATTGTTGCTACCTTTTTTTGAACAGCCCTACAGTCACAATACCTTGGAGGTGGAAAGGAATGGCAATAATGCTTGCTAAGAAGGAATCTTTTGAATATCCCAATTGTTTTTCATTCTCAGTAAATATTTATAATAATAGTAGCACCCAAAGAACTCAGTCAGGATTGGGGCCCGAGTGTGCTGTACAAGCATAGAAAGGAGACAATTCTTGCCCCCCTGGGTTTACAATCTAAAGACTTTTGGGCTTGTATTTGACCTGTGCGTTTTGTGGTGCTCCCTCCTGCAGTCCTAAATTGTGTGGGATAAGGTCTTCTGGGGGGTTCTAGCCCAATGGTCCTAGATTATGGAAATTACCAAGGGTATGGTCAATTTGTTGGACACAAGCAGTACTTCAAAGCTATGAAGAATATAATTCTTCCTTTTGTTAATTTCACAAAATAAAAACAAAACCCCACTATTTTAAAAGAATGTTAAGGTTGCATATTTAAGAACTAAGATAAGCAAGCTACCATGCACAGTTATGGTAACGTGCATTCTGAATCAGCAAGACGTGGGGCATTGCAGCTCTGTACCAGCCATAACCCTAAGCATACAACAAAGAATGATGTTGAAATTTTTCTGGTCATCTAGGGTCATATTACGTTACTTTCCTAGTTAGAGGCCTAATTCCCCTGTAATGCACCCAAGAAAACCAGTGTTGTGCATGTGTGCACAGCTGAGTGTACTTTGCACTGAATGGCCTCATTCTCTGAACTGCAGTTAAGGAGGTTTGAGCAGCACAGGGGGGTACAGTGAAGTTAGATTTGCAGGCAACACACTCAGGCTTTGTCTACACTACCCACCTTTTAGCAACACACAGATGTGCCACTACAACTGTGCCACTAAAAGGCATGAAGTATAGCTGCTGTTTGTTGGCAGGAGAAATCTCTCCCACCAACAAAAAACTTCCACCCTCAACAAGTGGCAGCCTTGTCGGTAGGAGAGCGCTCCTGCTGACAAAGCGCTGTTCACACACCAGCGCTTTTCGTCGGTAAAACTTTTGTTGTTGGGTATGTGTATGTGAGTTTTTTAACACCCCTGAATGACAAAAGTTTTGCAGACAAAGTTTCAGTGTAGACAAAGCCGCATGCTCAGATTGCAGTTCAGGAAGAATGTGCTGTGCATCCACAGCACCAATAGGATAGTGACACCCCTTTGCTCTGAGTGGATATTAGAAGTCAATGGGAAATTTTGCCTCTGTAATGCCCACCAATTTGGACGCACAGATTTTAACATCAGTGACCTGATACAGACATATTAATGCTATATTTCAAATGAAACTCAGTTATTCAGACTTTTCTGGTGAACCAGTTGATTAAAAAAATAGCGTCTTGCAGAATAAAGCCTTTGTGTAGAATTATATATGTTCACCATACCATATGTGTGTGTAATAAATAGAAAAGGAATACTGGACTGAGTGCTGTATTAAAGACAATAAATATTAAATAAACTGTCAGAATGTGTAGTTAATTTCCTCTCTCTGATAAATATGAGTCCTGGACCGAAAAAATTGAAACAGAACTGCAATCTCTGAACTATTTCCCTACTATAAAGGATCTTACTCTTGTGATTACTGAACAGAGAATTAAAGTAAATACTGTATACATTGACTCTGAATTTTAGTCATAATCATCTATGAAACAGAAGCTGAGTGAGGATAAAATGTTTGGGTAGGAACCTGAACTTGCCTGCACTGGTTGCATTCTAGCTTGCCAGATCAAACCCAGACACGTTTGCCACGCTCAAGTGTTGCTTCATACAGCATGACTTTTGCTTCAAAATGCAGACATCATCAGATGGCAATACTGGTCCCAGTACTCCATGCTCTAAGATTTCATTCCAAAAAAGTGAAAGATGTTTGGGTTCAATAACAGCAAATCTCCATGTGAGAGCCCAAGTCCATCTTTTCACTCCCCCCCTAGTCCTTCTTAGTTAGGAACAGACTTACAAATATCACAGCTCTGACATCCTTCAAAATTTCTGCTGAACACTGAGGAGTCTGGCTGGAGGGCAGCTGGGTGAAAATGTTCACTTGGTTTGAAAAAGTTAGTTTAATTTGTCACACAAATAAAGGTGAGTGGAATTTTGGCCCCTTTTATGGCAGAGCTGGTAAAATCGAACCATGAAACATGAATTCAGTGACAAACAAGTCTACTTCTTACAGAGACATTGGCAAGGTATTTGCCATAAAATAACAACAATAATAATAATCTTTCTTATTTCTTTACAATATCCTGTTGAAAGTTTGAAACAGAACACTGTCCTTTCAGACGGAAATGCCAAGTATTACATTTACTATTATTACCAAATTTCTTTTTCCTATAGTGCTTATATGCACTGGCTCATTATTGTATGGTTGCACTATGAAGTTGGGTTGCTGACATTTACTGTTGGTTTATTTAGGTGGGGAAACACTTCTAAGTTTTTCTTTTGAGAACAACATGCATGAAGAATTACAAAGACCTTCCAGGCAGATATAGGAGAAAAAAATAAACTACGTCAAATTTGGACCCAAGGACCCTGAAAGTATCTCATATAGGTACAGCACTGTATTCCAGCATGCCAGACTGTAGGACTGTAGGGGAGGATCTGATTCCCTCTCAAATTAAGGCAATCTTCAGGAGGAACAACACTTCCACCAATGGCAAACAAGCCACTCCAAATCTCCTCACCCACCTTAGTAGGTGTGGGGCCTTCTGGGTCCAGGTAATACTCCCATGGTCACCTAATACGAGCTTTGTATCCATATGCCACTTAATAACTAAAGTCTATACAAGGTTGCATTAGGAACATTTTATTTACTTAAGTGGCTAGCCTCACCCATATCCAGGGAGGGAGGGAAGAAGGGACCCAACCCCATGGCTTGTAAATTATTTTAACTCTCAACAAGGTTCCAGGGCCCTCTAATGCACATAGTCCCAATCCTCCTACCCAGCTGCTCTCTCTCTCCAGAGTTAAAGTTCCCAGTAAAGAAAAAACAATACTCTCAGGGCTTGGTAACTACAATAATAACTAAATAACACCTCACACAACAGCCCAATATCAAGGGAAACCAGACAAGATGGAGAATCAAGTGTATCAGGTTGTGGCCACAGGAAAAGGAGGGTTTAGTGGTGTATGGATAACCCGTATGTTATCTTTTTAAAACAGGAGACAGTGTGAGCACTGGACTGGGAGTCAGTATATTTAGGTTCCTTTGCCAGCCCTGCCACTAACCTGTTGTGTGTCTGTGGACAAATATCTTTGCCCTATTTTTCCCATCTGAGTAATGATACTTACCTTAATCGTAAAGTACTTTGAGAGCTCTGGGTAAAAAGCACTTTATAAGAGCTAAGCAAAAGACTATGATATTATCCATGCTTAGGGTTACATGTTTTGACATCCATAGCTCCAAGAAGAAGATGAGTAGGGAACTTTACCCCAAATCAGGGTATTATTTTGCCTTCTCCCTGTTCTTAGTCTCTTAAGTGAAACCAGAAGCTGTGGACCCTGAATGAATCCAGAAGTACCCTTCCCTGAGGAATAGGGCCCAAAATGAACCTGTAAAACCCTAGCTGTTGAGCATCACAGAAAAATGGTCCTAGGGAGCTGTCCAGTCACTTGGAGCTGTTGGAGTAGTTGTTAAACCATCCTAGTCATTGCCAAGGCCAGGGCAATAAAGGAGCCAACACCACATGATACAGAAAAATAAAAAATAAAATTCCTAATGTAGTGTCCAGAACGGTCCAGTTCATAGGAACACTTGTTTGACTCTGTGTCTGAGAAACCTCACCATAATGAACAGTACAAAATTCACTGTGTTTTACAGAGAAAGCATTTGTTGTAAGGGGGTTTATCACAAGCAGGTCGGGGCAAAAGCCAGTTTGGCTTCAATCCAATTGGAAGGGTTTTTTTTCTTCTTTTTCTTGTGTGCATTCAATGAAATGAACTGAAATGCTATGACTACTCCGTGCTGATTATTTGAGATTGAATGCCCTGCATTATTTTGTGGGTGTTATACTGAAGTTTCCTGGCATGAATTTTCTGGAATGTAAGTTTGCTGCTCCCCTGTAATCTTCACCAAATATATAATGTGCTGTGTGTCTCTTGAGGCAACCAGAGGGCTGAAAAAGTAACATTAACAAACACACTGTTACTTTCTGTTGAGCACCTAAGGGAAACGGAAGCAAGTAAACTAAAGATATGCCAAGAAACTAAAGATAAACTTCTTATGTAGTGACTGCCACTCCACAGGGAGGAGAATGAAGAGGGCAAAATAGTTTATCCCAAGCCAGAGCCTGGCAGCCTGGCTCAGGTTACAAATTGATTCCTCTCTCTCTCTGTTCCCTTTTCCTAAGACTCCACACTCCTTAAGAAAGTTAAACCACCTCATTTGTCCCAGGTAACCCTGAGTCCCATTCTGGATAAACTACCACTCAGTGTATCACTTAGTATATCTCAAATATTCCTTACTGAGTGACCCTTCGTTTGTCCAACTTCAATACACTCAAAATGTTCTCCTTTATTCCAAAATGTTTTCTGCAGTCTCTTCTTGCTTTTCCTCCTCCCCCTTTTCTCCTCCCCATTCCCTAGCTTTCCCTCCTCTCCCCTCCTCCCTTCAGTGGCTGGTTAAAAGCTCTCCCAGTGTTCCAAGTTAGAAAAAAACTTTTTACGAGGTATCAGCACTTTTCTTTCATTAGTGGGTAAGGAAGGATGAAAACTACAAAATAGCAGTAGACTTTTAAAGTTTAAATAGACAGGTCTGAAAGCCTGAACTTGCTTTTCCATTTTAGCTCACTCTTCCAAAGAGGCACTTGTTTGCTTGCTTCACTGATCATCAGCAGGGGTAAGTTGGAAAGTTTTTACTTTGTTTGATTTCAGGAGTTTTCTATTGTTTTCCCCATTATTGGAGTATTTAAACCACAACTGTAAAAAACAGCACAACATTTTTAAAGAAGTTATCCAGTTAACATTTCTGGAGATTTATTGTTTGTTTTTGTTACATTTTGAACATTTCCCTAAATAATTTTAATTTTCAACTACTAACCTAGTTCTACAACAGGTAAACTATGGCAAAACTTCATCTGCAAAACTGGATTATGAGACTCTCTATTGGATTTGGGTAAAATAATTTAATGTGAACCATTTTCTAGGTCTAAATTTGCTAGTTTAAGAAAAAAATAATAATTTAAAAGTAATCAGTGTGCTGGAATCCCTTGTTCTACTGAAAAGGTCTCAGAAGTTAATAACAGAGAGACCGTATCCTAAGTGTTTCCCATTTGTCCCCCCCCACATTTTGCTTTCATATGGAAATCTTGATTGATGTTTAATAGTTTGTGCAAAGCAAGGTTATTAATTAGTAGCTTTGTTAAAATGCTGCTGCTACTAATCTGGTGACGTTCGCGTTGTCTTACTGGATTTTTCCCCCTTCTTTTAAATGGATGTGATAAAATCCAGAAGTGTGTTAAGGATTTCTTTAAACCAGTTTGTATATAGTTACTCTGTGTTAGCAACCCCACTTAGGGATTTTAGAGGAGCCGTGCAGCACTCAGATATCTGCCTCACCACGCTGGCAATGCCTGTGAAAGTTCTTAAGGGAAGCAGTCTGAGAATACTCCCAATATGTGTCAGGATACGTTTCTGATAATCTGCCTTGAAAGCTGTAGTACAGGACTGAAGAGGAATGGAATTCTTGGGCAGCATCTTTCACAGAACTGACTCTTGTCTGAAGTTATAGCAGATTGCAAAACTCTGGTGTGATTCTTTATTGTTGTTGTTGCCTGGGTGCTTGCCAGTAATTAAAGAACAAAACACGGGGGTTGAAGAAGGGGCTTCAGGGGGACATTACAATTGTGTTTTATTGTGCCCAGTTTGGATTTCCCCCATCTGTCGTAGTACAACTGACTGGCCCTGCAGTTTGGGATATTTTCTTAATAGAATGTTCACTGAGAGTCTTCTAAGTGAGTTTCATTAAAACCAACAACAAAACAGACCTGAGAAAACAACTCATGTCTCTGATTTCTCTGTGTCTGTGCACGTGGAGGGAACTTGCACTAAGCCTTCATCTTGCCATCTTAACATCTGGACAGCACACACTGCGCTGTAGAACTCCTGAAGTCCCCTGACTTTGAAATGTTTACTGAAGAGTTTCTCTCAAAACCTTCAAAGCTAAACATTGGCACTGACCCATGATATCTAACAAGCATACAAATAGGAGAAGGATGAGCAACAGGCTGAGTTCAAATGGGGAAAAGGAAGGATGCAATGGATTTGATTTGTAGCCAATATGTGTATACACACACTAAATATTGTAAAGGGCTTTCAGCTCTCATTTGTACCTAGCCTGGAAAATGAGAACAGTCTGATACTGAAATCAAATGAACCTCAGTTTAGGTAAAAAGACACTTGTGGGGCTGGAAGTCTGTGCAGTGTTCCTAGTGAAACAAATAATATTCCCTCCACCCTTTGAATATGGGCACCTGGATACACATTTATATCACATTTTCTTTGCAGGCTTCCGTATTTGAAAACTTATACATGTTAAACATAGAGGACCAAATTCATGCCTACAGTAAGTGGATGCAGCTTTCACTGATTTCAAAGGGATCTGTAGCCACTTACTCCACAGATAAATTTGAACCAAAACATGAGTGCATGGTTCATAGGCTGTTAATGGGTTTCATCAGCTGGAGACCTGACTTGTACAACTGGAAGTTCTTGTGGTTTTTTTGTCTTGCATTTGGTCCTTCTGTAAAGCTCCATAGAGGTAGATTGGGTAGAAAAGAATGAGATAGATTAAAAAAAGAGAAGCTAAAGGTAGAGGAGAGGATCCATCAGTGGTTATTAGTACAGGAAGCTTGGAAAAGAAAACAAATGAACACAAGTTATGACTGTTAAGCAACAATTACTGTGCAACCATGTTGGGTGCCCTCTCTGTCTTGTGGGTGAAATTCCCTATCCCTGAAGTGCATCTACAGACCTACAGATGGACTCCCAGTGGAACGTAAGAGTACCATTTCCCTAACCTTTGTGAGACTGAATACATTTAACATTTTTTTTTAAAAAATCATCCTCAACCCCAAGTCTTGTGCATCTTAGCTCCTTTCCCTCAGCTGTTGGCTGCTTTTGGGGAAGGCTCATGGTGATCAGTGCTCAAGGGGCAGGAATCCTCTCAAAGGCTCTTTTTTTGTTAGTTAGTTATTTCTACTTGCATTTCAAGGGCAGGCTTTTGCAAGAGTTTAGGGGAGGGCCAGCGCTCTTGGTCCATTTCCTAACTGCTCTTGCAGCTGTACAGCCCCATTTCAGCTCCCACACACTTACTGCACAGCAGCCCCACGCCTGAGCCACTCATTACCATGTGACCTACTGACATTGCAGTCAGACCTGGACTCTTTAGCAGAGTACCCTATTCCCCCTGGGAAATATGAACCACATGACATGATGAATGCCTTCCATAAAAAAAGTTCTCAAATTTCTCAATTGTGGTGTACAGATCAAATTTCTTTTACATGTGGACATCCAAAACTCATACAGATGAATATTGTCATATTTCTTTTTTCTGTATAGCATAGTCTCTGTCTCTATGCACACATGTTAGAACTGAGAAGGAATCCATCTACTAAAATGCTTTACAGTCCAAGTTTTGTATTAGCCATCTCAAAACAAGCTATATCATAATATAAAATAGTAATGAGTAAGAACTTAAGCTACTTACATGCCAGGCCCATGCTTAAGTACCTTGCTGAATTTGGGGGGGAGGGGGTCTGACTACTTATCAGTTACATCAGCTACTGTGCTATGATGCAATCATTCCATTAGGATGACATTGCTAAAAGCAGTCTAAATCATAAAAGGTAAGAGATATTAGAGGCTGTTCACTAAAGCAGATCTTTAGTTTTAAAGCAATTTAAAGCAGTAAGAACATTTAAATAATTGTTCATTGCAGAAATGGAGAAAAACTCTTGTAATATCCAGTAAACAAATATTGTAAATTCATTAATAGAAATTCTCTGTTGGTACACTGAAAGTAAACAACTTAGATCCAGTCAATGAATTTTCTCTGCAACAAACTGAAATACTGTGCTTCATAGAACAATAGTCTCTACTTAAACAAAGGAATAATATGTTTGTGCCCTTTCAAGGTTATCTGCTTAACAGCACAATGTTATGAATTGATGTAGGTGTTTTATCACTGGCAAATGCTGGAGGGTAATTGATCTCTTTTTTTAAAAAAAAAAAAAGTTTGCTTTTCAGAACTCTGTATGAGTAATTCAAGCACGGAATGTGTCCGCCTGGAGTTTGTATTGCCAGAGGATAAAATGAAACAACAATTTTGCATGCTGAAACAAATTGGAAAATAGGAGATAAATTCTAAAAATACTGCAGGTGTGGGATTAAGTAAATCAAAACTGGAGTATATCATCCTATATTAATGGACCCAAGTGGAGTGCAATTAAAAAGCAAGCAGCCTATAACTGCCTAGAAATAACACCTCTTCTGTTTTTTTAATCATACTTTCAATCTGAAATAACATTTACACTGTAACGAAATCCACTGAGCCTGGGGAAAGCCTGCTAATGCAGTATTTTCAAATCATCCAAAAACTGGTTAATAAAATCAAGAAGCTATTATTTGAAAACAAAACAAAACAAAAAAACCACCCTTGCTTTTGTTCATTTCCACAGATAGGACATGGAGAAAGGAGTTTGACTTTTAAACAAACTTCATATATTATACACCGCAACAGATTGTTTTTTGTTTCAACAATTATGGCTTGAGAAGCAAATGTTTTATTGACATAGCATAACCTGCCAGCTTTTATGCTAAAAAAATTTGCTGTCTGGCTCATAATCTTTTTTCAGAGACCCTTAAATGAATGTACCTGTCTTCTTCTCAGTCAAAATGGACCAGTGAGGACAAACTTCTTTCCCCAGAACTAACATGGGAAGGCAAATCAATAATTCACAGAATCACCATTTTGGAGGTTGATACATGGCCTCTAGTGTTAAATTCTAAAAGAGGCCTGATCCTTCAAAGGACTACTTGCATGAGAAAGGGCTAATCATGTGAGGGGGTTTAAAGGTTATCATGGGGAGTCCTTCATACCCTGAGGAGGATGTGTCCATGTGGGTTAAGGAGGTTAGAAGGGACTCCCCTCCCCCACCGCCCCGAAAGTTTAAAGAAAACAATTTCAATCATTTCTGGATTACAAGTATGTGAAATGTAGAACTTGGCAAGTAAATAGCCCTCACTGAGGAGTACAACTCTAATCCAGTGTGAAAGAAACTGGCCAGGAGTTAATAAAGTTATGAATATTGGAAAATCTTTTACTCAGTTTACATGGTACTAAATGTCACTACATCTGACAATTCATGCTTCCAAAGGGATGCTTCTTTTAGGTGCAAAATTTTCAGTGCCAATTAGATCTTCCAGGATACAGATTTCTAAGTAGGTTGCCATACAACATTTGGCCAAAGGCAACAGTGCTTGTTACCTCTGCCAGGAATCAAGCATGCAAAATTGACCATTTCTTTACATTTTAAGGTATTTGTGTATTTGCAGATATGCTGCATAAGGTACACATAATCTAGAAATGGACACTTCAATATCAAATTGACAGAGACAGTTAAGCTTGCCTTATTTCACTTGAAATGCATACCTATTACTTGCACACTGCAGGGACGGCACATTTGCTGAAGGCACCCATGTGGTACTTATATGGTTAACAATGTGGGAGATAGGAAGGATTTTCTTCCCTTTTTGTTCCATTATTTCCTTTTTCTCTTTCAAAGCAATATATAGAAAGTTAAATGCAAAAATTACATAAACACAAGGCTAAAAACAACACAAAATAAGGAAGCCACTTATAAGGAAATGCAGAAATTAAGGTTTCTTCACTATCTGAACATTAGCTTGGCTACATTTCATATATTTAATATTTTCTGCTCCTGTTGTCTGTGTTAAATATATACACTACGAGTCATCTAAAGTTAAGCATGTCTGCAAATATTTTCCGCTTTGGGACCTATATTCTTAAACATATCACATACAATATATTGGATATGAAAGTTGGCTGAGTTAACCTTGCAAAAAGAATTTTAAAGTATGTATTTTGTGATTTTTATTATTTTAATTGTGCAACCTTGCCATTGCTTTTGCATGATATTGCAATGTGTTTACTTTTTTATTGAAGTGTGAATGTAGTACTTGTGAAGATCGATCTAGATTGCTAGCCAAGCGTTTGAAATCTTCTGTTTATCCAGAGAATATTTGGGCAGTGTCAATGCAAACTACCCCAGACTGCTTCCCCGTTGAGCCTTCACTTTGATCTGGCTCATTCAGGCTTTGGCACCCGTGCTGAGACTGTGAAAACAAAGATGCCAATTTGTGCCAACTCGGATGGCAACTTTTATGGTGGTGACTGATTTCCACTGAAAAGTGGAATGAAATTGGCAAACTCATTTCCCGTAGGGCACTGAAATGCAATGCAATATTTAACTTGTCATATATTTTAGTTACATTAAATACAAGCCTACAAATAGAAGAGAAATAGTTTATGGTGAGCTCCTCAGTTAGTGTAAATCAGTGTAAATCCAAGTTCCTGGAACTATAGCAGTGGACTGCCAGTTCTACTATCAGCAGAGAATCTGGCTCTATATTTTGTGCATGTGGACTTCCTATAGTGACTTTTGTTAGATACCTCACCAGTGGAACGACTACTATGAAATACTCTCCTTTTTATAGAAAGAGAAAGTTTTTCTTGGTCACCTACCTATCTCCCTCTAGACTAACATCCATCAACCAAGATAAAGACCGTGTTATGGTGGTTTACATGCATTATAAACCTACAGGTGTGAATACAATTAACATAGCTTTAATTATTACTATTTTTGTTTTGTTTTTAGCCAGCATCCTGTGAAGATGGGTGACTGGAGTGCCCTGGGAAAACTTCTTGACAAGGTTCAAGCTTATTCTACTGCAGGAGGGAAGGTATGGCTCTCTGTCCTCTTTATTTTCCGCATCTTGCTCTTGGGGACAGCAGTGGAATCAGCCTGGGGAGATGAGCAATCTGCTTTCCGATGCAACACTCAGCAGCCTGGTTGCGAGAACGTCTGCTATGACAAGTCCTTTCCAATATCTCATGTGCGCTTCTGGGTTCTGCAGATCATATTTGTGTCTGTGCCCACCCTTTTGTATCTGGCACATGTGTTCTATGTGATGCGGAAAGAAGAGAAACTGAACAAGAGAGAAGAAGAGCTCAAGGGTGTCCAAAATGATGGCGTGAATGTGGAGATGCACCTCAAACAAATAGAGATAAAGAAATTCAAGTATGGAATTGAAGTGCATGGCAAAGTTAAAATGCGAGGAGGACTGCTCCGTACTTACATCATCACCATTCTCTTTAAATCTGTCTTTGAGGTGGCCTTCTTGGTGATACAATGGTACGTCTATGGGTTTAGCCTGAATGCTATTTACACTTGTGAGCGAGACCCATGCCCACACAGAGTGGACTGCTTCCTCTCCCGTCCAACTGAGAAAACCATCTTCATTATCTTCATGCTGGTAGTCTCTCTAGTATCTCTTGCCTTGAACATTATTGAGCTTTTCTATGTGTTTTTCAAGGGTGTCAAGGATCGTGTGAAAGGAAAACCAGACCCCTACTCTCCCACTGGTACTGTGAGTCCCGCCAAGGAATGTGGATCCACGAAATATGCTTATTTCAATGGCTGTTCCTCTCCCACTGCCCCCTTATCACCCATGTCTCCACCAGGCTACAAGCTTGTTACTGGTGACAGGAACAATTCCTCCTGTCGTAACTACAATAAACAAGCCAGTGAGCAAAACTGGGCAAATTACAGTGCTGAGCAGAACAGAATGGGACAGGCTGGTAGCACCATCTCCAACTCTCATGCCCAGCCCTTTGATTTCCATGATGATCCCCAGAACACTAAAAAACTGGCATCAGGGCTTGAGCTGCAGCCCCTCACCCTTGTGGACCAAAGGCCACCTAGCAGAGCCAGCAGCCGAGCCAGTAGTAGACCTAGACCTGATGACCTGGAGATCTAACCATTGCTAGCTGTTCAGCTATGAAATGAAATGCATTGGAAGGTGCATGCAGTGTTCATTTTGTTCCAGTGGAGGTGGTACTTAATAGTCTCAACCAGGAGTTTTTAACAATCATAAAAACTTTTAAGTTACTTGGTGTTTTCTGGGGCTGTAGGGGTGGCATGGGGGTGGTACAGTACGTGTTGGTATTTAAAACAGCTGAGTTAAAGAATTTAAATACTAAAAAAGAAGAGAAGATTAGCCAACACTAAGGTAGGCGTTTGTTTTTCTAGAAAGGGTGTAAATATCTAAGTGTGTGTGTGCATAATGTGTTCATTTCTAAAGTCTTCTGTTGTACTAAAAAAAAAAAAAAGAAATCACTTTTTTCAGAATGAAATGCTGCCTGAAGCTGAAGATATTTTTTTTCCTGTTGAACACGTGAAAGACCTAGGATTGTCTTTGATCATTTCCCTGTCAAGATCATTCCATTGTTAAAATTTGCACTTTGAAGGTAAACTTCCTGTTTTGATCCTCTTGGCATCAATAGACTTGTGTATAGATAACTTTATATCCTTTGAATCACATCAGCTAAAATTTCAAACAAGGCTCACCAAAATACATTGATCAGAGGCTTCTCGATTCTTCATACAGGTAGATTTTGTTGTGCATGGAGTTTGGATGCTCTGCACACCCACGTCATTCCTACAATATCATCCATGTTTTGTTTTCTAAAGCAATATTCACATTCAACATCTCACACATACAGTATAATGAAAGCCTTAAAAAACATTTTGCTACCACTTGCAGATTTAAGAGTTGGAGTCAGACAATCAAGGTACCTTCATTTAATTTTATCACACATGTATGTGTATTTGGGATGTGTGGGGGGAAGGGGGTTCCCTGGAGACATGCATACACAAGACACACTCACAAGCATTGAGCATTGAGAAACACACACAGCAAACTTATAGTTGACATTTTCTGATGGTATTTGTGGAGATGTGGGCCACTATGGTGTTTACATTATATGATTCCTGCAGTGCAGTAAAGCACATGTCTGACTTTTTATTTTAATTCAATATCTTATTTTCCATGTATCCTATGATGGATGCTATTATTTTGTTAGGTATGAATAGAGGGGTTCTTTTTAAAAGCGCCTAATCCTGTAGATCTTACTCTGGAAAAACTCTCTTGAATGCCAATGAGAGTATTGCCTGAGCAAGGACTGTATGACCAGGTCCAAAAAGTAGCTGTGATGCTCTTGCTGGCATGAATGATTTTCTTTTGTAGCTGTTAGAGATGGAAAAGACCCATTAGATCATTTAGTCCTTCTCTCTGTTATGTAATAATTGATGCTTGAATGATAGAGATTTTAGTACTGTAAACAAGCTTTAGTCTTTAATGTGAGAAACTTAGAAGAAATGCTTTGAGTTGGATTAATAATAAAATGTGCCTACATGAATTTTTCAGTAACTGTTTTTTTTTGGTTTTTTTTTTTGTTTTTGTCCTACACACAAACATATTCTCAACTGTAAAAGTCTGGTTCAATCCAATGTTGACAGTTAAATCTTCTAGATGAATTCAGCAATTCTGATGTTTGCACTTAGATTTTGTTTGGAATGAAAGTGAAGCTGAAAAGGTTTCTAAAGAGTACAATTCTAACTAATTTATTTGAAATATATGCTAAAGAAATCTACCGGTTTCTTCAACCACATTGCCTTTTAGCTCAACACAAATCAACCAAGGGAATACATTGCTTGGTTTCATTGTGCAGTAACACAGATAAGGGGTTTTGTATAATACAGTATCCTAATTTGTTTGACATTCCATGTTAAACTACTGTCATGTTCAACTTCATTGCATGTATGCAGCCATAGTCCATCAGATCATGTTGTCTGGAGAACATACTTTAGTCAATAAAGTTTTAATTTAGTATAAATCAGCTTTCTAATTGTCTTTTACTTTGACACACAATTGTTGTTTATCTTTTGTCTCAAGATTATGGTGCGATGGAACCATTAAGGATTCATCCAAAGCATTTCCCATATAAATGCAGTTTACATGGGTTTATGTGGTGGTTTGTGTTGTGAGTATGCACGCATTTTCAAACTGGATTAACTCAGTTTGATCTGATTTAACACCTTCCCCCCCCCAACCCCATGTACACAAGCCCTAAATTTGCTTTGAATTGAAAGTTCACAGTAATCATAGAATCAGATACTGGTACCTTGAGTGAAATTGAATTCATAGAATCAGTGGGACCACTCATGCAGAAAGGTGCTATTCCACTGAATCAGAATGTCAGACTCTGACCTATACTTTGGGAATATACACTTAATTATCTGCAAAATATTAACAAAGGATAGTATCAAGTCATAGCTTCTTTTTAAAAAATTCCTTATATGTGCTACTAATTTCTTAATTATAGGAGCAGGCAAAGAATGTCTCTAGTTTACATTTCACCAACTATGCTGTTTGTTTATTTCTTCACTGCTCACAATGAAAGTAGACTAGTTAGTTTAACATTCTGGGTAAAATCCTGGCCCCATTATAGTCAATGAGAGTTGTGGCATTGACTTCAAAGGGCACCAGGATTTCTAACCAGTTTCACTTTCTGGTCAGGTCATCCCTGCAGAAAAATATATGCAAGAGGAAGATACCCTGAATATTCTGTGTGGATCACGCCTTTGAGAAGGTGAGGATGGCAATCTTTGTGGAAAAGACAGGAGACAAATGATAGAATCATAGAAATGGAATGTTGGAGGTCACTTAGTCCATTCCACCACACTAAGGCAGGACCAATTAAACCTAGACCATCCCTGACAGTTGTTTTTCCAACCTGTTCATGAAAACCTCCAATGATGGGGATTCCACAACCTCCCTTGGAAACCTATTCCAGTACTTAACTATCCTTAGAGTTTTTTCTAATATCTAACACAGTACCCAGCTGAGGTCTCTCCAGTGTCAAGTAGAGCAGGACTGGCCTGTATCTTACATATGACACTCTTGCTAATGCACACTAAAATAATATTAGTCTTTTTCAAAACTGCATCACATTGTTGACACATATTCAATCTGTGATCCACTAGAAGCCCAGATCCTTTTCAGCAGTACCACTACCTAGCCAGTTATTCCCCATTTTGTAGTTGTGCATATGATTTTTCCTTCCCAAGGGTAGTACTTTGCATTTGTCTTTATTGACTTTCATCTTGTTAATTTCAGACCTGGTACACCTGGATATATCAGGTTCTGCTGGAAACATTGTCCCAACAGTGAGGATCAGACTTAAATTCAGTGTCTCCCCCAGTCCCCATTCACTTGCCATGTCACTGTAATTTCAAGACCCTCTCTAGGAAGTTTTTCAGCAGTGCCAATAGGCTTTATTTGCTATTTACACAATTGTTTGCTCTGTCTGTAGGTCATTTTTTTTACATACCAGATGTCTATCAGCTACCTCACCCATCACCCCAATTTTCTATGGAGCCTTTTCTGGCCTTTCCACAGGCTCAGAGGTAGGGGAGCATGTGGTATGCCTAGCTTGACCAAATTCTAGAGAGGTTTCTTCCTTTTTTTTTTTTGCACTTTTTCTCCTCATTGTTCTGGGCAGAAGTTGGGAGCATCTGGCCTTAGTTTATATTTTCATTTAAAATATATTTTTTTCTGATTTTCCTGTCTACTGAGGGAAACTAGAAGCTGTCCCTGCTGCTGAACTATGGATGGGGCAGGCACTACCCAGAGAGTAGCCAGAGATTCCTTGAAGCTTAATTGACAGATGCTGCAGCCAATGAAAATTAACCTGTTTATGATGTAATAGGGTTGTGCTTCATATTTCTAAGCATCTCAGTATATATGTATCCAACGTTCCCCCAAATCTAACAGTGTGTAATTTACAGTCTCTGGTTCAGGCCCAGCTCTTCTTTTATACTTAACAATTCTTCCTCCACTCCCATTTTCAGTATTTGAACTAAACAGTGTAGGGCAGACGAGGTGGGTGAGGTAATATCTTTTATTGGACCAACTTCTGTGGTGTAAGGAAGAGCATTTACCATCTTCCTATAGAGTTCTGTTCTCTAAATATGCCCAAGGCTCACTTTTATCCTTGGTCAGAAACTGCCTCTGAAGAGCACTTTTTAAAATGCAATAGACTGCACCAAATGATATATTTCCACAATGTTTTTCTGAGGGAAGATTGCCCCCAAACTTTCTTAAAGTTTGCCACCCCTCTACTAGCTGCTCAGTTCAGACACTTGTCACTAGATCCTCCAGCCAATTCTGACCATAGTGCTGATGTATCTGGCCCTGCAAGGATCATTCCAGCATGTGGAGAATCCTCTGGTGACACAGAGCTGGTATAGAGGGTCCCACACTACCTTTATCTCTGCTGCTAACATACAGGGTGTGTCCAGACAAATGGGGTCATGGCTGTGAAACCACTACCCTTAGCCAGGCTCTGGCTGAGGTTTCTGCCCATTGGAGCTATTCCACGATCCTCCAGGTTACTGTAATTTATGCTTGAGGATTAGCTCTGCACATCCGTTGCCCCAAGATCAGAAGACTGCAAGGTAAGTGTTATACTACCACTGTAGCCTTTGCCCTCCTCTGATTTGTACTGAGTGCTTCTTGGCCATAGCCAAGGATTTCCCAAAGTCTGTCTCTCTTGAAAACTTCTTCAAGTGTAAATTCCATGATGCTGGTGCATCACTGGGTGAGAACAGCAATAGTATTCTGATCAGTAAAAAACTTTAAATGTACCCTTAGCCTTTGGTAGAAGCTAAAGGAACATTGTATAAACATGTCTTGAATACTTATTATTAACAGCAGGGGTAAAGAGCTGTCAGAAGAAGCCATTTACAGTGCACAGCTACAAGTTTTATTTGTCCTGTCAAACCTAGGAGCAGGGCTTCCCAGAGGATTCAGGGGGCCTGGGGCAAAGTGGGGGAGCTGCGGTGCTTGTACTCACCTGGCAGCGGTCCAGGTCTTCAGCGGCATTTCAGCGGCGGGGGGGCTCTTCAGTCGCTCCGCATCTTCATCAGCACTGAAGGGCCCCCCACCACCAAAATGCTGCCAAAGACCCAGACCGCCACCAGGCAAGGGCTTGTGGGGCCCCTGCAGGGCCTGGGGCCTGGAGCAAATTGCCCCACTTGCCCCCCCCCCCCGCCCTGCCCCGAGGTGGCCCTGCCTGGGAGCTATGCTACTTATCCTTAAGCACCATTACTGGTGCCCTATTTGTTAACTAACTAAATGTATACAGTGATAGAGTACTCTTGTAACATTGACTGGTGCCAAAATGCTAATGTCATTCCATACCCTCAATAATCCATAGGTAGCCGCCAATGCACCAGCATGTTGGGATTTAGGGCTGGAGGTAATTTTGGTTGGAGGGGGGTCAGAGTACTAGCAGAGAAACACTCAGAGACAGCCATTCTTGGGATTGTTATTAGGGGTTAGTAGTGTACAGCATATGGGATCATATTGCTGATTACTGCCAATGGAATCTGTGTGGCTAAAACAATAAGGAGTCAGGTGGCACCTTAAAGACTAACAGATTTATGGAGTCATGCATCTGAAGAAGTGGGTTTTTTACCCACAAAAGCTTATGCCCAAATAACTCTGTTAGTCTTTAATGTGCCACCGGACTTCTCGTTGTTTTTGTGGATACAGACTAACATGCTGCCCCTCTGATACTGTGTGGCTAATGAAAAGTTCAATCCCTACTGCATTATTGAGAAACAGAAGTGGCAGAAGTACCTGGATAATAAAATAAGAAGCAGGACCTGAGGCCTGTTTAAGGGGGCAAATGGGCAAACATTTAAACTTTTCCTCAAGACAGATCTAGTCCAGAGTTGCATGTTTTCAACTGGTGGGATAGTGGATAAAATATTCACACATTTTAATCAACATAAAAGCTCCTCTCAACTTCAATGGTCAAATCATCAGGCCCATGAGGAGCTATGATAAAATCTAATGTTCATGAACTTAAGCTCCCCCCGCCCCCTCTGGAAAGTTTGTACAGCTAAATTGTTTAGTTCTACTTCAGTGAGTTGTGAAAATACTCAGAGTCATACAGCTTCCTCATGACTTTTCACTGTAATTCAATTAAGTGGCAAAACAAATTTTAAAAACTTTAGCACCTACTTTGTATAAAAAAGTAGAAGAGAACCATGAATGTAATAAATGGAGAACTTGGTGTCAAATCTAGGAAGAGCTAGATTGGGACAGTTAGCCACAGTCCCGTGTTGAAGCAATGCCGTGCGGTGCCAATCTGGGGAGTGCCATGCAATGTTCTGACTCCTGTAGCTCTCTGGATCTGCCACATCACTTTAAGAGGTGCCAGGGCATAGTGTACTTCCCCAGCCCTTCTGGCTTCTGTAGCATGGGGCCAGAGCTATGGCTCTGCCTCCTTTCTGCCCCTCCCTGCCCTCCCTGGTTTTTGGAATGTTGATTACAAAGGGCCTGATGAAATAATTGAGCAGCAGCCCCACACTCCAGAGCTCCAGCTCCTATGTATGCTCTGCAAAGGTGGGGAGGCTATTTACCCATCCTCCTTTCCCCACAGCATCGCTATGTAAGGGGAATCCATAATCTGGCCCCAAATAAATAAGACTTAGGGAACAATCACATTGGATGAAAAAGGCTCCAGCTGGTGTGATCGTGAAACATGCGGATTGTAACTTGTTAGCGACACTGGCCTCTCTTATAAGTGTACAAGAACTAAATGGGGGGAAACAGCATGGAAAATATTTTAGGGGATTATAGAAACCTCTGGATACTTTAGGATCTTAATACCACTAGTCTCTGCTGAAACAAGCACTTTCAGTCTCAGCTTCTGCTGAGTCATGGAATTTGCCGCTTCTGAAGACTCTGAAGTAGTTTGGCTCAAAGTTGAAGCTGTTCTGGAATCACACAAACTGACACTTTAAACACAAGAACAACATTTTCTATACCATTCACAAAGTCATTTACATCTCACCGGGGTACATTCTGCAACACAAACACAACAGCAGGGCCCGTTCAAAATACAGCATCAGCCTTCACTTGGAATGTTTCTAGCCTGTGTCTGGGCGTCATAATCCTAACATTGCTTTCATGTGTTTTGTTGCCAATAGTCTAAAAGGTTTTCCAGCACTCAGCCTGTATTTATATGCCTTTGTGTTTTGGCGTCTCATGGTAGTTGTCTGAAAGCTAAATATAAAGCCAACAAACAGCCATCTATACTTTGCTGCAGATAAAAATATATCTTTTGGGTCAGATCCTCAGCTGGTATAAACTGGCATAACTCCACTGAAGTCAATGAAATGAAAAGGTTTGAGATGCAAGTCATGTTTATATCTCTTTATGTATTATTCCCCCAACAACTTCAGCTACTCAAAACCCTGTCTTCCCTGAGGTTTTACATTAATATAGCTATACTACCACAACCTTCCCAGTGCAGATGCACTGCCTTGGTGTAAGTTGGTGTTTGTGCTACTATGACTTACCCCAGTGTAGAGTGTGTATGTTAGGGTATTGTACTGGTGTAACTGGTTCAAATGTACCTCATCTATACACACACTAGGTCTAATGTTTGAAATGCATTACATCCTATGTCCTGGATCCAGAAATTTTATCTGGTCCGATGGACCTGCACAGAGGCCCCTGAAGCTGATGAGGCTCTGTCCGGGTGCTATTCAGAATAACTGGCAACATCAGGGCCTATTTTTCTTCTCTTACTTCATAAATTATTTTGCCTTACAGTCAAAAGGGGATTTGATTCCTGGGGAACGAGAAGAGGATCAAGATCATGAAATTCATGGATCTTCTGAGATTTGCTTGAGAGCAGGACCATTTCCCCAGCAACCCAGGACCTCCATGCTGCCTACTGACCCCTTTAGAAGGACCCCTTTAGTAGACCCCTTTACATGGACTTTGTGCTTTCCCCTGTACTGGCTATGGCATTCGATCATCTAGTGATTGAGTGGGGTGTTCAGAGTGCTGAGGAGAAAACTAGATAGATAATCCTGACGGGATTTGTATGCATCATCTGGTTTATTCCTGTGGGGTTTTAAAGAGAGACATTGTGAAGATCAACCATGCAAATAACACTGCTCTGCAGAGTTCTGTCTCCACAGAGAAGCTATGGAGGGGCTTCCATTGGGATTTAGGAGAAAGGTACAGAGCCCATACTCCTCCCTTCCACTCCATCTGAGTCATCTCCATTGCTAGGACCCAATGGGATAGTCCAGCTCTATCTATTTGTTCAATAAATGCTCCTACTCCTCTCCCCTATTCATACTGCCCTTCCCCTACCTTACTTACCCACATAACCCTTTACTCTTATGTATTCCCTTCCCTCTCCATACATAGGCATTCAATTTTTTGTAATGTAGCAAATCTCCCCTTCCCTCCTCCCAACATCATCTGGTAAGGGGACATTCAAAAGCTTCAGAATAGGCTGTCCTTCTGAATATCTTTCAATAAACAAATTGATATTTAAAGCATTTCAGAGCTGCCTAGGTTTGAATGCATCTTGCCGGTTTTAACCATTGTAATTATGGATTTTGGGCTGGACTACTTGAAAAAAACATTTTACATCTCTCTTTTCAGCAGCCCACAGTTGCCCAGATCTCTTTCTTTTTGGTTGCACTTTATAATTAAGGCAGACAGCAGAGGAACTGAAAGTGCTAGTTATCTGCATTTCCCAGCTGCACGGATGCAGTGAAAGTAGTGGGATACAGAATTTGTGCAAAGCCTCCTTCCACTTTCGTCCCAATTGGACTTAAAGCTAGGCTTCCACTGGTGACTATGCACACTGTATAAATAATAATAATACTTAGAGTAGCACTTATACAGCACTTATCATCTTCAATGTGCTTTGCAAACGTTATGTCATTAATGTGGTCTAGCGTCATCTCTTCTAATAATCTGGGAACTTCTCTCGTATCCATTGTGGGAGCAAAGAAGAGATTCTGAACAGCCACAGAAAACTTCATGTATAACCACCATCACCACTATACTGAAATTAAATAGAAAAGGCTGACTAAGAGCATTTTAGTGATTAATGAATGTAGAGCTAGCTGGAAGCCAAGCTCACCAAATTAAGAAAATGGGCGGGTTTGCTGTGCTGGCAATCAGCTAATTGAGGTCTCCAAACACATTTCACCTTGACCGGTGTCTCAGTTAGGCTGGTAGCAGATCACAGGTAGGTTAGTTCATTTACATGGAATCTTAATCCTTCTCCATCTCTATGTGACTTAATATGTCCACCTTTTTTTGTTAAACAAAAAGGCCAAGGTGGTGCAGACAAGGTACTTCTGAACATGAGCAGGGCATCAGAAGCTGGCCCGTGGTTAACATCCATCTTTAGATCATGATGCACTATTCAGAGAGTTTCTAGCATGTGCATTACAGCTTCTTTTGCATCCCCAGTAGCTTACTCTTTTCAACCTGGTGAAGATTTGCCTAAGAAGATCACTCTATCACAAGTTTGTAATTGGCTCCCACCCTCCTAAAGAGAGTTGACTCTTTGGGGGGGGGACACATTGTTTAAAAGTGCATTAAGAAACCTGGGTTATCTGAGAATAAACATGGCACAAAGAGACAGACCATTTTGGATCAAAAGAACTCAAAGTATCATTGGACTTTTATCCCCTAAGGCTCCTACTCTGCATACTTCACCAGCAGAAAGTTGCTTTTATTAAAGATCTTTTTTCACATAGAATTAATAGAGCACATAAATCAGAAAGCTGTAATTCTAGAGGAATACTTTGTAATGCTCTCTTCAATCATGAAGCATGTTGAATGGACAGCTCAGGTATAATTTTAAACCTGGATGCTAAAAGGTGTGATTGTCCAGAAGTAACTATGCTTCCCATGCTGTTAATAAAAGCATGCATCACATGCCTTCATTTACACTCTATTTTAAGGGTCAGTGTTTTTTAAAAAGTGGTGTCCTTTCCGGTTATTTTTAAGTATCACACAAAACCATAAACTCAACCATATGTCAGAGTGGGGTTCTGCTCTGATTGACGGTTTAGACTCTCCTTCCCTGCTCTTATTTTGACCACTGAGTTCCATTTATAGTTGGTAAAAATGTATTCTTTCTGTTTCTCATATTCAGCATGTTTGTAGCTGTTGTTGGGCTAGAGGAATATAACTGGAGGAAAAGTCAATGGATGACCTCAAGTGGCTCAAGCTTCAACTTTCTGTTCACTCTCTCTTTCTCGTCTACTGGTGCATAAGGCCATGCTCATCAGTTGTGCCAAACACGACTTGGCCTATCAGGTGCCCTTGTGGAGAGGCAGAAAGGCCAGCACCAGGCAGTGGAGCAACAGCACTGTGGTGAGCCAGGTGGGCTGGACCTGCATGAGCTTAGCAGCTGCTGCTGTGCCAGCTGCCTTACACAAGAAGCTGACCATGTGCACTGTGGCATGTTGGCTGGCAGGAGGAAGGAGACTGAGTGAAGAGGTACAGGAGAAGCAGGCTAGGGAACAGAGCTGACCACAGGGAGCTGGGTCTCTGAGAATAAAGGGCTGCAATATAGTGGAAGTGCTGAGCTGTCCTCAACATGAGACTAAAGTGATGTATTGGGATTTGGTTCTAAAGTGTTAAAATATGGGAGGTGGGAGAGACTCAAGACTTTAGGGCTCACTGGGTTGGTCACACCCTAATGTAGCATCCTACTGAAATATATGACATTCAACATCTAGGCTTGTAACGGCTATGATGGGTTCACTTTAGAACAATGCCAAACCTTGTACAGGATTATACAAGAGAACAGTGTAGCTAAAAGTAAGGGGGATGTAATTAAGAAAATCAACCCCCCTCTTCTTCCACAAAGTTTAGATTTCTCATTTTCAAAACGGTCCATAAATTCATGTTTTCCTACATTTTACTTTTATCTCCTCCTATACCCCCTATGTTCTTGTTATATTTCCCTCTTGATTACTTCCTCTGTCTCCTTCCATTCGTAAATCCACACCTTCTTCCATGCTATACCTTCTGGTTGTTTTCCATTTACTTTCTCAAAACTGCATTGTTCTCAGAAGCACTCCAGCTGTAAAGGTCACTAGCGACTCTGTTTGTTCTGTTTTCCATTGTTCTGTATTGTACTCATCCATTCCTTTTAGACTGTAAGCTACTTAGAATAGGAATTCCATTCTTTGGCATGCTTTATCTAATGTAAATAGAAGTGCACATTTATAGCACTATATAAATTAAGGAAAAGGATTTTTCTTCAACAGTGAGATCCATTAAACAGTAGAGTATGGTCCATTCTTTAGATATTTAACACTAGACCAATGGTTCTCAAACTGTGGGTTGCGACCCCAATTGGGGTTGTGACCCCAAATGGGGTTGTGACCCCATTTTAATGGGATTGTCAAGGCTGGCTTAGACTTGCTGGGGCCTAGGGATGAAGCCTGAGCCCCACCGCCGAAGACTGAAGGCTTCAGTCCTGGTGAGTGGGGCTCAGGTTACAGGCCCTCCCCAGGCTTTGGCCCCCACTCCCAGGTAGTGGGGCTTGGGTGGGCTCAGGCTTCAGTCCCCATTCCTGGGGTCATGTAGTAATTTTTGTTGTCAGAAGGGGGTCGCAGTGCAATGAAGTTTGAGAACCCCTGCACTAGACTATGAGAAAAACTACTTGCAGCAAGTGTATGTTCTAGGAAATAGCCCTGTATTCACAGTAGAATGAACTGGATGACCTATATAGGTTTTTTCCATAGCTATCTCTCTTGTTTAGTTAGACTCTAGGTCTTCTGGGGTAGAGTCTTACTGTGTACTGGCCTCCATTTTGGTTGGGACACATAGGTGTTATTGTAATACAAAGAGTAATAATAAAAAGTCTGCATGGTGTTGGTGGCTTCACTGGTAGGTAATGATCTGAAAGTAGAGTTGGTCAGAAAATGTGCTGCTCCCCTACCCCCAAGATAATTTAAACTTTTTGGCAAAAAATCAAAAGTCAGAATTTTTCAGCCAAACCCACAAAAATTCACATGAAAACTTTTGGTTTTAAAGGGAACATTCAGATTCAGAAATGGCATCGCAATGCCTCATGAGAGTTGTAAGTCAGATGACTCGTGTCACCATTCTACTCCCTGGGCAGACTCTTTCTCCCACAACACACCATGGTCTGCCCTCGTGTTGAGCTACCATGGTGCATCATAGGAGATGTGCCTTTTGAGTTTGGGGTGTTCCGTTTTTCAATGAAATATCAAAATTCTGCATAAAAACCAGACAACCTTTATGGAAAAACTCTTTTACTTGAAAACCCAATTTTCCAGCAAACCCAATTTTGATGAAAACATTTCAACCAGCCTCTACTGAGAGTGCTATGAGTTATGTTTAAAGCTATGATTTGGTCATGGAGATCATGGAAGTCACGGAATCCATGACTTCTGCAGACCTCCGTGACTTCAGCCCACAGCGGCTGGAAGCTGCAGGGTCCCCCACCTCCTGTGCTGGCCAGGAGCTGCAGGCGACCCCTGCTGCCCGGAGTGGCAGGGGTTCCCTGCAGTTCCCCAGCCTCTGGCGGAGGGGGGAGAATCCCCCAGAGCTCCCCAGTCCCCGCTGGTGGCTCAGAATCCCTGGCAGCTCCCCAGTCCCTGTGGATTATGGGGGATCCCCTGCAGCTCCTCAGCTGCCACAAGCAGTGGGGGAATCCCCCGGAGGTTCCCAGTCCCCACAGATGCGGGGGATGCCTGCAGCTCCCTAGCTGCCACAAGCGGCAGGGGAACCCTCACAGCTCCCCCACCTTTGGGGGAAATCCCCTACAGCTCACCAGTCCTGGGACAGCAGAGGATCCCCTGCTACTCCCCAGCCGCCACAGGTGGGTGGGCGTCCCTCCCAGCTCCCAGCCATGGGGTAGGAGCCTCAGATCCAAGCCACAGCCAGGCAGGGTGATCGACCCTCCTCCCTCCCCATTTTGTTATGGACATTTTTAGTAAAAGTCAGGGACAGGTCATGGCTTCTGTGAATTTTTGTTAATTGCCCATGACCTGTCCCTGACTTTTACTAAAAATATCCATAACAAAATCGTAGCCTTAGTTATTTTCACTGAGCTGAAGGCCAAATACTTGCAGGTCATTCATGCCACAAAGGGCTGTAAAGCTAAACTGTTCAGGGCAGAGACTGGCTTTCTG
This sequence comes from Mauremys reevesii, assembly GCF_016161935.1. NCBI lineage: Eukaryota > Metazoa > Chordata > Testudines > Geoemydidae > Mauremys > Mauremys reevesii. The sequence continues at coordinate 118,639,931 of NC_052625.1, read as the reverse complement.
TTATTTGTGTGTACAGTGGCTAGCAGAATGGGGAACAGATCTTTAACTGAGACCACTATGTCTTAACACAGTACAAAGACATCAGCATCAGCATAATCAATAAAGGGCAATCTTTTAAAATGATAATCAATTCCAATAGCATTTCATTTTACATGGCTCTTTTCACCAGAGAAAAAAAGACAGGGGAATCAGAATTTTAATATTTGAGTTAAATATGGTGTGCCTGATTCTCTACAGATGGCACAGAAAGGCTCTTTGTGTCCCACGGGGAATTTGAATGAAGAATAGGCAGGTGGTTTAAATGGAAGGAAGCAGCTTTATCTCATGCTGGGAGCTCCAGCCGCAGGATGGTGCTGAATCAGCAGAGACTCTTGCTGCTTGAGTCACGCCCACTTTCTAGCCAGTGTGGATTAGTTTTACGGTTTTGCTGACCTCCTATGCATACCCCAGTATGAGCTCGCTTTCTACTTCTGCAGCCTTCTCTCTTGGAGGAACTGTCCACTGCTGGGTCCCTCTGCCAGGACCGCTCCACACCCCTGGAGGAATTTAGTCCTAGTTCTATTTTTAAGTTACACTCACATAATTGGACTTGAATCCTACTTATTTATTTAAACAAAACATAAAATTAATTCTACATAATCTGAACATTCCAGCAGGTGACATGATTGGGCACACAGAGGATTCTAAATCTAATTTAAATTACATTCCTTGCACGGCAGAAAACGTCTGGGTCATGTGTTGAAGCTTGGTACAGAATAACAGAGTCATTCTTCTGTAAACTGCAAGAACTTTATTAAGGAAACAGCTTTGTCACAGGCCTCTAACTGATTTTCTAGTTTACACACAGCATTTCCTCTTTGCTTTTTTTTCATCCTAGGTAAAGGTGTCAGACTTATCTTCACACAACCTTTGATAGAGATTCCAGGCCCTCCCTGTATGACATCAATGGGAGAGAATGGCTTGCATAATTAGGCTCAAGACCTAAATCTACTATTTCCCTGGACGTATCTACAATATGTAGATAATGCTTACATCTCCTTTTTCCCTGCAGTGATAGCTAAGCCTGGTAAGAAGAATATGCATCTTTCAATAGTAGGATTTTATAAATAAAGAGTACATCTAACCAAATTGGTGACATCACACTTTCCAGTGGTGGGAGGTGAGGTAATGGGGTGGGGAGAATGAGAGTACCATTGGCAGATAAATAAATTGTATGGGTTAAAATTAGCACTGGGCAAACTGTTTCAGTTAAAATAAGAACTGGTCTGGATTGTTGCCCATCCCTCAAACTAAACTCAAGCCAATTTTATTTTTAAGTTTGAAAAGTAGTATGTATGTTATGCAGGTATAACATATATGTATGCCTGTGCATGTATGTATGTGTGTGTTTATATATGTGTGTGTGTATATAAGTGTGTGTAGATACACACACACACACACACACACACACTGGATAGCTCAGGATTGGAATAAGATGTATTTTGCATCTAGGGCTCTAACCTTGCAAATATATATGCATGTGTCATGACCAAGTATAAACATGCACTTTTGCCCCTCTAACCAGGCAGTCATGTATGTATTAAGAGAGCACTAATGCATATTGGCAGGGCAATATACCATGCACATCATGGTTTACCCTTATCTCCCAAGAGAAGAAAGCTGACACTGTCAGCAGGACAAAGCTGTCACCAATTAAAACACCTCTAGAATCTTAGCTGCATCTGCTGGGAGAAGAGTCATCCCAAAGTGCTGTGCTAAAGAGTGGAGCTTAGCTGCCTACAACTGGACAGTTTCCAAATACCACATGCTACATTTAATCGGTTGCATAAACTGGGGGGAATCAGTGTCTGACTGTATGAATCTCCCCTGAGTTTGTGGCTTCAGACAACAATGTGGAGCACAATGGAGGGCAGGAGTTGATCATTTACATTGTTTTGCATGTCATAAACTTCATCTCGCAAGAATTTTATTTTAGCAGCACAGAAAACAGACTATTCCCACCTAAAGTTTCATAGCACCAAACCATGATCAAAAGTGGTGTTTTCCATTTTCAGATGCTTCAGCAGGGGCAGTAAGGAGGGAATTACAAAAAAGTCACTGAAAAGGAAAGTTTCAGGGTGTGAAAAAGCCTAAAGTGAAAGGCAAAAGTGTGTACACAAATTTTCACAAAAAGATTTTCACTGCTTAACCATAGCCCTAACTCGGCTTCTGGTAGGACCACCCACAGTATCACTCAACACCACCAGACCTCCTCTGGCTCCGTCATGTTTTGTACACAGCTTCTCTTTCTTGTTAGAGCTAGATAAGCAAACACAGCTCAGATGGACTGCCCTCATGTCTCATGAAAACTTAGGAATGGCTGGGCAGTCAAGAACTCTCTCTCCTTCTCTGCAAACCTGGATCCCTTCCCCACTTCTCACAGAAACCCTTCTCCCTTTTTCAGAACAGGCTTCCCACAGCGCTTAACCAAAAATATCTCCTGGAGAGGGAATCTGGTGGCTTTCTAACACTCTTCTTCAAGCACAAAAGGGGCAGGAGGTGGTCCTTTTCAGCTTCCTAGATCTTCGGGGCTGGTCATATAACATATGTGGATGGATAATTTGTTTGCTCTCCAGATACTGGCTCACAAGAGGTACAAGTGTCTACTACTGTTAGCAGCTTCAGCAGTTTTCCTTTAGTTTGAATGGTAGATGCTGTTTGGGGAACTGAAGAGCTAGAGTTGTTGTCCTGGTTTGCCAGGTGGATGTGTGTGATTTACATAATAATTGTCTGCAGCATATAAATGAATCTCACCTAGATGAGCTACTCCCAACCCGTGGGAACTTCAGCCTTGCCTAGTCCCAGAACAGGAACTGCTACTCCTACTCCAGTCGTGACTAAGGGTATGGCTACACTTGCGAGTTGCAGCGCTGGTGTAGGCTTTCCAGCGCTGCAATTAGTAAGTGTCCACACCTGCAGGGCACATCCAGCGCTGCAACTCCCTGGCTGCAGCGCTGGCCATACACCTGGCTCAGCATGGGGAATAAAGATTGCAGCGCTGGTGCTGCACCGCTGGTCATCAAGTGTGGCCACACACCAGCGCTGTTATTGGCCTCCAGGGTATTAGCAGATATTCCAGAATGCTTTTATAAATTACTCTCTCTGTTTTGTTATGCAGCCTCTCTTTGTTTTGTTGTGAACTTGGAGCTCCGTAGCTCCGTTGATCCGTTGATCCCGGAGCTGCTTATCTACAAACACAGCTCCTGTTTGCTGTGATCAATCTGTGAACAATCAAATGAGATAATGAGGCAGGCAGGGAGTGAGTGTTTGCTTGACAGAAACGGGGCAGAGGGGAGAGAGGGAGTCCGTTGGCTGCAGGCTGTTTGCAGTTAAGAGTTAAGGGTAAGGGATCGGGAACATGTTCTGATTTTTCAAGGCAGGAAGGTAACACACAGTGTTGGCTCCAAAAATCCACTCTCTCTCTCTCGCCCGCTCCCTGTCACACTACGCCCCACCCCACCCCTCTCTTTTGAAAAGCATGTTGCTGCCACTTGAACGCTGGGATAGCTGCCCATAATTCATCACTCCCAACAGCGCTGCAAATGTGGCCACACACCAGCGCTGGTAGCTGTCAGTGTGGCCACACACCAGCGCTGGCCCTGCATAGCTGGACGACCAGCGCTGCAACTACCAGCGCTGCAGATTTGTAAGTGTAGCCATACCCAAAGGCTTTCACATCCTGGGGTTTTGAAATTCCAGAGTGTGCAGGGGCACCTTACTAATAAGACCCCTAAATACAGATATAATCTGACCCTGTTCACCCATCACTGCTAATCAGTTAATATCCATTTCTGTAGCAACTGCTCTCTGAACAGCTCTCACCTTGCTGCATACAATGAGTACGCAACAGAAGGGATTTTCATCTACAAAGTAATGAAACGCAGCAAAACTACAAGACACCTATAAAATGCAATTAAAATGCTGCCTGAGGACCTCCCTGTAACTAGCTGAGTTGCAGACACTTTAGAATGCATATTAATTGGGCCATATGGTACAGTATTTAAACAAAGACTAGGATTTTGATTGTCTGAAACTTGCGTCAGAGCTTCCTTAGCTTTGGCTACATTTGTGATCAGCCAGTGGAAAGGTTTACATTGCAATAAATATTAAAGATTAACTCCTGCCCTGTGATGACACATCGATGAGCACAGCTGGGTACCTTGTAGAATCAGCTGCAGTTCTTGTGCATTTATGTGCATTGCCCCAACTTGCTTGCAAAGGGCTTAACTGGGTCTGCTCGGAATAGCCCAGAGGAAAGGGTAATACAGAGTTATACTACCTCAGTGGATGCGTTTTTCCTTATGGAGGAAGAATGCCTCTTGGAGCTCCCTGTTGCAAAGGGTGTGAGTGTGTCTGCTACTACATTGCTTTAGTGATTTGGCATATGTCCCACTGCATGCCAGAGTCACTGCAGGGCCATGACTTCACCTCCTCTCCTTCTTTGGGGCACTGTGTGACCCTGAGGAAGTAGAAATGGAACAGTACATGTGCTTCCCAAACCCCAGAACTGTAATTCTGCCTGGTCCTTGAGCAGGGATTGAGCACCCTTCCCACCCTGCACACTTGCATACAGTTCAGGCATAATCTGCCCCAAATATAGAGATGAAGCATGTAGACCCCAATTCTGCAATAAGCTCCATACGGGTGCAGGGATTTGTCTGCACAGAGCTCACTGCAGGACTGATGCCTAAGACTATATGTTTCCTGGGGCTGAGCACATTGTTGGCACTGAGCACACTACCATTAGCAATATTGTGAGCCATATATCAGAGGGAATGATGAAGCCCTTACAGTAAGACATGATGTAAAAAGAGTGCATGCGTCTTTCCTCTTGTACTGGATGTCTTTTATACGCAAGGAGATGATTGTTTCATCAATGTTATAAGCACAAATGAATCAGAAGTTAAGGCTGGTAGGATGCTTTTTGTTATATTTATCAGAAAGCAGGGAATTACTTTTGTTTAACTTTGGATGGTTCATGAGAATGACCTCAGTGTATTACACCATTAACAAATATTTATACTCTAATACGTATTTAATATATTTCACATTAGGGAAATGTTAGAACGTTGTTGTTGTTTTTTTGTTAACTAGTCATTCAGTATAACTTTTTTTTTATAAAATGTGAAAGGCAAATAGTGAGCCACTATCTTATATCCTAATCCTCTGTGCTAAGTTTTGTCAACTTTAAATCCACTCATCTTATTAAAAGAAATCAACATAAATAGCCTTGAATAAGTATTACTTTATTAACCAAGGGCTGGTGAACCTACCAACGAAATATTTACACAGTAAACAGCCTTCAGCTGGTCATATATTTTCACATTACTAAGTAATTTAAAATGTGTCAACCATTTCCAAATTGTAGAAAAGATCCAAACATGGTACTGATGGTGGCTTATGAATGCTGCCTTTTTTTTAAAGCCTAAATATAATTATTCCTGGAAATTATTACCATGCATCTCTCACAGATCTCCTTACCAGCAGAACCCCTGAAAGTTAACAGTAAATAGCAAGCAAAAGAGCTAGTGGAAAGGGGAGACAAAGTAGCAGCATATACCCTTTAAAGGATTTTGTAGAAAACTGTTTGGCAAACATATTATTTACATGCTGGTGACACATAATGAATATTATATTTGAAAAATAGTTTTTTCCCCCTATTTGACCACCTCTGCTATTCATCCTCCCATTCCTAGGAGGAGCTGATGAAGGAAAAGGAGAGAAGTTAATCCATGTCTTTCAATGATCTGGAGTACAGGAAGAAATACCATCTCATTGGCAGACACTCAGGAAAATCTTTAATTTGGTTTCCTGAGCCAGAAGGGAGAAGGAGTTACACTCTGGTTCCCAGGGCAAAATGAACAGGTGTATGCCAGAGATGATTAGCAGAGCAGACATTTTTTAATGTATTTATTCATACCATTTTTTAAGACTCCCACCTCTTCTGCAAAAGCATAGTATGCTGGACACCACATCACACAAGCGATGACATCTTATTTGGCAAAAGGAGGTGTCAGAATCTAGCCAAGTGAAGGATCTAATTAGCTGAAGGTGCTTTATTTAAAAAAAAGACACAAATATCCAAGTAATTCTCAGCCAGGTCTAAGAAAGTGTAACTCAGAAATCTGCCATGGAAAGCATTGCTTTAAGCACACTGTTCCCAGTGGATGTCACTATAGCAAAGAAACAATTAAACCTCTGTCCTAGAACTGGACAGTAAACTTGATAGCAGCATAGTCCTCTTGGGATGGATACATTTGGAGAGGTTTTCTGGCAGTCATGATGTTACTGACTAGTGATTGAACTGCACTTGAGTGTGGCGAAAAGAAAGTATTTTATAACAAGCAAATTTTCTCACTCACACTTTATCTATGTATTTTGGCCAAATTGTTGTTGGAAAATAATTTTGCACAACAAAGTCTAAAATCCCAAACAGTTATGGGATATACTTGTAACAGTTGGTATCCCTATGTCGACCCCTTTTTCAAAACTATTATACATTTGGTACAAAGTATGCTTATGAGGTATAATTTGAAAACTTATAATTTGCTGATTATTATTGTTGTTATTGTCCTGGTAAAATATGTATGGCAACACTGTATATAAAGTTATAAGATTCTACTGTATGATGTTACTGAGCATGGGGAAGCATCCACAAACCAGTTCCTCAGACACAAAATACAAACTGATGTCTCAGCCAAGTGTCAATGAAATCAAATGGACTCTCACCTGGTTACGTGGCCATTCTTTGACAGGAAAAATGATGTGAGCAAGAAATTCATATCTTGGCAAAGAAATAGCTGGAGATTCCTGTCCCCACAGATTTTCTGGTCTCCTGAACCCCAGCTGAAGATGATTCTCAAAGAGAGGAAAAGGTATAAGAATGGGGCACAGATGACCCAAAATATCTCTTCCTTCATCTCTACTCATGGCATCGACAACACTTGAAGGACAAAGGAAGCATCATTGGACTGTGGAGGGATCTTGGCTGAAAGGAATTCAGCCAGTAAGACTGCTAGAACATGTAGTGAGAGAGACCTTTTGCTTTGAATTCACGCATGCTTGTTAAATTAGGTTTTAGTTGTGATTTACTTTATTTTCTTGTAACCAATTCTTACTTTTATGCCTCATGACTTGTAGTCACTTAAAATCTACCTTTCTATAGTTAATACACTTGTTTTATTGTTTTATCTAAACTAGTGTGCTTGGATTGCAGTGTTTGGGAAATTCGATTTGGCATAACAGGATTTGTGCAGATCGTTTTCTATTAATAGCATAATGGACTTTATATGAGCTTGTACTGTCCAGTAGAGAGCTGGGGGAAAGTCTGTGACTGGGAATTTGTTGGTGTTGCTCCGCAGTGTAATTCAAGAGTGGCTGGGCATAGCACTCATGCACTATAACAGGGACTAATTTACATGCTGGAGGCTGTGTCTGAGTGGACCAGGAGTGGTAACTCTCACAGCAAAGCATTGTAAAAGGCACCCCAAGTTGGAGAACTGAGGAGACGCAGCTTTTCATTGGTCCAAACTGTACCCTGGGTAATGTCACAGTGCTAAAGGACATGCAATATCCTAGCAAAAGGATGCTGATTTGAAATTCTGATAGGAGCCTTAAACAGATTCTGCTTGGGTTTTGAAATTTAATTAGTATTATAACATTATTATTGGGATTTGCACTTTATCTGTTTTAGCCCAATCCGAGGTCCATTGAAGTCACAGAAAGACTAAGAATGGGCTTTGAATCAGGCCCTTTCTGAGCATGGAGAAGGCTGGCATTATTTAACTTAAATAAATGTTGATTCATCTCATTTTGATATCAGAAAGTGGTTTCCTTATCCTTACCTATAATGCAATTCCTAAGGATATGCAGGTAAAACTCCAGAGTCTTAAAGGTGAGCTGCAAAGAGAAAAAAAATGGGGTTGGGCCTTTTTTTTAAAAAAAAGATAATACCATAGAGTTTCCAGCTTTTATCCATAATTGGCCTATCCTTTAGTAATATCTTAACCCTATTATTGCTTATCAGAAATTTTTTAACCCTTCCTTTTAACTGTTTCATTCTTCTATGCTGGGGACACTTAAAAGTAGGCTGGGCAAACAAAATAGTGAAGGGAGTGATCCTGCTCTGAAAGTGGGATGCACTAGTTAACCTAACAGCTCTATTTCATATATAGGAGTGATAACTCTGTTTCAGTACAGGCAAATGGATCAAATTCACTGTAAACTGGCATGTATGATAGTTAACCTTTCCTTGCTACAATATATGCTCTGACTTTAGACCCAAATTTGATCAATTAGACTAATGGAATGTTTAAAGTTAAGCAAAGTAACTAACTCAGGACCCCAGAATGGGTGGCATGGAACCTTTTCTCTTTTAGGCAAATGGAATCCATTTCCACTTTCATTTGTGATCTGGAAAAATCTTATATTGAAATAAAATATTTAAAGGAGAAAGGGTTGATAGACATTGATATTCAGTAGAGACAAAAGCTAGACAATAATGAATAATGCTATTTCAGAAGCAGGCTGGTGCAGGTTGAAAGGGGAGTGCAGGAGCCAAGTGATGAAGAAACTTCAGATTTTTAATGACATGTATTTTTTTTTAAAAGGTCAGCAAACATTTTCCAAATGTCTGCTGGTCGATGCGTCAGTGCACTCTCAGGTTTTGGCAAGGGCATCGGCCCATATGAAAGAAGGATTGCACGTAACATTTCAATTTTTAAAAAACAAAAGACAGTTTCCAGCCAGTGTTTTGCAAAACAACAAAAACAATTATGAAATTGCTTTAAATATACTTTTCCCCCTCCACTCTGGACCCATCTTATCTTACTTCTTTTATATCTTTGGATTTGCAAACTGTATGATATATTTTAATCTGATCGAATTGTAACTGAAATAATATTGTATAGCTGTGTGACAGGTTCGCTCACAGAGACCCCCTTGGGACTGTCACCTGGTGTGCTGAGGCTACCTCTGAGCCCGTTTTCTCTGCGAGTTTGGGCCTCCAGAACCCCATCTTGTTGAGCCAGATATGCTAATCTGCTGCGACACAGACCCAGGGTCTGACCCGCACCCCCAAAGCTGCAGACTTAACTGAAAATGGCTTAGCAAGTGCTCCTGTCTCTAGCACCCAGACACCCAGATCCCAATGGGAGCCAAACCCCAAATAAATCTGTTTTACTCTGTATAAAGCATATACAGGGTAAACTCATAACACTGTTAGAGAGATATGCACAGCTGTTTGCTCCCCCAGGTATTAATTACTTACTCTTGGTTAACTAACAAGCAAAAAGTGATTTTATTAAGTATAAAAAGTAGGATTTAAGTGGTTCCAAGTAATAACAGACAGAACAAAGTAAGTTACCAAGCAAAATAAAATAAAACATGCAAGTTTAAGCCTAATACATCAAGAAACTGATTACAGATAAAAATCTCCCCCTCAGAGATGTTCCAATGAGCTTCTTTCACAGACTGGACTTCTTCCTAGTCTGGGCCCAATCCTTTCCCCTGGTACAGTCCTTGTTAGCTCCAGCTCAGGTGGTAACTAGGGGATTTCTCATGACTGGCAAGCCCCTTTGTTCTTTTCCACCCTCTTTTATAGCTTTGGCACAAGGCGGGAATCTTTGTCTCTCTGGGTCCCCACCCCTCCTTCTAAATGGAAAAACCCCAGGTTTAAGATGGATTCTAGTACCAGGTGACATGGTCACATGTCCTGTGAGACCCCAATGCTTCATTCTTCCTGGCCTGACTCATAGGAAGGCTTGCAAGTAAACAGAGCCATTTACAACCAATTGTCCTAGTTGATGGGAGCCATCAAGATTCCAAACCACCATTAATGGCCCACACTTTGCATAATTACAATAGGACCTCAGAGTTATATTTCATATTTCTAGTTTCACATACAAGAATGATACAGTCATACAAATGGGATGACCATACTCAGTAGATTATAAGCTTTGTAATGATACCTTACAAGAGACCTTTTGTATGAAGCATATTCCAGTTACGTTATATTCGCATTCATTAGCATATTTTCATAAAATCATATGGAGTGCAACGTCACAGCTGGTATAAAATTTTACTGAAATATTTGTATGCCATACAGCAAGCTTCACACACAGAGGGGTTGCATAGAACCTATTCAATTCCAAGTACAATGTACATACTAAGGCTAGAAAATGAGTTTTACAAGTTTTAAAGAGAGGCTTTTGTGCATCATCAGAACTATCTCAGTTTCTCAAACATAAATGCATAGGAGCAGATCCTCAGCTGTTGTAAACTGTCATAGCTCCATTGACTACATCTATGATATATTCGCTAACTTGTGGAAACTTCTACCTGATAAATCCTAGAGAAGACAAGGCAGTTTGTAGTTTTCACATATATTAGCAGGGTGGGGTAAACTACTTGTCTTCACAAGGATTTTACCTCATGTTAGTTACCACAAATTAGCTACCAGGTAGTATTTAGATTTGAATAATAACTGAAAAGATGCCTAATCAGGGATCTAGGAACTGTAACACATCACTAGCACTGCAATCAGATCTCAGCAGCATTATAAGAGTCAATTCTGCAGTAACTCAGCCAGCCAGCCATGTACAAACCTCCTTTTCCGATCCTTCGTCATCTAGGAAGCATACCCTCAGCTGTCTCCAAAAACTGTCCAACAGGTATCTTTTGCAGCATACCCAGAAGGTCACTACATTTGGGCTTTTTCAGACCAAGGGAGGAGCAAGTTCTGGAGCTCAAACAGAAAACACCCCACCAGTCACTCTCTCTCTTGTATGATTGAGGGAGCTAGCTCAAGCACCCATGCTGACTACAGCTGGGGCAGTAAAACATGGGGAGAGAGGAGATCTCTCAGGTAGGCTGCTCCCAGCCCATTTTGGGCTTTATAGATCATGACCAACACCTTAAACTCCACATGAAGACCATGGGTATGTGCCACCAGTGCAGATGCCTAAGCACTGGTGTCACATGATCCCTGCAAGAAGCCCTGCTCAATAAGAGAACTACCATGTTCTGTACCAGCTTAAGTCTTTGAATGGTTTGGTTTAAAGATGCAGCCCCATATAGAATACACTACAAGTGTCTAATCTAGAAGGAACACACCTTTATTTCCTAGTGATAACCAGGCCTAAGGGTTGTTTAGTTATTTCAGTAACAAATCACACCTCAAACTGAAATAGTAAAACTGGTATAAAACCTGTGTTTACTGTGAAGACTGGGGTAATATTTTCAAAAGCACCACCTATATAGCAAGTGGCAGCCCACGGTACTAAGTCTCAGAGCCCAGGTTGACAGACTTGGGCTTGCGCTACCATGCTAATAATAGCTGTGTAGCTGTTTGGGCTCAAACTAGGATTCTAAAGCCTACGGAGGAGGTGGGCTTCAGAGCCCACGTTTTAGCCCAAGCCCATCACAGCTGTTTTTAGCATTATAGTGGTATGCCGTGAGCCCAGGTCCATCAGCCCAGGTGCTGAGACTCACTGTTGTGGGTTGTATAGACTTCCTCAGTCCCTAAATGATTTAGGACCCCAAGTCCAACTGACTTTCATTTCTTTAAAATTGTGTTGTATACAGCTGTTTTGGTTTGTGGTGCCAGTTAGGAAACGTTTTTGTGATTGTTCTGCTTGGCTTACAAAGGTATGACTTTAGTTGGACCAAATCACAGAAACTGTTGATCTTGTTTTTTTCATTAAAATAAATTGATTGTTAGTAGACTGCCAGGGCAGCTTGTTTCACAGACCCTGCTGATTCAGTATTTATTATAAATATTTACTGAAAGTAAAGTGACTCACACTGAGCACTAGTCAGATTTACTTGGTCAGTTTGTGAAAATATCCACAGCTGTTATGTGATAAGCCCTAGTTTATTCAGATCATCTCCATATTGTGGATCTACATCTGTCATAATAAAGATAAATAGGCATTTTTTTAATACCAGTGGTGGGTGATCCTTGAAAGTTTCTGAGTTTGGTTTCAGTTGAGCCAAGTGTGCAGACTTTTGGATGGTTATCTGAAGCTTATCTGAACTATATTATGCAAAATTATGCTAGACACCTGGCAGCATATACTGTCTCATCAGATTTCTCTTACTTCTGCTTTCAATCTTCACCATTAAGTACATGAGAACAAGCCTCTGTCTCAATATTTTAGTGCTCCCATTTCTGGTTTTGGCTTTAAACAGGAAGTGGGAGGAACAATCTTAGTCAACTGTTTAAAAAACTTTAGCAAAGGTCCAGTTTGGTTTTAGGTGTGGGTGTGGGAGACTATACATGGGTCCTGAGAAAGAGAACACAGCCTAAAATATATGAGTTGGAAACAGGAGACATAGGACCTTTCCCTGCTTTGACACCAATTGGTACAACCTTGGATGAGTCACCTAACCTTTCCGTGCCTCAGTTTCACCATATATAAAATGGAGATAATACTAACCAATATGCAGGAAGACTTTCAAAGGCACAAATTGCTACCATAGCCAGACAGTGAAAGGAGCTGAATCACAAATATGTTCTGAATAAAAGCATTGAGTTCAGTTCACTGTGATTTGCAGGGTCATATTCACTATTTGTAAATATTTAGGTGACTTCCAGCTGTTCATGAAGATGAGTGTAGATCCCAAAAGCCACACACAAAAATGGTTTGCCATCTGAAAATTCATACCAGACACTGTTGTTCACTACTGGTCAGTGTCCTGTTTAAAAGGTTCCAGCCAGTCAATCACTGAGTAGAAACTATACTAATGGTTTAGATGACCAGTCGGTCGCACAGCGGGAATGAAGGCGAATTGATATAAACAATTCCTGAACAGATCAAAAGTTAAAAATTATTCATCAGAACTGTTTACAAATAACAAACCTGTTAGTAGGAATCAGGAATACTTCACAAATGATTTCTATACAGAGACCAGGGCTAGATTAGTAATACATTTAGTTTGCAATCAATAGCTGAGCTAGGTTTACTAACCTACCTCAAAGGTTTGTTGTGGGGTTTAGGGCCAGATTCTGATACCCTCACCTAGATTCTGATACCCAGTAGCACCTTACTCCACAAGTTGTCCCACTAACATCAATGGAGCCACAAACAGCGAAGCATTATTCAACATGAAAGGGTATCAGAACCTGGTCCTTAATGTGTAGGATTAGCTCCTGCCACACCATTGACCTCAGTAGGAGTTTTATCACTGAGTGGGATCAGGCCATTAATGTGGTTCAAGAGAAATGCTATTGAAATGCTAAAGAGACTGTTCTCTTTAATCTAAATTTCCCATCTCCACTTAGTTCTATTTGTGAAGTATGGCATTGTGGGCTGTTGCTTTCAACCTGAATTAAACACAGCTTTTCATAAACTCCTAAAAAGAAATGCCCCACAACATAGAAAAATACAATTACACATTTTGTAGTAATAACCACGAACACATCAAATGAGTCAGATTAGAATAGAAACCAGCTACTTCCAATATTTAACTAGATAACATTTATCTATGTTACTGAGTATTCCACATTCACTTGTAACACTTTTGTGCAGAATGTTTCTTAAAGGGACATTATCAGCTAAAACAAACAAAAATACCCATTACTGTCTAAAAATAGCAATTGTACCTACTATTGTTTCAAGTAACAAGACTGTCATAACTGAAGATTACAATGATTTTTTTAATATTCTGTTTGTTTCCTATATTTGTCGTAACATTCCATATGATCATTTTCACTTGTTCACTCTTTGTATGGGTCTTTCATACAGCAACTGGGATAGAGGGAGAGAAAAGCATTTAAACACAGGAGAATGTGGTTGTAAAACCATAAAAAGATTATGACTATGGTAGGGAGAGAGTTCGCGACAGATGTAATAAGTGAAAATACTTTTAACCTATTTTGAAAAATTGACTAAATTTCAAATTGATTGTGTCATTTTGAAAAATTAATTTATAAACTATTGTTAATCAAGTTAACACTTGTCATTAAATTATGACAATAATTGCATATGTAATCTAATAAGTGCATGACATGAAGGCTACTAATACAAGACACAATTGTCTCTCTAGTTATTAATACAATATTATTCATATATTTCATTCAAAAGGATCCCAAAGCATTTTACAGAATATATACTCTATATGTAGGAATCTGTTAATCACCAATAAAATGTAGCTACAGCTGGAATAGAACACAGTTGTTTAATAACACACAGCAAAAATATAGGCCTGCTTAAAACAGGAATGTGATGAAAGCCTTATTAAAGTGAAACTACAAGCTTAGGTTGAATATTTAGCTAGGTAGAATATAGTTGCCCAGATTGGAATTTGGACAAGACATAGGGGATAACACTTTGCTTGTGAAAACTGTCATGAGATCTTTAATGATCATTAGTGGTCAGGATTGTCCCATCCAAAAGATATCTCCCATTTAAAAGATGCTTGTTAGGGGCTAAGGATGCTAGAGCCCAGTCGATAATGTCACATTGGTAGTGTGGCTGATATACTGCAGGTTGCACTACCACTTGCTGCCCCTGTGAGATTCCTGTTGGGGCAGGAGTTGTTCCAGCACCAGGACTACTGGTGGGGAGGTTGCGGGGGCATGATTCTGGCAGCAAGACTGCAGGCAGCAGAGGGAGGAGGCACACAGCAAGGAATATAACCCTCTCTGGGGCTATTTCAGATCAAATGCTCATGCTCCCTGCTCCCTTTGCTCCTGCTTTTGGAAACCCAGCAGTAAGTGTAGGGGTAGTGTGGAGGGATTTCTGAGCTCTGGGGAAGTGAGTTTTGGAGTATGATGGTGGCTATCCAGTTGGAAGGGGAAAGGGTATGGCCTTGGAGGAGTGTGTGTGTATGTGGCAGGGGTGGGTGCTCTCTGATCCTGGTTGTGTTGGCTGAGAGAGGGTTCAGAGCTGATGGGGAGCTCAAGCCATGGAGAGGAATCTTCTCTCATAGGTGTGCTTCTGAGTTGATGGGAGCTAGAGGGAGCTGAGGAGGTTAGTAGGGTTCTGAACTGGGAGAGAAATATGTTAGGCTGGCAGGGTCCAGTGCAGGGTGATACCAGTCAGCTCTGTGTTCTTAGGGAACCAGGGTGCAGTATCCAGCCAGTCTGACTCATGAAAGACACCCCTCGCAACGACTGCTTGAATCAAAACCAATCAGAGAAAAGACTTGCAGAGAGCAGTGAAGGGTGGTGAGAGACACACCTAGACCCCTCCTGACAAGGGTGACAAGATTAAGATAACTCCTCTCGCCTCATCTGCATCAAAGATGGGACAGGGAGGCATCTCCATTAGCATACAGAATAGAGAACAGATTCCAAGGCAAGAACCGCACTGAACTTTGGGACCAGAAAAGCAGGGAAGCACTGCATGATGCAGGGCTCCTGCAGACAGGGCTCGGGTGGGGATTTAAAGGGCCTGGTGCTCCTGCCACTGCAGGCTCCCCGCAGGGGCCGGAGCTCCAGGACCTTTGAATCCCTGCCTGAGCCCAGCTGCCAGAGCTCTGGCGGTGATTTAAAGGGCCCGGGCCTCTCCGCATCTGCTGGAGCCCTGGGCCCTTTAAATCACCACCAGAGAAGCCAGCCCAGTCTGGCACAGCGTACCGGCTCTTCCCGGTACACCGGACTGGACCGGCTTACTTTCACTTCTGCCTGTAGCACCCAAAAATACTGTGGGGTTTGCTCATCAAGTGGGTTACTACCAGTACAATAGTAAAGTGAAAGTGCGGATAGGGACTTGCTGAACCTGTGTTATACGAGGGTGGCAGCTTGGAAGTGCTGCTCGACCCAGACTACTGAGTCCAGGGTCATATAAGGGTGGCAGCTTGAATGTGCTGATTGACCTGGTCCACTCAGACTTGCTCTGTTAATGTGTGTGTGTGTGTGTGTGTGTGTGTGTGTGTGTGTGTGTGTGTGTGTGTGTGTGTGTGTGTTCATCCAGATCTGGGGCTGGAGGAACCCAGCCCTGGGGAACCTAGGTTCTGCAGGATAGCTCCATTGGGAAGGGACTTGCAGAAGGGAGAAGTAGAGCTCCATATGAAAACATAAATGATACAAGCAGTACATTGATAGAATTACAGACACCCCCTCACCCCCCAGAAAAGTAACCCTAATAAATGAGAGTATCCCAAAGTAATGGGCACATCTGGTAACAAGGGTGAATGGAGTCAATTGGTAAATGACGGTATGGGTGTGTTGCTGATATTTTTGAGAAGGGGATTGTAGGGTAAGACCTAAACTTCAGAGAGAGAGGTTTGGATGAGAAAAGAACAAGGAAAGTATCACAGAAGGATAAATACTAGCTTCTCCTGCACTGTCCTGAACTATAGGGCGACCCAGTTTTCATTTTGCAGACTGATCAACTTACCTGTACGTGCGTGTGTGCATGTGTAAATATTTCTTTCTGTTGCCCCACACTGCCACTTCCAATATAACAATTCATTTTAATCTCTAGCTGAGATCTTGCTTCAAAACTGACTCAGAGAGAAGAGTGTTATTTAGTGAATCACCTACATCACTTCTTGCAGCACTTGGGTTTTCCTTGGAGAATTCCCCATCTAAATACTTTATTGAGCAGGCCTAACCTTGCTTAGTTTATGAGATCTGGCATGATCACAGCCCAAGGTGGTATGGCTGATGGCCAAGAGTACAAAGTAATTGGATCTTGCATATATGCAGGCGCTCATTCTCTAAAAACATATGAATTGTTTTTATTCCTGTTGCTAACTCTACCTAGACTGCCATTTCAAGGGGGACATTATAAAATTAAATTGAGACTATTTTACAGATGTTTGTTTAATTGTAATTCCAGTTTTTGTTTGGTGAAATGCAGAGTTTAAACCCCCCTGGATTCTGTTCTGCTTGTGAAATCAGGGACAATGTGGCAGACTAAAATGTAACAAATCCTTATTAAATAACATAGCTGCTACACATGCTGGCAGGGAGAGTTGGTGGCTCTGGGTCTGTGGCAAGTGGGTCTTTTTGGATAGGTGCTATTTTGAGGGTAGGGGGAATTACACTGTGAGAAAAATAGTGACCTACAGTAATAGGTCATACTGCATATTCCCGAAAGGCCATATAGGTGAGTGATGCAATCCCCGGGGTACGAACTGGAACTGGGGTATCGCTGTGCTCCCTTAACTCTCCAGCCTGGGCTGTCTCTCACAGTGCTTTGGTAGTGACAATCAGCAAACTCCTCCAGACACTGCCATCACTCAATACAAATGAATATGGAGCCCCAGGAGATTGCATGAATGCTTCCTGAGCCACTCATGAATCACACAAAGAAAGGTACGAACAAATCTGTCAAGCCCCCAGCCTTGCACCTCTGGAATATACTGTCTTGCCCTGGTTAGAAGCCTAATGAGTGTACATTTATTACCCAATCTGCCCCTCCCAAGGCCGTCCTTAGGTATACGCAGCATACGTGGCTGCGCAGGGCACCCAAAAATTTTGGACACCATTCCCCTCACTGGCTGTGGCTGGAATCCTCTCTTCTCTGGCCCCTCCCCTGCACTGAGCCAGTGGGCTTCTCCCCGACCCCCACCCTGACCCCTCCCTCACTCCAGCCTCCGGCTCTGCTGCCCCAGCCCTTGGGAGCCCAGAGTGGGGCGGCCCAGCCCACCACTGCCTAGAGCGGAGTCCCTCCCTGGACCCTTCCTCCCTGCCCTGCTCGGTCTCTGGCAGGGGCCGGGCTGGGCTGGGGCCAGGGCCAGGACATGAGGAGTGAAACTTCCATGTGAGTCAGCAGGGGTGGGGGTGAGGAGGTGGGCTGAGCAGGGGAGGGAAGGAGGAAAGGGGGGACTTAAAGTGACAGTGTGCTCATTGTCTCTCACACTTCCCTAACACAAACACACTGTCTCTCTCACACCCACATATACTCTGCCTGTCACAAGTCACAGTCCCCCAATACAGATTGTCACACACACAGTCTCACACTCTCCAACATACACTGTCAGACAGTCCCCCAACTCACAGTCACACACACACACACACTGGTTCTCATTCTGTCTCTCTCACATGCTCACACACTCTGCCACGCACACACACACGTGCACACAAACACACTTGTAAAAAACCGAGGAGTTCTTGTGCCACCTTAGAGACTAACAAATTTATTTAAGGTGCCACAAAGACTCCTCGTTTTTTGCTGATACAGACTAACACGGCTACCACTGAAACCTGACACACACTTGTATTATTGTTCTTGTTATTACTGCTTGGTACTTCCTGTCAAAATGCTCGTGGTGAGCCAGGAGTGGCTAGGGGCTGCAGGAGGGCCATGGGATCTGGCAAGATGCAGCCCCCATGTGACAGCGCGAAGCCTGCCTTGAGCCACTGCCACAGAGTCTGCTGTGTACAAAGCTTGGTGTGTGTCAGCAATGGGGGTGGGTTCTAGGGGTCCGCTGGTGGGGATGGTGGCTGGGGTCACTGGGGTCAGTGGCACTGGCTGGGGACCATCTTCAGTGGAGCATAGGGGCACCAGTTTAATAATACTGTGTAGGGCCTCAGAAATCCTGGCCCCTTCCCTCAGTGTGATGAGGACACACACTAGCCATTGCAAACTGAGCTGAGATTTCATAGAATCGTAGAATCATAGAATATCAGGGTTGGAAGGGACCTCAAGAGGTCATCTAGTCCAACTCTCTGCTCAAAGCAGGACCAATCCCCAACTAAATCATCCCAGCCAGGGCTTTGTCAAGCCTGACCTTAAAAACCTCTAAGGAAGGAGATTCCACCACCTCCCTAGTTAACCCATTCCACTGCTTCACCACACTCCTAGTGAAAAAGTTTTTCCTAATATGCAACCTAAACCTCCCGCACTGCAACTTGAGACCATTACTCCTTGTTCTGTCATCTGCCACCACTGAGAACAGTCTAGATCCATCCTCTTTGGAACCCCTTTTCAGGTAGTTGAAAGCAGTAATCAAATCCCCCCTCATTCTTCTCTTCTGCAGACTAAATATTCCCAGTTCCCTCAGCCTCTCCTCATAAGTCATGTGTTCCAGCCCCCTAATCACTTTTGTTGTCCTCCCAAGCACTTCAAGCAAAACACGTTTCAGGTAAAATATAAAACAGATTTATTAACTACAGAAAGATAGATGTTAACTGGTAGGCACAAAAGATAAGAGATAGTTACCAAAGAAAATAAAAGATAAGTGCATCATCTAAATCTTAAACCTTATTACACTAGGCAGTATTTGGATCAAGCAGTTTTTCTCACCCCACTGGATAGTTTATAATTCTTAATATACAGGCTTCCCCTTTAAGCCTGGGACTGGTCTCCTCAGTTCAATTCTTTGTCTTACCAGCGTTCTTGTTGCTTCCAATCTAAGTGGGGGAGGCCAAAAGCCTGATGCCACTGTCCTCTCTTTTATATCCTCAATCCATGTGCCTGGACATGTCCTGGTGGGCTTTGCTGGGTCACAGGGTTGAGCAATCCCCACTGTGTGATGCTTCTGCAGCCCTCTTACAGTATTATAAATCCCTTGTTTACAACTCCCCTGCTAATTAATGGTCACTTAACACCCTCCTGAGAATGGATCACCACCTACCAGTAGAGACTTAAACTTACAACATATTTCAATAACAACTATACAGCAAAATCACATAACTTCATACACCCTAACGATATACATATTTTGACAGAACAATGAGTTTCAGCAGATCATGAACTTTCATATGATATCTTACATGGCATGCTTTACATAAGAACATAAGAATGGCCACACTGGGTCAGACTAGCTCAGGGTTCATCTAGCCCAGTATCCTGTCTTCCTACAGTGGCCAGTGCCAGGTGCCCCAGAGGGAATGAACAGAACAGGTAATAATCAAGTGAGGTAAAGAGGTCAAGAGTGTCACAGAGTATTTCTCCATTTGCTTCCTGTTGCCCCGCCATTTATTTTGAGCACCAGCTGCAACTGTCATCTCCAATAGCGCAATTTCTCCTAATATCCAGCTGAAATTGCCGGCAAAATGGTTTTAAACAATGAAACAAGAAAGACAGAGCAGTGTGGGGGACTATTACAAATTTCAACTGCACTGGGGTAAAGTTGAAGTATTTTATCTCTTTAACCCACAGGCTATGTCTTTGTTTCTATGATATGAGGTTTCTAGGCCACTGGGTCTGGTGTACTTGCAAATCCCATGACCCCATCCATGGAATGCTGCAGAATTCCCCTTGCAGCAGAAAGAGGTCTCAGAGACACCTGGTGTGGCCATTCAACTTATGGTTCCTCTACTCATTGGCTCACCATGGTGGAGTAGAAGAAGGAATAGACTGAAAGTGAAATGAATCTAAACACCAGAAAAGTAAAGTAATCCTCAAAAACTGTATTTCTTGGGTCACTAAGGCTATTTTAAGATGAACCTTATATAAGGATACTGGTCTAGCCCTAAGAGAGTTCTAGAAAATATAATCATTAATATCTATCTGTATTTTCATCGCTGTATAAATACTTTGGGCCAAATTCTGCCCTCCAATACATCCATGAAACTCCCATTTACTCCTTTGGGAGATGCTCATACCTAACCGAGGACAATATCTGGCCTTATTTTGCAGATACTAATAGGAAAAAGGGGAGGTCTTTTACCATTAAAAACATTTACCGTATCCTAGCAATGTGCAGCAATGCTATGCAAGGTTGACAATAGATAAATGACTTAAAACAACATAAAACTTTACAGCAATACAGTAGGAAGACTATGTGATGTTCCTTGGGAGTTGATGGGTAGAGCAGGTTGTGATGAAAAGCATTGCCTTGACCCAAAGCGCCAAAGAACTGAGCTAATGTGTGAAGCAATTTCTTAAATACTTAGGCTGCGGCTGCTGCTGAGCACAAGAATACCTCCAGAGATGAAAACAAACAACAGTGAGGAAGGAAGACATTTTAGAAACATTTTGCTCTGCAGGCTTCAAGTCTCGTAAAATGATTTAAATCCAGAGTCTGTCTTATGTCAAGATCTCTTAATGAGACCTGTGTTTGGAACTGTTAAACTGCAACTTAGAGACCAACTGAAGGGTTTGTAAATTCTTAACAACAACTAAATCTTAGGAAATGTATTTCTCACTCAAGCTAATACAGTCTGAATCAATTGCTCCAAGAGCAAAGAGAATACATGCTGAAAGACTATATCATTATTTACAAAGGCTTGTTCCATGTTCACAGTCTGCTTCAGTACAGGCCAACCTGCTGCATAACCTGTGCATTTGTCAGAGGAAGCAAAAACAAGTCACAAGGTGGTCAATGAGGATGAAACCAGAACTACCCTCACAAAGCACTGCAACCCTCCAGAAATTCAATTGCTTTTTGAACTTCCTTGAATGGAAATATAGGTTGAAATAAAATGGAAATAACATGTAATATGGGACACTTATCTAGTGAAGAAGGTCTCCTCAGGGACTCCTCCTTCATGTTAAATTTTGTGTCAAATGCAACACGGTGTGAGCCTAGTGCAGCACCTTAGTACCTCAGTTTTGCCTACTCATCAGCCCTACACTTGCTTACAGTGTTTCGGGGCATATTATTATGATCTTAGCCCATCGGTGTAAGCAACACTTTTATGCTCCAATTTTGGGTTCTTCTTTTACTCTTGTAAAAGTAAATATACCCAGTAAGAATGTGCACTCAGGTGCTGAAAGAATGAAATAGAATTCGAACATATCTGACAGATGGGTCAATGTTGGGATATTGAAAGTCTTTTTCCTGAATGTCTGGCTGGAGAGTCTTGCCCACATGCTTGGGGTTCAGCTGATCGCCATATTTGGGGTCAGGAAGGAATTTTCCTCCAGGGTAGATTGGCAGTGGCCCTGGAGGTTTTTCGCCTTCCTCCGCAGCATTGGGCAGGGGTCGCTTGCTGGAGGATTATCTGCTACTTGAAGTCTTTAAATCAGGATTTGGGGACTTCAACAGCTGAGTCAAGGGAGAGAATTATTTCAGGAGTGGGTGGGTCAGCTTTTGTGGCCTGCATCTTGCGGGAGGTCAGACTAGATGATCATAATGGACCCTTCTGATCTTAAGTTCTATGATTCTATGATTCTATGATGAGGATCAATTTACAGCCAGACCAGAGACCAGAAATTCAAAGAGTGTAGCTTGTAGTGTTTTGATTCTATATTTAATATTTGGTTTGCTTGAATGCTTCAGAAACAATTCAGTCAGAGAGACCAACTTAGTAAACAGACTTTCTAAAACATTCTCAATAGCTTCTAAAAAGAATTGCACCACAATTTACACACATCCCCCCCCCCAAAAAAAATTAATTGTCTATGCATTCAGTTAAGCAGAACTTACGCAACTTTCATTAACTGTCTGGTGCTTCTCCTTACTGTTACAGGAAATATATTCCCTTTAGACAGTGTTGCAATATTAGATGAATATGAGCGTGACTGGGCACGGAAAGGAGAAAGCATGAAGTTTTATGTTTTATTGATAGCATTGGATTCTGAAGTCAGTAAAACAAGCATATAGGAAGGTCCTACACATATTTCAAATATATGCTGATATGCTGAAGTATGTTTTTATAGCCTTTTCAGGAAAATATAAGCTTCCCAAGTTACTTGAACACCAAAAATACTTTTTTTAAGTGACAAAAAAGGAGGAAGAATGATAAACAGCCAGCATGATGTTGTTAAAATGCTATCTGAAGTGGCTTAGAAAAACAATCATCTCAAGAAGAGAAGATGCATGGTTAGCTGCTTTAATAAACTAACTGATTATTTGAAAAGTAAGCTTAGAAAATAATCTGTTGGCTGTATATGGTCAGCATCTCCTCCCTTGTCAAATCACATAGAAGGGGGAAATAACAGAATCGGTGGTGAATGAAAGATGTTGTCCCCTCTGAGAGGAGGGCATCTGGGTTCATGGAAGGAGTAAAAGGTCCTGGCCCTTCAACTGCAGATACTCACAGACCTATTGGTAATTGGATTTCGTGGAATTTGTACAGGGGCCTAACTCTTCAAGTTTCAACTCGGGTTTTCTTCCATTGCAAATAAGGGCCCCTGAGGAGCCATGCTGCTATTGTCTCCCTGAATGCCCCTTTTTAAGGAGGGAAGAAGCTGCAGGAACTGATGTTAATGTGGAAATGATCAGGATTAACTCCCAGAGGAATTTCTGCAGGAAATTCTGTGTGGTTTGTCAGGGAAAGATGCCAGATGAAGTGCCTTCCATTTGGCTTTGCCCATCTCATGGCAGCCAGTATTGCCAGAGACTTCTGAAGACTCAACAACACTTTCACATCATGGAGGGGAAACTGTTGTTGTGAGAGAATGGACTTCCAATTGCTCTCCTTCCCTCCTTCTGTCAGTACCAGTCAGTTTGGTTGCCCTCTGCAGCTCCTGGTCTTTATTCAGTCTCTGCATTTTAATCCTGAATTATATATTCAGTGCATTTCTGGAAGTTCCTCACTGGTAAAATATGCAGGCTAAATCCAAAACCAATATTGGCATGTATGAGTTGTTTCCATATTTGCATTCAAGTAAATCTGTGACTTTTCAAGCACTATCACTTGACAAATGAATATCAAGCTGATATGACTCCCAATACTGGTAGCTGAGTTAACATTTGCTAGATTTAAAAAAGCAAAGCATCAGACTGCAGCATTGACAAGTCATGCTATATACAATTACCACAAAATATATTGCACAGAAGATAATGTTATTAGCTTTCATTCCTTGCTAAAATGAATGCAGAGATTCCTGTGGCAATGAACTCACAAAGGTGAAATCATCAGAATGCCAGTAATTTAAACCCATATATTTATCTGAAAACCAAAATATAATAATTAATCCAGTCCAGTTCCTTGTTGCTCTATATTGCAGCTGGACTCAATGTGCCTATGCCTGTCATGGGTAGAGCTGAATGGGTCTGTCATTCACAGTTTATTGAAGCAAACCAGTCCCTACATGTCCTACTGCTGATTGAATCATCATTGTTGTGATATTACTGATCTGTTTTCGTGCATTATATAGTCTTTGGATCTCATCCATCTGCACTGTATCTAATGCCCAAGCATGCACAAGCTCCTGACAGTCAGTAATTTGCTCTAATTATATATGGGAAACATTTTTTAGTGGCTAGAGGAAGAGATTGGGAGTTGAGATATCTGGGTTCTAGTCACAATTCTGCTCCTTTCTCTTTCTGGGATATTGGGAAAGCAATTTAAAACTCTGGGCCTCAGTTTACCTACCTGTAAAATGAAGGAATAGTACCTGCTTACCTCTAATCCCACTGAGTTATTGCAAGGCTTAATGAATTAATATTTGAAAAGTGTTTTGTGATCCTTGGATAAACAGAGCTATATGATTGCATAGTACTATTATTGTTTTTTGAAAAATGAATGCCAGCCTTTGTATTTTAACCCTTCGTTTTTGGCTTTCATTCTCAGTTCTTTGCTGTTTTAATGGGAGAGTCCATACTTTATATAAAGACATTTACCTCAGTGGATATAATAGCAAATTGAACCTGGTTCTGCACTTATGTAAATAACATCTATTCATACTGAGCTTTTTCTGTACAGGGACATTAACCAGCAATGTTTATTTTTTTATACCTGGCAAATTTCCTTGAAATTTTCATTTTGAATAGATGCAGAAGACTAACACCAATAGTTTATTTTTATATTCATTCTATACACATCCTCAGAGTACTGAGCCACCCAAGAGAAGATATACTAAAGGTTACTTTAAAGACTTCATGCTTCAATTTTAAACTCCCCCTTCCACATAATATGTCTCATACTGGGGAAAGGAATATAAAAATAATCTTTCTCTACAGTCCAGTAGTTTTCAATTTTACTGCAGTCCAGTAATTTTGAATTTTACAGCTTGTCATTGTTGTTACAGATACCTACCGCCTGGTTCTTCTCTCAGCTACACCAGTTTTACTCGGAATAATTGTGTTTACTTCAATGGAATTCTTAATGATTTACACTGACATAAGTGAGTGGAGAATCAGGTCCATAGATTTTTTTAAAATTTCATTTAATTTTTTTACTGTTTTCTCAAGCCATTAGTTTATTGTTTTGCCATGTATGGAATGGTTCCTACATTTAGTCATTATGAGCTACTTATAACTTGGTAAGAAACTGTGGGCATCTTCTAACTCCCTGGGGTTCTTTCACATGCAGTTATGGTTAATCGGTATTCATTCTGTTTGTCATGAATTCTTACCGGAGATAAAGCACCATTCAAATCTGGGTGTGTTTTGTTTACCTACCATCTCCATACAGGAACTTCTGTAGCTGAATGTTATTACCAGTAACATGTTCCTTGACATACAGGAGGTACTGAGGCACAATGCAATGAGCATCTTCCTCTCTCTGAGACAATCAGGCTCCCTCTCAGTTCAATGGAAAGACTTTCATTGATTTCACTGGAGGTTAGAGCTATGCATTTTTACATCAGAAGATGGTATCTTAGTGCTGTTTTTTGAGGGGGAGGAGGGGGATTTTACATTTGGTCACAATCAGGCCAATCTTCATTTGTTCACTTTTTTTACTAAGTTACATTTAAAGCAAATCGGCAAGAAAACTGCAACCCTGACAGGACTCCTGATAACCCCAGCCAGAGACATAGGTGGCACTCAGATGTTACAATGATACATACACTAACAAAATAATGGGTGATCGTGAGTGAAGAAATATCATATTAAGAAGTGATCAATGAAAACACAATGGTTGGAAAAGAAAAGACGCTCTTTAAGAATTGTTCGTGCTATCAGCAAAACTGGCAGAATGACCGCTGGTTATAACAGACACTCCGCAAAGTCCATTCTCATTATAATGGTATTTCTGGTTTTGTTAGTGTTTGTGTAAATGCAATCAACATCTCCAGTGAATACATTTGTTAGCAACACTCTTATGGACTGTCAGCTCTAGAGACAGAAATATTCTAGTTGCATCACTGGCAGTGGCTGCAAGTCTCCTCATATTGACCAATCAAATTGCCTTGTCCTCAGCCCTGTTCTGAAGAGACCAATGTCCCTGGTTAGGCTGCCCCTTCTGAAACTCTTCTACAGTCTCCTGAGTGTATCCCTTTCAAATGGCTAGCCCATTCCTCCACTTCTCTTTGGGGAGGGTGTCTTGATCTAGCTATTCTCTGACTTGGTGTCTAGGATACACCCTATTGGTGACAACTATCATACCTTACCAAGCCCAGTGGGCTTGGCAGCTTCATGAATTTCCTTTTGGGAGCCTGTGGACAGTAACAATGTGCAGTAACACAGAAGCAGCAGCTTCTTCAAAACAAAATAAAATTTATTTGCCAAAATGTATTTGCATGACATATGGAGAAATTGATTTGAAACAACCAAGAGACATATCCACAGATAGTCCCACCTACTCCTGGCATTCCATTCAAGCTCCTAGGGGCCCAGTGTGTATCAGCCTGTAGCAGCTGACAACTTTCTCCCTCCCTTTTTGCAGGGTGGATCTTTTAACAACTCATTGTTTTTTGATCTCCCGGTTCTCAGCCTTGGCAAAACAGCTAAGTCACTGGGGTTGGGCTGAGAGTCGCCTCTTCACTGCTATAATCTTATCTGTTGTGTCTGAGTGTTTGCTGGGATGCTCCTTATCTAGGCCACTGCTTTACCTTTCCTGCTTGCTTCCTGTAATAACCACTTTTGATCTAACCCCATAGCAAGTAGTCCATCATAAACAAAAACACCAAAGCATGCACCATTTTCATACAAAATAATACAGATATTTCCCAGTTCTCAACACTACCTTTTGGGGCTGAGAGAAGTAGAGCAATCTTAATGTCAATGCAATCCTAATTATCTGCTGAGACAGGTGCCATATTAGTTTAGTTTCTGAGGATGACTGTGTGATAGGACACTTATCCACTAGCAAGATGAGTGAGACAATGACCAGCTCATTTTACATCCACTATAATATAGACATTGGTAAAAACAGATCAGTGACTTAGAAGCTTTGTATCGTATTATCAGTCTCTTGAGTCTAACAGTTCCTTTTACCCAGTGGTCATTTTTTTCACTCTTGCACTCACACTGCTCATGAACCTACAAAACACCCAGAGCAGCATGTTCTCACATCTGTGAGTACAGAATATACTGATAACATTTTCAAAGGAAAATATTGACATTAATCTGGTTGCAATAATGCAAGCAAGCAATAGTTGGCTGACCATTTGGTAACAAGCCTAGTCAAGAAATCGTATACGGCCACAAATCAAATTGGAATAAGAAGACTCAGTTCCTTGCCACCCTTTCCCTACTCAAGATATGGGTACTGGGAGACGTGCAAGCATTCAGCAGCTATCTGTGTACCAGGGCTTGCCAGCTTTCCACCTTATCCTCCTTCAAATCTAGTTGAAACTCATCTCTACCATAATGCATATATAAAACTACAATTTGATAATGTCTAGGTAGGCGGTGAGATATGATTGCTGCTGCTGCTTGCCTAAGAATGGCAAATGCAGTTTGTGCAAAAACATCCACCCTCCTGCCCACTTCCTCGTCCCATCCATCTGTCATGGCTTGCCTTTCTTAGATCAGAGATTGTATTTACCATATATTTTACAATACCTAGCACAATGGGTCCCGAGACCTTTAGGCGCTAATGCAATATAAACAAAAGTTACTCCAGGACAGCAGTTCCTGGCATCCCTGAGACATATTTCCTTTTAGCTTTTTCTAACACTGATAAATCCATCCATCAGTTTTTTACCATTACAGCCATGCCAAATCTGTGCTCTTTAAAGTTTTGCCTAAGACTTACTATTTGCTTTATATGTTCTTAGTTAATTATTTTGCCTTCTTTAATAAATGCTTTCAGGACCATGTTTTTTCTCTTTGTTCACTCATTCTCTGCCAGAATTTTTCAGGACAGTAGTGCTGATTTCCACTAGCCCACAAGACAACATCATATGAGCTTTCAGCCTATTTTACAGAGAAGTTCACCTGAATCATAGATGTCTGCTGCAGATAACAAGAACTATACACTGAGTCAAGGACTAGAAACATTCCTCCCTTTTCCCCAGTCTTTGACCCATTCACACAATAAGTGACATATGAAGCACTGCAGAAAATCAGAGCCATAGTATGTGACACAGACCTATGCCCCCGTAGTTAGAATGGAGCCTACATGTCTTTTACTATCACTCATCTTGTTCAACATCTACATTAAACCATTGGAAGAAATCATAAGACAACATGCATTCAAATGTCAGTATTATGCAGATGTCCCAACTTTATGTTTCACTCATTCACAATAATGACAGTACCATCATCCAACAGTCTAAGACAGTGTTTCTCAAATTGGGGTCGCCGCTTGTGTAATGAAAGCCCCTGGTGGGCCTGGCCGGTTTGTTTACCTGCCGATCACAGCTCCCACTGGCTTCGGTTCGCTGCTCCAGGCCAATGGGAGCTGCTGGAAGCAGCATGGGCCGACGGACATACTGGCCGCAACTTCCAGCAGCTCCCATTGGCCTGCAGCGGCAAACCACAGCCAGTGGGAGCCGCGATCAGACGGACCTGCAGACGGGGCAGGTAAACAAATGGGCCCAGCCCGCCAGGGGCTTTCCCTACACAAGCAGTGATCCCAGTTTGAGAAACACTGGTCTAAGGGCTTGGTGGAAATCAGCAAGTGGATGAAGGGCAGCTGGCTGCAACTAAACAAGAGCGAAATGGAGGTGATGCTGTTGGGAAGACAGAAACATTCTGAAGAACTAGCCACCGCTCTAGCATCTCCTACTAGCAAGTAACTCGGTTCTCAAATAGTGAGGTCAGTTCCTAGTCCTTCTGGATATCTCACTGATTGTGGGCATTCAGATAGCTTTTCAAAAACTGATTTTTTTCATCTGTCAGTAGCAAAAGGCCACAAACCCTGCTGGTGACCTGACCACGATGATCTCCACGTTTGTTACTTCTAGGCTGGGTTACTGCAACTCATTGTAATTGGGAATGAATGCCTGACCTTGCAAAAATGCCAGTTGGACCAAAATGTGCATCCTCAGCAACAACGGCCAGCAAGGACACATCACCCAGCATATTTTGCCAGCTGGGTCCTGGTAGAACAGTGTTCTTGGAATGTATTGAATGTTCCCATGTGCTGATGGCATTTCATGGAATGATGGCACTTCAACTGAAATGTACCTGGAATACGTGAAACAGCAGATAAGTCGTTAATAAATGTTCTTGTTGAGATATCTTTGATTATTAAAGTGTTGCCACATGACCAGGTTTGTCAGGCAAAACTTTGCCACACACTTCCTGTGAGTCATGGTGGTGACTCGTGGTCAAGATGGAAAAAGAGAATTGTCATCACCATATACAGGAAGGAATTTGATGACGAATCTGGGGTACTGCCCTGAAACTATAAAGCATTGGAACTTTATTCTTTGCTGGTCAAACCCTGAGGTCCTTGCCCAGTTTCCATTGCCCTGGCTTGAAAGGGATTTTGTCTGAGTAAGGCCAATAGAAAGCAAATGAGGAACCATTAGATTTTGGGCTGTTAAGTTTTTGCACAGTCCTAATCACCTACTATCCCGTTCAGAATCATTGTAACAAACACTCCATTTACTGAGAAAATTGTAGCCATTTTCCTCCCTTTGTATAATGTTTTTGATCAAAGAAGGGGGAAAATATTGTAAAGGCTGAAATAAAATTATTATATCTGAACAAATGCTTCCAAAATATTTCTGAAAACATTTGCTCAATTTTTTACATTAATTTAAGCATATACATAGAAATACCACTGCCATCAATGGGGCTCAGGCTCAGTACCTTCACCACCAGAAGCATAAGGCCCTATCTCTTTAATTAAAGGAGGGCTTATTTACCTAAGTAAAATAAACAGCCTTTTATAGCCCCAGTACCAGCCACTAGAGGGAGACATGAACACATTCATTAATACATTTAGCCACTAGAGGGAGACAGGAATACATTCATTAATTCAGTGCATTACCCTTTTACCTCTTCTGAGATCATTTTATATGAATGTTTGATTGATCAAGTTTTACTTGCACAAATGTTAATGTAAAGCAAATATATGGGTGGCAACCTAATTTTAAATGTGCAGTTCTGAAAAAGGTTCAAACAGCAATTTGAACAGTATAGGAAAGCCATAGGAGCTAGTAAAATGAAAGATGAGCTAAAATGGCACTGTTTTGGATGGTGGTTTGGACAGACGCACTATAAAGACATGATGCATTCCATGCTGAGGACGATGAGGAAGGAGAAGAAAACTTTGAAGAGGCTGTGATGGGCTGGGTCACAGAAACCTGCTTGGGACTGCCACCTGATATACTGAGACTATCTCTAAGCCCATTTTTCTTGCCAGCTTGGACTTCAGTACCCTGTCTTTTTCAGTCAGACACGCTAGCCTGCTGCATACACAGATCCAGGTCTGAACCACGTCACCCCAAAGCTGCAGACTTAGCTGAAAACAGCTTAGCAGTTTTCTCACCCTCAGAGATGTTCCAATAAACTTCTTTCACAGACTAGACTCCTTCCTAGTCTGGGTCCAGCAATCACTCACATCCCCGTAGTTACTGTCCTTTGTTCCAGTTTATTTCAGGCATCCCTTTGGGGTGGAAAGGTCATCTCTTAAGCCAGCTGAAGACAAAATGGAGAGACTTCCAGGGCCTTTTGTATTCTCCCTCTTGTGGGCAGAAACCCTTTTGTTATTCTGTGCAAAGTCGCAGCAACAAGATGGAGTTTGTAGTCACCAGGCAAGTCACATGTCCATGAACAATTCAGCTTTTTGCAGGCCAATGGCATTGTTTACATGTTAGTTTGAACATTCCCAGGAAAGCTCAGATATGGATTGTGTCTCCCAAAGTCCATTGTCAGTTGTTTCTTGATTTGGCAGTTACTGAGAATAGTCCTTTCTCAAGAAGCTTACCAAATGCTTCACTGAGGCTACTTAGAATCAAACACATTGAGATACAAGTACATAGCCAATATTCATAACTTGAAATACAAAAATGATACACACAGCAGAATCATAACCAGCAAACTACAACCTTTCCATAGGCACCCCACTTGACCTCTTCTATACAAGACCTGGTGCAACCATAGGACCCTGGTTACAACAATGATCTATACAGTCACAGGTCATGTCAATAACATTACAGAGGCATTGTAATGTTTGATGATCATTGTGTCACTAGAAAAAAATGTTATCTATGAAAGATATAATTTCCACACAAGGACCCAGAAAGAAGGGGAAACAACAGAAGAGTTTGGGGCAGACATAAACGTAAAAAAAGCTGTTCTTGTGCATATGGAACATCAAAAGACTCCTTCATTCAAGGCCAAATAGATTTGAGGTTGAACAATAAAAAAGTATGTGAAAGGCTACTCAGGGACATGGAACTGACTCTTAAAGAGGCAGTATTCATATGCCAAGCAGCTGAACAAACAGAAATGCAAATAAAGGCCTTTGAGAGGCACAAAACATATGACTGAAAACACCATAGTTTAAAAAGTTAGGGAAAATGTACAGAAAATAAAAAGGCCAAGGGAAAAAAATAAGCCAAACAAGAAATTTCATATGTAATTTGACAGCTGACATGAGCATATAACATGTTCAGCATTTAGGTACATATGTAGAAACTTTAGTAAGCCTAAGTTTGCAAAACATGTGCAGACAAAGCATGAAAATGCATAGGTTAAAGGTAGAATGTGATATTCCCTCAGGGGAAGGCTATGAGCTGTTCGTAGGTGAGAAAAAAGCTGTGAAATCATAAAACATGCACAAATGTCTTATTATGAAATAGACACATGAGCACACATGGATGTAATAATACAAACTGAAATGAAGCAATTCAGTGAAAGTATAATATAAAAAGTGAGGTTTAAATCCTATAGCAAGGAACGAAAGAAAGTCTTGGGCAAATATCAATTGTCAGTGAGGTACAAAGGTACAACTGAAAAGCAAGCAGGCTTTGGCTTGTACATATGTAAGGTGTTTGGCCTAGTTAGGAGGGCATAAGCCACAGAGAGTTAGAATAACAAACCTGAAATAGATGTGAACAGGTTGGTTACATCAGATGAAGATGTGTTCACAGGGAAGGGATGTCCTCTGGTGACAAGTAAGATTTGGTTAAATTAGGACTCAGTGTCTATAATAATACATGCCTCCTGACATGTTGCATAAGGCCTTGGAAGTGTGAGTGGTCAAAGGGCTACAAAACAGGTCAGTCAATGGCATCACTGTATGTAAAAAGAGCCAACAAACTGGACTCAATCCTTTATCATAGAAGTAAAAGAGAGTGGACTCAGACTTTTCATTGACCCCACAGAACTGAACAAACAACATTATAAGGGAATATTAACACTTGCCATTGAGGAATTAAATGTCTGTTGAGATGGCAGAAGCCAAATTCTTCACCAAATTAGATGCATCGGCCAGATTTGGGAAGATTGCCCTTGATACCAGTCCAAGATTTGAACTTTTGCCAAATACTACTTCTTGAGATTGTCTTTTGGAAAATGTTCTGCACCGGAAGTATTTTATATTATGGAATAGGGTCTCAGATGCAAGAAGTTCTCTCGAGAGTGAAAGTATACATTGATGACTGGGGCAGAACTGCTACTGAACTTCAGGAAGAATTGCAAAGAATACTGGAAATCGGAAGAAGAAACAGCCTTAAACTGAATGAGGCCAAGTACTGATTTCAAATATCTGAGATCACCTAGGAGACAGTCACCTAGGAGAAGATTTCTTAATGACCAAGAAAATAATTCTGGATGATTCTAAGATTCAAGCAATGAAGATATATTTCAGCCAGGATGTCACTTAGTAATAACTGTTGTGCTGTGTTCTCCTGCTGATGATAGCTCATCTCAATTGATTAGACTCTTCCTGTTGGTATGCATACTTCCACCTTTTCATGTTCTCTGTATGTATAAATATCTCCTGTCTGTGTGTTCCATTCTATGCATCCAAAGAAGTGAGCTGTAGCTCACGAAAGCTCATGCTGAAATAAATTTGTTAGTCTCTAAGGTGCCACAAGTACTCCTGTTCTTTTTGCGGATACAGACTAACACGGCTGCTACTCTGAAAGGAGCATATGGTACATGTGATACAGGTGTCAAGTGGTGTATCACCACAAATGTAGGATGAATGGTAAAGAAAAAAAAGCTAAGGATGAAACAAAACAAGCAGTAATATAAGCTGTAAGTAATGGATGGAAGAATCAACACTTCCATATTCCCCATACAAAAATAAGCTGTCAGTGAGTTTGGGAGACTTCATGTTGCCCTATACTCATGCTTGAAAGCATTTTCTCTATTTAGCTTTTAATAATCTATTTCTTGTCAGTTATATACTGAGTTATTCTAAAACTTGCCTCAATCATCACTGAAATATTACGGAATGGACATCATGGGGACGACCATGCAGAATCTGGGATTGACAATGGTCTGCAGAGTCTTTCCCATCTAAGTTACACGTCTGAATTCAGCACAGGTCAGGAATGATCTAAACTCGTTGCTTACCATCTAATAGTTGTTTGGTGGAAAATGTATGATGGGCTGGTGATCCGATTTGTGTTCCCAGTAGATAAATATCCATATGGCAAGAACATAGTCAAAACTGACACCTTTGCTGGCAGCCTCAGCCCAGAGACCAAGGACTGAATAAGCATGAAATCTTCTGGCCAGCTGGTGAAACATTAAAGAGGCCATTTCTCAGCCTCCTGGTGTTCTTGTTTGTTTATACCAGCAGGACAACAGGAGACCAGCTGACTAAAAGCTTATTTTAGAGCCATGCATTTCAACACCCCCCCACACACACACACTAGAGGAAGCCTATATGATTGATTTTATGAGCTAAAGAATCTTCAGATTAGAATTTTAACAATAAATATGGAGGGCAAAAATGTGGAAGAAACTTATAAATTTAAATAAGAAAAGCAAGAGAAGTAGAGCGATTTGAATACATTAACCAATAAAATAAAAATGAAATACATATCAACAGAGATAAAAAAATTACCACACACACATATGCACCAAGATTAATGGCAAAAAGATTCTGTATTGTATTATAAATGTTTAGTGCCTTTATTTTTGACATTGTGGTTTATGTTATGGATGTAATGACCTTTCAAATATGGCAGGTAAATGACAATTTCAAGCTAAGAAGTTTTCTACAACTTAAGGAAAGCTCTAATGCCAAATTTTCTTATGATTTTTACTGCAGCATATTTACATTAAATGCTATGTATATATAAACCATAGCAAAGAACCCTTTAGTCAGAAATCTAATTTGTTTGGAATTCCTATGGCTATGCTTTATTACAGTATTACGTATATATTTAAATAACCACAATGAAGCTATAAATCAAATGATCAGTGCTAACAGTTTAATGTACCTAATCTTTCATTTAAAACATTATTCTGAAAGTTCATTTTAAATATGTGATTGATATTAAAATATAGCACATTTATCATAGGAACCTGTCTGAAAAAGATTAAATCACCCATTAATGTACTACCTAAAATATTATTCATAGTTCAAAAGCAATTGTTGGCTTTGCAAATGTTGACCGACATATTGATCTCCTTTCACTGATTTCCTTCACATTACAATGGATAAATGCCCTTCATAAAAAAAAATGCAGAAGACAAATATCTCCATTAGTGATCAGGGTATATGATTGGATGTTGATTTGAGAGAACGCATAAAATACTGACAGATGATACAAAATCGCTTGAACTTTTTGGTTTTGATAGAAAAAAAACATTTAAAAGCAAGGGAGGTAGGCACCTTACTATAGAATATTAGTGCTGTGGAAATCAAAGCACAGACTGATAGCTCTCTTACCATTACCAACATGGAATATGGACATGATTGTTACTACAGAAACGATGAACCAGGGCAACATCCTGGCCCCATTAAAGTCAATGGGTGTTTTGCCATTGATTTCAGGGCAGCCAGGACTTCATCCCAGATGCTCTCAGCTGTAGTGAATAAGTATATCTTAATTGAAGTCAATGGAGCTGTGTGATTTACATCAGTTGAGGATCTGACTGTGTGATGGCATAACTCAATGATACAGTGAATCCAAGACAGAGGCATCAGACTGTACAACACATTCCAAATGGTAGCTGAAACTCTTTTGTGTGTTTTCACACAAACCTTGATATACTCTACTGCACTACATATTTTGTCTTGCCACTTAATTTGGATTTAAACTGGATGGTATTGACAGACTGAAACTTTCCCAAAGTGCTATGAATGATATAATTCACCACCGGCACGTGTGTTTGTGGTGAATACAAACAAGAGATCACTTTACTTGCTTCTGATAAACTCATTTCTCTGCTATCTGAGGCTTTCTAAAGCCTTTCTGAGCAGCGTGAATTTGTGAATAGAAGCATTGTCATAAGGGAGAGTGATTTGCGGGGAACCCTATGAAATAGTCACATCAAGCCACAGACCAACTCTGGGATGCTATCTTTATGAGTCCACGAAGGTGATTTCTTTGCTACGTGTACTTAATTGCTTTGTACAGCTACCATACAGCTATGCAGTGACACTTGTTTTGACCAGAACTTGTATTGTCTTTTCAAAGTTTCAGAATCATATATGATACTTAGAATGAGAAACAAAAAATCAGATGATGAACAACTCATCTGAGTCTATCTATTCCTTATCACTAATTTCTGTTTCTTGGTTCACCATATTCATAAATGATCATATATTATCTGCACAAGCGGGTGAACAGTGAAGTGGCAAAGTTTGCAGACGATACAAAATTACCCAAGATAAATAAGTCCAAAGCTGACTGTGAAGAGTTACAAAGGAATCTCAGTAAACTAGGTGACTGGGAAACAAAATGGCAGATGAAATTCAATGTTGATAAGTGGAAAGTAATACAAAATGGAAAATATAATTCCAATTATGCATACAAAATGTTGGGGTCTAAATTAGCTGTTACCACTCAAGAAAGAGATCTTGGAATCATCGTGGATAGTTCTCTGAAAACATCCACTCAATGTGCAGCGGCAGTCAAAAAGCTAACAGAATGTTGGGAACTATTAGGAAAGGGATAGATAATAAAACAGAAAATATCCTAATGCCACTATATAAATCCGTACTACTCTCACATCTTAAATCTTGTGAGCAGTCCTGGTTGCCCCATCTCAAACAGATATATTAGAATTGGAAAAGGTGAAGAGAAGGGCAAGAAAAATTATTAGGGGCATGGAACAGCTTTCATACAAGAAGAGATTAAAAAGATTGGGACAGTTCAGTTTAGAAAAGAGATGACTGAGGGGGGATATGATAGAGGTCTATAAAACCCTGAAAGGTATGGAGAAAGTGAACAGGGAAGTGGTATTTAGCCCTTTAATAACACAGGAACCAGGGGTCACCCATGAAATTTATAGGCAGCAGGTTTAAAACAAACAAAAAAAGGAAGTATTTCTTCACACAACACACAGTCAACCTGTGGAACTTGTTGCCATGCATATTGTGAAGGGCAAACATATAACTGAGTTCAAAAAAGAATTAGATAAGTTCATGGATGATAGGTCCATCAATGGCTATTAGCCAAGATGGTCAGGGATACTACAGCATGCTCTGGGTGACCTTAAACCTCCAACTGCCAGAAGCTGGGCCTGGAGAACAGGAGATGGATCACTTGAAATTGCCTCTGAAGCTTTCATTCCCTCTGAAGCATCTGGCACTGGTCTCTCTCAGAAGACAGGATACTGAGCTAGATGGACCATTAGTCTGACCCAGTATGGCTGTTCTTATGTTTTATATATATAGGATCTTTGCTTCCATGTTTTTTTCTCCACTGGAGTTGATGTTATTTCTTTAAACACTATTTCCATACTGATATCCCCAAACATCCTTCCTCTAATGAGCATTCATGCTAGCAATAGTGGCAATGGCATGATGTATCCTCCTGGTATCGGGACTGCCAGATTTCTTTACTTCTGTGACACAAGACTACCAGTGTCATGCGAGAGAGAGACCAGGGATTTTCTGCCATTGGGAATGCAGTCTATCCTTAGGGTTTTGGTTATATTTTGCTTCTGTATGACATCATAGATGCTGACACACACATAACTCCAGCTTCCCATACCCTTGCTCATGGTGAACAGTCCTTTATTCTACAAGCTGGGTGGGATATTTCCCTAATGACTGGCATTACAAATGTCTTTCTCTTTAGCACTTAGAGTTTAGGCTACTCTAAGTAGCCTAGGTTTAGGGAGGATGATCCTGCAATGCAAACCTCCTTTGCTCAACTCCGTAAGGAAGGTTTCTTCCAATATTTCACAGGAGGAAGTGCCATCTGCAAAGGATCTGGTTCTGATCTCTGTATAAATAAGAAAGCATTCCACTGAAGTCAATGGTATTACACAAAAGTGTCTGTGAGACTGGAATCAGGACTAAAATATCAAACTCAAGTTGCAGTAAGTCAGAAGAATATTTGAATTCCACTTCTCTCTAATACTTCTCATTCATAATGTGCGCTCACAACTTTTTTTTTTTTTGGCATACATACCTAAGGGTGCATCTTTACTGGAGTCCATGCTAGGCTAACTCCTTAATGAAGAAATGTGGGGGGAGGGGGAGGGGAGAAGGGAGAGGAGTAGTAAAGCAAATAGAATATATGGTACAGTATTTTACTCCTTATTTAAGATATAATAATTATTGATGTCTTCTGGGGCGCCAGCTGTTGAGAGGGAGAATATAATCCTTTTGTATTTTCACAGGTGAAATACTGATAGCACATTTACCCTACCTGGGTATACCCTTTCCTACAAAATTTCCCACTTGAATTTGGTTGCTACTAGTAGAGAAAAAGAGGAAAATAGATTGGAAATTATTGTACTGCAGTCAGGAGGGACCAGCTGTGGCCATTACATGCAAAGCCATTTATGACATTTATCCACCAACTATAGGATCAAACTTTCTGATTTGGAGACATGGCATGCTCAGCCAAAGATCCTAACAGGAACAAGCAGAGCAAACTCTGTATGGTAAAATGCTTCTGGGAAATAACCATTAAACACATGGTCATCACTGCCAGCCATTTGTGAGATACACTCATACATTTACTAATTAGGGTCCTCCTGAACCAATGCCCACTGCTCCATCCCTGCCCTGCTTCCTCTCCTACGTCCTCGGTTATGTAGTAATTTTTGTTGTAAGAAGGGGGCTGTGGTGTAATGAAGTCTGAGAACTGCTCATCTGTCCCTATTCAGCAAAGCTCTTAAGCACGTGTATAATTTAATTTAACATTGACTTCAATGGATCTTAAGCGCAAGTGCTTTGCTGAATCAGGATGAATTTAAGCATGAGCTTAAATACTTTGCTGAGCTGATGCCATAAGTCATTTCCATCTATAATTTATGACTTGTATGTGTTTCCCATGACCTTCTCTGTGTTATCATAAACTCACTTTAATAATGATTGCAATATCATTCTTTAAAAACAAAGCAAACAAACAAGTACTGGAATACCGCATTGCAAAATTTGTTTTTACTTCCGGCTTTTCTTTTGGTGTTTTCAGGGTACTTCATAATTTATGTGACATTAGCTAATGATAGTGCTAGCTTTTCTAAAAGTTAGCAAAGCTGGAACCTAAGATTATAAACTTTATCTACAACAATTTCATGTAATTTAAATGAGAATTACAGGGCAGTAGCAGAAGTACCACAGAAATGATTGTGGTAGGCTTTGGCCCAGATTGCACTTGGGTGGATTAACTATTTCAGAATGAGTGCAAGCAAATTCCCTAAATCAGGGGTGAGAGTGGTAGAGGAGGAGGATAAAGGATGAGACAGAGAAGAATGTATTCATATACAGTCAATACAAAAAATACAATAAAGGAACAGACCAGTCTAGTTTTCCAGAAAGTCAGATACTTTTATTGAGTTTCTCCCTGAATATGCTACTCCATAAAAGACCTCCCTTGGAATCTCTCATACG
This sequence comes from Mauremys reevesii, assembly GCF_016161935.1. Classification (NCBI taxonomy): domain Eukaryota; kingdom Metazoa; phylum Chordata; order Testudines; family Geoemydidae; genus Mauremys; species Mauremys reevesii. The sequence continues at coordinate 118,601,002 of NC_052625.1, read as the reverse complement.
CTCTCTGTCATTGTCTCTTCGTCTCTTTTTGCTTTAAAGTTGGAAGTCCTCGATTTGACAAATGCAACTAAAAAGTCCTAACAATGGGCCTGATCATCCCCTTGTGATCTGACCTCTCCACAGGCAGTTCTTCCTGCTTCCCATGCAGAAGTAAGCGGTCAGTCACCTCTGTGGCACCATTCCGGCCAAATCTTGAGACCTCCATAGAGTGCCCTTCATGGGGTGCCATGGTAGGGAGATGAATAGGATGTAGATAGGAAGGATAGGGATGCTTCCTCTCATCCCAAATCTCATGCCAAACAACCCTCGCTGAAGAACTCACGCACTTTAAGGCAAATTCTGGCAAGCTACCAGAAATCTTGGGAATTCCTAGCAGTGCAGTTCCTGTGGGGACTCCTGAACCAGGCAAGCCCACATCAATGTAGAGGTGTAGGACCTTGCAAAGATGGCTCTGGTTTCCTGTGTTTCTCATGAGGACTACAGGGCTTAAGAGCACATCTACCACCTGCTTAACAAGGCTTGGGGGCAAAATCTACCTCAGTGACTTAGGGTAAATTCTGCAAGGGGAATCTCACTGAGATTTCCTCCCTAGCTATCTGGTGTGATTCCATGGGAGAGGGCCACCCAGACTTATAGCAAATGTATTAATTGGCCTTTGCTACAAGTCATTAACATGTGTACATTGGTGAAATCAACCACTTTACCTTTATTACTCTCTCTCCCAAACAGCACATATCCTTCTTACCTGTATTCCAGTCATGTTTCTGTAATCCCTATATCTGGTTTGGCATCTTTCATGAGTGGTTCCAGTCTTCCACCATGTTTCTGTAATCCCTATAATATCTGGTTTGGCATCCTTCACCAGTAGTTCCTGTTCCTCCATTTTATTGCATTAGTGTACAAGCATTCCAGTTGTTTCCTTTAGACCTCCTCATTTTTCTAGCTGGATTTTATATAGTCCTTTCACTAAGTGTAACCCCTTGTGGCAGGGCACAGGTAAACCCCTTGAATGCCCTGCTAAAATGCTGGCTAAGCCCTAATTTCTGCTGGCCAGGTGTGGGGGGCCAGGCTGTCAGCAGAGAGCCCAGCTACAAGCCCTAATGAGGGCTGGCTCACTGCTATGAGTTGAGATGAGTAGCGACAGCTGGGCTGAAAAGGAGGAGGGATATAAAAGCTCAAAGGAAAACTCAGTCGGGAGGCTAGCCTGGGAGGGAATAGGAGGGTTACATCCCTGTCTCCTCACCAAAGGACAGGAGTCTCATGGGCCAGGAGACCCTGGGAAGGTCTGACTGGGGACGGCCATTGGGAGGATAAGGGGATAACACTGTTGCATTGTAAATAAAGATGCAAGGGTCAAGCACTGAAGAAGGTGTGGGGATTCTTTATTTTAACCAGCCAACACAGGGCACAGGCAGGAGAGAGTGGAAGCCTGTGCGGACCCTGTGACACCCCTACATGAGTAAATCTCATAACAGACTATGGAAGAAGGCAGCATGCATTCGTATTTTTGCCATTTTCCCAGTGGGAACCCTGAATCATAGCAAACTTGGTTTAAGTAGGTGGAGCTCTCACTTAAGTCAATGGGAATCACTCTCACACACAACTTGGATTGAATTTGGCCCCAGAATCGAATCTCACATCTGTGGCAGAGCTGGAAGTATAATGCCGCTCCCCTAGCTCCCAGGCTCAGGCCTTAATCACAAGAACGTCCTTTAGCCCCACAAAAATATTTTCCTTTTATACAATCTGATGTATGCCTCACTGCTTAGTCCAGTGAAAATATCTGGGGGGAATAAAAAAGAAATCAAGAGGAATGAAAACACTTACCTAACCATCCTCCTTATATCTGTGCATTCTCAATTGATAGAGTACAGGCTACTTAGAACACACAAATCACTCATGACATGCTTCTGGGACTGGATCAACCCCTCTCTAACCAATGATAAGGTAGCTTGTTTTAAAGAATGCATTTCTCCTTAATGGGAAAAACACCATTATTCTCACCATTTACCTTGTTAATAGAGCCTGAGACAGCCCACACTACCCCACTACAGGGTGATACTGAAAAATATTTTCCTTCCTGCTTTGGAATCACTCTTACAACCAACCCATGACAATCCATTAATAGGCAATAGCAACAGAGTACAACATCGTAACAATACAAAGTTGCAGAAATGCAGAACATTTATTTTTGAAGGCAGGAAATCAGTATAATCAAGTGACCATTTCCACATTGTTATAATAACTTTCTTTCTATTACACTAAATGGCTGGTAGAAAAATTGTTATTTTGGTCCTGGTTGCTGTAGAATTTTAACTCATTCCTCTGGGTCAGATCCTGCATTCTTTTACACTCAGGGATAGTTTTTCCTATATTAGTACTGTGGGATTGGATCTTCTGCTACTATTTAAGTGTTGCATTCTAAAAAGAGAACAAATGATTATGTGATTTAGCCAACCAGTGAGCAGTTTAGCCATTTTAAAAACAGGAGACATGTATTGGAAATATATTGGTTGTCAATTGGCTGAAAGAGAATGGCCTGTATGCTCACTTCATGTGTGAAAACATGCAGAGGGACAAAATAATGCAAAAACTCTCTGGCTAAACATAGCAGTAACTATTCTGGTCAAATATATACACCATAGTTATTCAGTTTAACACCATGCTTGGCAAAGCATAATCCTTATTTACATACAAATAAATCCAGTCACTAACATTTTGAAACAGTTCATACTTGACCTTGCAATACACATGCTCATTCTCCTCCACAATCAGCAGACCATGTATAAATCAATAACCATAAAAAAACAGTAATACATATATACATTTCATGTCCAGATATGGATGTTATTCCTGAAAAACAAAGAAGACAGACATTAGATTTTATAGTGATTTCAGCAAATTTCCCTTCCATGACTTTAATTGTGCAGAGTGAAACCATTTTAAGACATTTTCCTTGCCTCCCTTAATCTCTACTTGGTAACAGGTTGGGCTGGCCTTATTTACCATGACTACCAGCCCTATCCATTTCGAGCTCAGAGAGTGACCCTTGTCAGAGAAGTACCTGCACAATACTTTATCTCCACATCCACCACTCTATGATTTCTAAATTGTCACCAAGCCTTTTATCCATTTGTTTAAATCTGCATTTAAGCTATTGTCCTACTTGCTTTTGAGAGTGAGTGATTACTTGCAACAGATTGTCCATGAATCTGTCCATCTGCACCCATGGCTGATAGTCATCTGGGGGCACCCCTCCTAGCCACCAGTTTTCAGGGGCTTTCATGAGGCATCCTGTCATTACTTCACGGGGCATGAAAGAATGCGCTCCCACTGATGATCTCATAACCATTAGCACAAATGGTACCTTCTTATCCCAGTTCTTCCTCGATGTTTCGATGAACTGCTCCAGAGCTCTGGGGGTGACCAGCAATGTGAAGCCACTGTTTGATGTTGAAAGCTTGACACAGGGCTTTCGTTATCTTGCGGAAAAAACGAGAGCCTGAGTTGGAATCGATGACTGATGGTATCCCAAACCTGGAAAAGGTTTGCTTTAGCAATAATCTCACCATGGTGTTGGCAGTGTTATTTTGTGACGGATATGCCTCCACCCACTTTGAGAAAGGGTCATTGATGACCAAACAATAGTGATTGCCTCTTCCTGTGCATGGTAAAGGGCCAATATAATCTATTTGCAGCCTGTGCCTGGGCCCCTCAATTGGCTGATGCTGCATGTGTCCTTTAATAATTCTGTGATCCAGATTGTTTGTTGCACAGGCCAGGCAGTTATGGATGAACTCCACAGTATCCTTGCGGACTTCTGGCCACCATTGCACTGTTAAATTTTTTTTACAGTTTTTTCCACACCAAAATGACCTTGCTGGTGAGCTAAGGTTACTAGTTCCTTCCTGAGGCTCACAGAGTTTACCAGGATAGGGATATCATTTTCATGTTGAGCTGCCATAACCAATCCATTACTATGATGGAAAACTTTGTATCCTTGGTACTCTTTTTGGTTCAGCAACTCAGTGACACTTTTATCTTGCTTCTGCAGCTGAGCTACATAGATGGGATCCTCAGCTTTCACAGGATGAATTTTGTGCACTGCATCTTCTGATTTATTCCATAGAGTCTCTGGCCCCATTAAAGCTGCTTGCTTAGCCAGTAAATCTATACCTTTAGCAAGGTGATTACTGCTGAATTTTTCCTGTGGGCTCTCACCTTATATAGATAAGTAGGTTGTCCCCTTTTCTTTGCCAGTGCCCAAGCATGGATTAAATATTTGGCATGGGCTATCAGTTTGTCTGCAGACCTCATGTTTCTAGTGATCCACACTGGCACCCAATCTGTTAGGACGCGTATGGCCCACTCAGAGTCCAAACAGATAGTCACTGGTGCTTTGTTGTTACTTGCATCCAGTGCTGCCACTATGGCAATAATTTCAGCTGCTTGAGCAGACTTAGGGCTGACCGTTCCCTGCAGAACAATGTCTGTTGATACCTGTAATGCAGCATAGCCTGCACATGGCTTACCCTGATGAAATTGGCAGTGACCATCAACCACCCACAAATCCATGATATCAATTTTAGCTTCCTTATATGATGCCTTTAATTGACATGGAGACAGCTCCTCTTTAATGTTCGTGGTGGGAAGTGGGCATTTGTGCTCCTTTCCCTGGGTGACTAATGCAAAGGGTGCTGCAGATAAGGTAGGCACTTTATTAACCTCAAAGTCTCTGTTTAATAAGTTCAGTGTCCAGCCTGCAAGGCTGGGATTAGACACCCGACCTTCATTAGCTTTTCCTGACAGAATGCATTTAATTGGAATGTGAACAGTTCTTAATACAAATGGAGACATTCCAGTAAGATATTCCCAGTGCTGGAGGGCCCAGGTTAATGCCAGCACCTCACGCTCACATGCAGAATACCTTTTTTTCTATCTCTGACAGCACCTTGGACCCAAAAGCTACACATTTAAACTGGTCCCCGGCTGTTATAATAATATAGCACTGAGACCGCAGTCAGTAGCTGCAAGCTGGAGATGATAAGGCTTGCCTGGCTGTGGGTACGCAAGGGCTGGGTCCTGGAGGAGAGCCTGCTTGAGATTGTAAAAAGCAGCTCTTTCCTCTTCCCCCCATTTCCACTCCTGTCCTTTCCTTAATAACAAATAAAGGGGTTGTGCCAATTCTGAATAATTTTCAATAAAGTCCCCTGAAAAGCCCATTAGACCCAGGGAAGGCCTGAGCCATTACACATCCTGAGGTGCAGGCAACATACTCATTTATTCTATCCTGGCAGGATCTGATCGCCTCCCATGTCATGCCTCCCATGTGAACGTTAATTGCTGATTCCTATATGTAAAAGAGAACTTAAAACATGCACTCGGGTGTAGCAGAATAGAAAAGAAGGCATTTGTTAAATCTAATACTGTGAACCACTGAGCACCGGCAGCTATAGCAGACATAGTCTTGTGGAATTTAGCCACAACTGGCGCAAGTCTTGGTGTAACCCGATTCAGTTCACGGTAATCTACCATCAGTCTCCATGTTCGTTTATCTGCCTTTAGTACAGGCCATATCGGGGAATTACATATGCTCTTGCTTACAACCAATACCCCTTGTTCTTTAAGGGATTCTATGGTATCTTTTATCCCTTCTTTGGCTTCTTTCAAAAAATGGTATTGTTTTTGGACTTTAGGATTGGGACCCTACACCTTGACTTCAGCGTGTATTTTTCCACATTGCAGTTTATTCGTTGCAAAGGCTTGTGGAAACTGATCAGTAACCTCCTTTACTACTTGCTCCCATTCAGGTGTGGTGACTGGCTGAGGGGCCTTCACTGCTGACACTCTATGTGAGGCAGGCACTGTGAATCCACCCAACCCGTTGTCCATTTTATTCAGCATGCCATTAGGTAAGTCCACAATTACATTTAATTTTCTGAGTGCATTCATACCTAGAAGTCCATGTCCATCTAAGCACTGCAGACCAAATGTCAGTTTAGTCTTAATTATTCCAATAGTACAGTAGATTGGTTTTGTAAAAGGGACTGCACTTTCCTTTCCATGTAACCCTGCAATACCTTAATCTCCTGAACTGGTAGTCTCTTGATTTTAGGAGCGGCTCTAGTACAAATGAGGGATGTTGTAGCACCTGTGTCTAATAATATAACTTAACTTGATTCACTATTCCAAACTCTCTATCAAGGGTAATCGTAGTTACAGGCCTCCCCCACATATCATTCGAGATTTGCTACAAAAGAGGGAGGAGGAAGAGCTTGGCCTTCTCATTGCTGCTGATGACTGGGTGATATGGGATCCTGACCACCCCCTTCATATTGAGCCAATTTCCTGAACAATTCCTCCATGAGGAGATGATGGAGATGATCTTTCTTTCCATACTTTAAAAGCCTCCTCCAGAGGACAGACCGAAATCCTCTTATATCATGCTCCTTTTCCTACTTTCTGTCAAATTCCTTATCCTCTTTATCAAATTTAGCCTGGTTTTGATTACTTTGGCTATTCACTGTTGCTTGATTTCTTTTAGGGTAAGGGCTATCTTTGCTTTCTTTAATCTCACAGATAGACTCTTTAACTGTTACTATCTTTTTCTTACCCCAATGACTAGGGTAAGCCTCCTTCTGCAATTCAAAAGCTTCCCTCATTAACCTTTCCAATTCCTTAAGACTTACATTCTTTACATTTACTGGGCCCATGGAGATTCTAATGGCAAGTGATAAGCCTTGGACCAGGGCCACTTTAAACTAAGAGGTGCCACTTACAGCAATTCCATTTATTATGGAGGTCATACCAGCCAACAAATAAAGTAACATTTTTTGAGCCAGATATTTTTCTAGTCTCTCCCCTGTCTTTGTTTCTCAGAATAGAACTTGCCAATAATATTTGCATGCAGATAATATAGATGGAACACAGCATCATACACACCTCCCCCCCAATTTCCCTGGCATTTGCTATTTGCACATCTCCTGGCAATGCCTCAAAGTCGTCACCATTTATGCACTCTCGTATTAAGGAGACTGTGTCCTCCTTGCTTAGAGCTGGTGTACTGTTAATCATAGTGAGCCAGTCAAGAGCAGACTCCTTGTTAAGAGCTCCCAAATTTTTACCCATGGCCCAGACCAGTTCCGGTCCAAATGGTTTTGTTTCGTACCAGGTCTCCTGGGGTTTGTTTGTAGCGTATTGTATTACCGTATTGTTATTGGGGCCAGTGGAGAATATATGGTACCATTTCTAGATTTGGGGGGGAGCAGAAGGTTGTACGGACCTCACCAGTTTTCTTCCTTCCTCCCAAGTATCCATGCTGTCAATGGACACCTCTCCATCTCAGTCCATATCACTGGTGTTTTGGGACTCATATCCTCTCAAGGAATCCATCTGGATGGCACTCACCATCCCCTTGGTTTTCCTCAGCCTCTCTTTTAACAAATTCATTTTGAAATTACAGGAGGCATGATTCCTGGAGTTTTCTTTGGCAAGTTTAACTTCTTTAACCATTTCACTCAAGGCTGCCTGTGAATCAGCCAATTTGGTTGCTAGCACAAAATTATCTTTGTCTTTCTTTGCTAAACGCATATTAAGATCTTTCACCTGTTGCTCCGGTTGATTAATCTGCATGGTCTGGTTAGACACATGAGCAGACAATGCATTGGCATGTACTGTTAATTTCTTCATTTCAGAGTTTTTTTATGTCATTTCTCCTTAACTTGTGAAATGGCACACTGCTGAGACTTGATATACTTGTCCACCTCCTTAGCTACCATTGCAAACCCATATATTAACTCCCGTTTTCTTAGCTTCTTGCTAGGTTTTGCCTTGGATGTCACAAAGCCTTCCCAATTAACGCTTAGTTTTTTAGAGCATTATCTCCAACAAATAAATCCTTCTCCCGTGGGTTCTTCCCTTTCCCAACCAAATTTACACTGTACTCCAGCGAAATTTTATTGTACTGCTTTTTCCATTTCTGGGATCCATATTTCTTGTTGCTGTTCATGATTCTGCTTATGATGTTACAGTAGAATAAAACAGTGTGTGTCTGTCTTTGGCACAATATGTTCTAGGAATCGTGAAGGTCAGACAGTTGCTGCTTAACTATTGGACTGTGGAGTCAGAGCCAGCAATAGAGTGAATATGTTGCTCACTGGGACTTACTAAAGACCAGAGAAGAATGCAGCTTCCCAGACCATGTATGCTGGAGCACAGGCTATGGCTACCAGCTGCGGGGTCCAAGCTAATTCTATTTTTGTTCTCCATGGGCACAGGCCTGGAACAATAAACCGCATGTTCTCTGGGTCCTATTGACCAGAATGGGCTATGGCTTACTGAGCTGACTACAGCCAGAGCCTTACACTGAACTTGCCGGAACACTGTGTTGAAGCAGAAACCTTGGCTCCTAACCGTGGGGTCAGAGTCAGTGGATTGCTTCCACAGGCTTTTACAGCCAGAGCAAAAGGCAGCAGCTCTCTGGGCCCTATTGTCCAGAGCTGCTGCAATCCAAATTAGTGGCTTCCATGGGTCTTATGACCTGAGCCTCAAACCGCACGGCTTACACAGACCCTTTGGCCTGAGCTGGAATCGCCTTCCCTTCACTGCTGAGAGAGCAGCTCATCTCCCGCAAGATCAATGGACCTTTAGCAAGCCTTAACTGAGTAAATTAGAATTAATTAACACTGCGACCAAAATCAGGCTTCCTGCCATGGTCACCAATTGTTACAATGTATCAATGGGGGGGAGGGAGAAATTAAGGATGATATGGACCCCTGATAAGAAGTCACAGGTATGGCTGTCCCTGAATTAGGATCTATCACCTAATTGCTCTCAGTGTAAATAAGGATAAGGAACAAGAAGAGGTAAACAAAAAGGTGCTTTATTTAACATAAGCTAAATATATGGACAAAGTATCTCAGTGGCTTGCATGAGCATGAAGCCCAGAAACCTCTCCCTCTACAAATGACAGACAAAGGTATTCATACTTTACAGATCAAAATTTGTCTAATCATCTGCTTTGGCCTCGAGATGTTGGATCTGGACCTATCACTGTGCTTGGGAATGACAGGCGGCTCAGGAGGGTCTCGGACCTTGAGGACTGCTGAACCAGGATTAGGATCAGGATCAGGATTACTTTTCAGGTAAGCAGCTGTGGTGGTTTCTCTCAGAGATCTTCTGGTGGGTCTTGATTCGATGATCTGAGTGTGGGCTGCCGCTAAGGAGAACAGCACCCTAGAGCCTGTGTGTGGGGCTTTTATATCCTCTAGTCTCTGGGCAGATTAGTGGCCACCTGACCAGTCCTTTTCCCACCTTTCCACAAAGGAGCACCAAACTCAAACAAAAGGGTGCCAAATTTCCAAAGAGAAGGGTAGCCAGCATGGCTGCCAAACAACTACTAGACACCATTCAAGATGGCGATTTTAACAAATTTTTGACATTACCATTTTCCAGGTAAATAATACAAGATACCACATAGACATAAACCAAAGAATGCACAAGAAAACAAAAATACATGAATAATGCTGTACATTAGGATTGGCACCAGAAATCTGTATTATCCGTCAACATTTATTTAATGTACAAATCCCACCCCCATCTAGCTACAGATGAAAAACCCATAGAAATTCACTAATTTGAAATTTGCTCATTTTGCTGCACAATTTGCTGCTTTTAATTTGATAACTGACAACATACAAAATAAATAAATAATTCTGGCCTAGAAGCAAAACACTTCTGGGACCCAAAACAATTTATTGCTCTTAAGATTCTGTTCTCATCAATTTCTTGTGTATCTTTTCATTGTCTATGGAAAAGCCACACATCATCGCAAGCAAAAGGAAGGTTATAATCTGTGGTTGACCTTTTATGAAGATAATGATATAGCTGGCCACAAAATTTCTACTAGGCAGAGTTATTCATAACTTTGCAAAAATGCACTATTTAAAAACAATGTATTGTTTTTGGGGAAAAGATTTTGTTTTCCATTGCAGTTTAGAAAAGGGCAAAATAACACTCGCCAAACAAATGTGGAACTATTGGCTTATATACCTATGTTCAAACAGAGGTTTGACTCCTGATTCTCTGTAAATGTGTAACACCAACAGATCCCAGTTGTTGGTGGGCAGGATAGAGCCTAGGACCTCTGGAGCTAAATTCATGAGCCTCTATTGCATGAGCAAAAAGCCACATGGCTATTAGCTAAGGCGGAAGAAGACTCATTAATCTCTAAGTGATCTTGGTGCCCCTAAAGGGGACAAAACACCACACCCAGGAGGTGTGTGGGTTACAAATGGAAATGCTAAAGAGGCTGTGATTGACTTTAAAAGGTACACTTTAAAAGGGGATGCCTACACTTGAACAGTTACAGTGCTGTAGCTGTGCCACTGTATCACTTCAGTATAGATGCTACCTACGCCAACAGGAGGGATTTTCCCATTGACGCAGATAATCCACCTCACCAAGACGTGATAGCTAGGTGGATGGAAGAACTCTTCCATCCACCTAGTGCGGTCTACACCAGGGGTTAGGTTGACATAGCTACATCTTTTGGTGTGTAAATGTTTCTCAACCCCTGAGAGACATAGCTATGCCAGTGTAAATTCCTAGTGTAGACCAGCCCTTACTGTCTGCCACTGTGTAAAGGGTGACTTTTCCCTTGGAAGGCCAGACATAATATCTGGCCTAGCAGCTTATTCTCTATTTGTTTTCTGATGTGCATGTACATGATACAAAGTGTACTATAAGTTAAAAAGACATCAGTATATGTAGGCCCAATATTAAAGGCCCTGCATGCTCTGTGACTAGCTGGATTTAATTCTGTACTAAGACCCCTGGGATTCCGTGTCACTTTGCTGTGGCACATTGGAGGTTTTTGTAAACACATAACACAAGTGCTTTGCAATCTGTACTCACTGCCTGTCAGCTTCTGGATGGGGTTCCTACTGATAGTGTTCACCTGTAAGAGAAGCGTTTTCAAAAGCACTTATCTTTGACCTAATTCTGCTCCCATTGAAGTCAGTGGGAAAATCAACACTGAGCTTTTTTCAAAACCCCACCCGAAAGTTCTACCTGGATTGGGTCCAGTTTTTGAAGGAGATTGCCTCTCTACCATAGCTATGATCAGCAGAGGCACTCATACTGGAGGTCCCTGAGTACAGCAGAGATAGATCTGCTGGTGGCTCACTATCAACTATGGAATGTTCTTTCCCTGATTTGTAAGAGCCCAAATTTATTAACCTTCCAGGCATTTTGCAAGGCCCTCCTTAATTCATGGCCATTTGGGAGTGTATGCAATGAGGATTGGGTAGGATAGATTTCATAACTGTGATGTAATGGAGTTATTGGGGGATTAATGGATTATTCTTGTAGGTGGTCAGGAGTGGATTTTAGTGGTTGGGCGTAACAGCTGATTATTGTGCCACTTTAAACATTGGAAGGAGCACATCAGCAATAGGAAGGAAGTTGCTAATATGTATGTTTTAAAAATCAGAATAAATAAATTTAATATGAAAAATAAAGACTACAGTCAGTACAGAAGCTCCTGTGTTATCATTTTCAATATTAAATTAAATTCACTATATGTCATCCCCACATTTTGCATTTTTAATGTGCCAAACCTTTTAATATTGACTATGCATTAAATACAGAGGTAATCAGAGGCAAAATTGGAAGTTTGGACAGCTGGCAGATATGAGAGGTGGCTTTGGATTGTAGGATAATCACAGTAACTGAACATCAGAATGGCCATACTGGGTCAGACCAAAGGTCCATCTATCCCAGTTTCCTGCCTTCCGACAGTGGCCAATGCCAGGTGCCCCAGAGGAAATGAACAGAACAAGTAATCATCAAATGACCGATCCCCTGTTGTCCATTCCAGTTACTGGCAAACCATCCCTGCCCGTCCTGGCTAATAGCCATTGATGGATCTATCCCCCATTAATTTATCTAGTTCTTTTTTGAACCTTGTTATAGTCTTGGCCTTCACAACCTCATCTGGAAAGAGTTCCACAGGTTGACTATGTGCTGTGTGAAGAAATACTTCCTTTTGTTTGTTTTAAACCTGCTGCCTATTAATTTCATAGTTCTTGTGTTATGAGAAGGAGTAAATAACTCTCCCTTATTTACTTTCTTCCCACCACTCATGATTTTATAGACCTTTATCATATCCCCCCCTTAGTCATCTCTTTTCCAAACTGAAAAGTCCCAATCTTATTAATCTCTCCTCGTACAGAAACCATTCCATACCCCTAATCATTTTTGTGCCCTTTTCTGAACCTTTTCCAATTCCAATACATCTTTTCTGAGATGGAATGACCACATCTGCATGCAGTATTCAAGATGTGGGCGTAGTACCGTGGATTTATAGCGAGGCAATATGACATCTTCTGTTTTTTTCTGTTAGCTTTTTTGACTGCCGCTGCACATTGAATAGATGTTTTCAGAAATCTATCCACCATTACTCCAAGATCTCTTTCTTGAGTGGTAACAGCTAATTTAGGCCCCATCATTTTATATGTATAGTTGGGATTATGTTTTCCAACGTGCATTACTTTGCATTTATCACCATTGAATTTAATCTGCCATTTTATTGCCCAGTCACCCAGTTTTGTGAGATCCCTTTGTAGCTCTTCGCAGTCTGCTTTGGACTTAACTATCTTGAGTAGTTTTGTATCATCTGCAAATGTTGACACCTCACTGTTTCCCCTTTTTCCAGATCATTTATGAATAAATTAAATAGTACTGGTGCCTGTACAGACCCCTGGAGGACACCACTATTTACCTCTCTCCATTCTGAAAATTGACCATTTATTCTTACCCTTTGTTTCCTATCTTTTAATCAGTTACCAATTCTTGAGACGACTTGCCTTCTTATCCCATGACAGCTTACTTTGCTTAAGAGCCTTTGGTAAGGGACCTTGTCAAACGCTTTCTGGAAAATCTAAATACACTGTATCCACTGGATCCCCCTTAACCACATCCTTATTGACCCCCTCAAAGAATTCTAATAGATTGGTGAGGCATGATTTCCCTTTACAAAAAACATGTTTACTCTTCCCCTGTTCATCTATGTGTCTGACAATTCTGCTCTTTACTACAGTTTCAAACAGTTTGCCCAGTACTGAAGTTGGGCTTACTGGCCTGTAATTGTCGAGGTCACCTCTGGAGCCCTTTTTAAAAATTAGTATCACATTAGCTAGCCTCCAGTCATTTGGTACAGAAGCTGATTTAAATGATAATTAGTAGTTCTGCAATTTCACATTTGAGTTCCTTCAGAACTCTTGGGTGAATACCATCTGGGCCTGGTGACTTATTACTGTTTAGTTTATCAATTTGTTCCAAAACCTCCTCTATTAACACCTCAATCTGGGACAGCTCCTCAGATTTGTCACCTAAAAAGAATGTCTCAGGTTTGGGACTCTCCCTCACATCCTCAGTCATGAAGACCAATGCAAAGAATTAATTTAGTTTCTCTGCAATGGTCTTATCATCCTTAAATGTTCCTTTAGCATCTCGATCGTCCAGTGGCCCCACTGGTTGTTTAGCGGGTTTCCTGCTTCTGATGTACTTAACAATTGAAACATTTTGCTATTATTTTTTGAGTCTTTAGCTAGCTGTTCTTCAAATTCTTTTTTTGGCCTTCCTAATTATATTTTTACACTTACCTTGCCAGAGTTTATGCTCCTTTCTATTTTCCTCACTAGGATTTAACTTCCACTTTTTAAAGGATGCCTTTATGCCTTTCACTGCTTCTCTTACTTTGTTATTTAGCCACGGTGGCACTTTCTTGGTTCTCTTACTATGTTTTTTAATTTGGGGTATACATTTAAGTTGAGCCTCTGTTATGGTGTCTTTTAAAAGTTTCCATGTAGCTTGCACTTTTGGCACTCTAACTTTTAATTTCTGTTTTACTATCTTCCTCATTTTGTGTAGTCCCCCTTTCTGAAATTAAATGCTTCCATGTTCGGCTGCCGTGGTGTTTTCCTTGCCACAGGGATGTTAAATGTAATTATATTATGGTCACTATTACCAAGCGGTCCAGCTATATTCACCTCTTGGACCAGATCCTGTGCTCCACTTAAGACTAAATCATGAATTGTCTTTCCTCTTGTGGGTTCCAGGACTGGCTGCTCCAAGACACAGTCATTTAAGGAGTCAAAAACATTATCTGTGCATCCTGTCCTGAGGTGACATGTACCCAGTCAATATGGTGATAGTTGAAATCCCCCATTATTATTGAGTTTTTTGTTTGTATAGCTTCTCTAATATCCCTGAACATTTCACATTCGCTATCACCATCTTGGTCAGGTGGTCGTTAATATATCCCTACTGCTATATTATTATTACAGCATTGAATTACTATCCATAGAGATTCTATGGTACAGTTTGGTTCATTTAAGATTTTTATTTCATTTGATTCTATGCTTTCTTTCAGATACAGTGCTACTCCCCCACCAGCACGACCTGTTCTGTTCTTCCGATATATTTTGTATCTTGGTATTACTATGTCCTATTGACTATCCTCATTCCACCAATTGGCCTTCTAAACCCAGGGTTGTGAGTTCAATCCCTGAGGGGGCCATTTAGGGATCTGGGGCAAAAATCTGTCTGGGGATTGGTCCTGCTTTGAGCAGGGGGTTGGACTAGATGACCTTCTGAGGTCCCTTCCAATCCTGATATTCTATGATTCTAAGTTTCAGTGATGTCTATTATATCAATATCTTCATTTAATACGGGGCATTCTAGTTCCCCCATCTTATTATTTAGATTTCTAACATTTGTATATAAGCACTTAAAATTTGTCACTGGATGTTTCTGTAAAATAATGAGCCGTGAAGGATCAACGTTGACATTTAAATTGTTGTTTATTGTTTTCAGAGTTAAGACCCAACCAACATGCATAGTGCTGTTCACACATCTGAATTCCTGGGCCTGATTCTTAATTTTGTAGTAATTTATATCTGTGCTAAGTTAGTATCAGCTAATGTGAGTGTAAGTTAGGGTGTAAAATGCAGTGTGGGCATATTTTACATCCACTTTTCTGGAAAATAATGTCCCAGTTCACATAAGCAGGTGTTTAACTTTAAGCATGTGGTTAAGTATTTTGTTTAATAGGGATGGTTTGCAGAATTGGAGCCTAAATAACTATACAAGTTGCAAGGCAATGACGAACTAGGCCCCTGATCTATAATTCTGATGTGCTGTATATAGTGTAATATAGTATTATGTGTACATGACACAAATTTAGTTACTGCTTTATTTATACCTGTGTTCAGGTCTGTCCTTACCCATATGCAAAGTACGCAGCTGCGTAGGGCACCAGGAAACTTGGGGCACCACATTTCCTGGTGCCCCTGCGTACTGCTCCAGCCCCTGCCCCGCCTCTTCCTCAGGCTCCCCGCCCCAGCCCTGCCTCTTCCCACCCCTGCCCCCACTCCACCCCTTCCCCAAAGCCCACGCCCTGCTCCGCCCTGCCTCTTCCCACCCCTGCTCCACCCTTTCCTGCCCCTGCTCAGCCCCAGCTGGGCCTGCACTCACCTGCGGTGGGAAGTGCAGGGACCCAGCTCCAGCCACGACACTGGTGAGTGCTGGGGGGTGGTTCCCTCCTTCCCCACCAAGACAGCCCCCCCCCAGAGGCCTGGGGACAGCTCTCCCCGCCCGCACGGAGGCCTGCCCCCCTCCCATGGGTAGGGCCCCAGAATAGCTAGGGACAGCCCAGCCTGTGTTCCTCTGTTTTCAAGGAACTTCCAAGGAACTCATCATCTTGTGCTATTGCAGCTTTATTTAGATACCACATTAAAAACTAGAGGCCGTCAGTAATGAAACTTCCTGCACAAGTTTACATAGACGTGCCATAATGATGGCCCTGGTCTCTGTTTCCTACTCCTTTCCAGGACAGGCTTGACAACTTTTTGTTAAATAAAAGAATTTTTGTCAGGATTCAGCTTTCAAACAGCAAACGGAGTCAGGTGTTTTGTTTTGTTTTTTTAAAGAGTTTGGCACGACTTGGTTATAAACACGCACAAAAATAAATAAATATAAGGGAGAATACCGGGAAGATGGGAAATGATCCACAGCATAGTCACTGAGCCATGTCATTACATGCTTCGGAAAATTGAGGGTTCAAATTTCTAGACCAAAGAAGGAAAAATACTTTGGGCCAGATCCTCAGCTGCTCTGAAAGAGGCACAGCTCCACTCATTTCAATTATATGAGCTGGGCCTTTATTTGCTGTCATTTACCCTCTAGGAAATGTTTTAGCTGTATGTACTTTACATTATCTTTATTATTTGCACTTCAGCAGCCTTTAGAGGTCTGAACAGAGTTGAGAATCACATTGTGGTTTATACATATATATACACACACACTGTCTATACACAATGGGCTTAAATTGCAGCAAGGGCAGTTTAGGTTGGACATTAGGAAAAACTTCCTAACTGTCAAAGTGGTTAAGCACTGGAATAAATTCCCTAGGGAGGTTGTGGAATCTCCATCACTGGGGATTTTTAAGAGCAGGTTGGACAAACACCTGTTAGGGATGGTCTAGATAATACTTAGTCCTGCCTTGAGTGCAGGGGACTGGGCTAGATGACCTCTTGAGGTCCCTTCCAGCCCTATGATTCTATGATAGTGAGAGAGGAGTTCTATCCCAAAGAGCTTACAGTCTAAATAGACAAAAAAGGTTACCGTATATACTCATTCATAAGCCGAATATTTTGGTAAAAAAAGTGACGCATCAAAGAGCGGGGGTCGGCTTATAAACAGGTCTACACCAAAATTTGATGATTTTAAACCCTATGGAATCATTGAATTGAATATCTAATACATTGTCATTTTGTTTACCTGGTGCGTCTGCAGGCCCGGAGCCCCTCAGCTCCCATTGGCTGGGAACAGCAAACCGCGGCCACTGGGAGCTGAGGGGCTCCGTGCCTGTGAACGCTCCAGGTAAACAAAACGTCCAGGCCCGCTAGCAGCTTACCCTAACGGGCCAGGAGCCAAAGTTTGCCAATCCCTGAAATATAGGGTCGGCTTATGAAAGGGTCATACAGTTTTTGCTATTTTTACCTAACCATCTTGGAGGGTTGGCTTATAAAAGAACGGACTAATGGTAAGTGATTTGCCCAAGCTCACATAGCAAGTCAGTGGCAGAGCTTACAGCTTAGAAGTCTTGAGTCCCAGACCACATCAATGCTCAACATATAGTCGCTACTTCAACTTTGGGAGGAGAACAAGGACCACAATCATCATTAAGTAACCTTCCGTTTTATAATATTTGTATGAGCTTTCAGTGTAAAACAGAGGAAGTCCACATGTTCACTCTTCACAGATAAACAATACTGACTTGAAGTTTATTTAACATCAAATTCTCAAACCTCTTTTTTGTTGTAACCTAGAAATATTTCATTTACATTCTTGCATATGGTTAACATGACAGTCGCAAGGTTTCTTGGTCTGGAATTTCATCTACTGTACCTTACAAATGTCAATATCTGCCTGAGGGGGAGGGATTGTTGCTATTATTTAAAATGTGTATACTGTGCCATATATATATATAGCGTTTGCATAGCAAATAACTCTTGTTGTAAACTAAGAGTAAAATAACTTGAAAAAATGTGATGTGAATGAGATAAGAATCAGGTCCAAGTTTCTATTTGAAGGAGCCCACTCATGTTTGAGTAGATTATTATTTAAAAAACATTAAATTGCTTTAAGTACCACTAAATTACTCATGCACTTTGCCACAGTAAATAGTAATTTTCTAGGACCTATACAAACACATTTTTTGCTCTCTCTTATGACTCTGCGTCCTCATTTACTGATGGGCAGATATTAACTAATGAAAATGGAGCTATGCTGATTTACACCAACTGAGGATTTGGCCCAATATCCTCTTTCCTATGTCAGTCACTGATAGTTCTATACATGAACAAAGCTCCGCCGCTGGAGTAAATCAACTTAGTTCCATTGCTTCAGTAGCGGTATGCTGCTTTACACCTGCTGAAGATTTTGCCCAGAGTTGTTTGGTCTAATAAAAAACTACATGTGTATTCTTGATTAAAGCAATTTTGCTTGCAAGTGAGTCTCTTTTCACTGAACATGGCCCCGTTGCGAATGGAAATTTCTTTAAAATGGAACCAGTTTAGAAACCATAATTAAATGTTTGCACACTCATATTCCAAGCCTTTCAAATTCCATTGGGAATATTCTACCCCACATATGAATATGTTATTTCTATTTCATAAGATTAAAGAAACTGTATATCTAGTTACTGTATGATGTAATATTATCCACATGATGGTCCCAATTAGCTCTTCACAAAGCTTCCTAATGTTATTTTGATCTGGTTAGCAGTGGTTTCAATTTATTTATAACTGTTTAACTGAACTTTGGCACTGATTTGCATTTTGCAGGATCTGATGTTGTGAAATATATTACTAAAATCAGTCAATGTTCTTGGTGAATAAACTAGACGGTGATATTATCAATCACTGCAAAAGCTAGCATATGAGTCATCATCATAAGAGCTGCTAAATATCTGCCCAAAGCATGTCAACAAACCTGTTTTAAAGCCTTACAAGGCATTACCTTTATGTCAGCGCAGATTGATCATGTAGCATCTAAGGAAAGTTCCCATGTCCTAAAAGCAATTGAAAACAATGGGATCTTATGAATGCTCCCTCTAACCAAAAGGCCAATCACTGCTTTTGTTACAGTATGTAAATAGCTACAAATCAACAAAGACTTCTGTGGTGAAATCAGCAGGTGGTCAGTGCTTCCAGGAAGCAAAAACACAACTGTGTAATATCTGAAGTAATGATCACAGCCAGCTTCAGCATTTTCAAGTAGGTCTGCAGCACAGTTTTTCAGCCCCACTCCAACATACTTGGTTCTTGTTCATTGTGATCATACACTTATGCTTCAAACTGGCTGTAGGGTTTTGGGGAAGATCAGCAAGATAATTGTTTGAGGGTCTTGTGATTGTCTCCAGTGTCCCCTACAGCAGGAAAAGCAGAGCCCAGATGCTTCGTTGGTGTGTCTGCATAGCTCTATCAGGCAGGGGACCTGTAGGAAAAAAATAGCATGTGATCTTATAATTAAAGACTGTATCATAATGGACATACACAAGGAGGCTGAATGAAAGATGCACAAGCATTTACTCACCAGCCACTCTTCTAGGCTGTCCTTTCCTGTGGTCATAGGACCAATGGCAGTTTCCCAGAGAGGTTGAGAATCAATGCAAGTAGCTATGGGGTAGCAGTACAATGAGCCTGGGGCAGCCATAGCACTCCTGGGATAGCCTGAAAGTCTGGAAATTGGTCAGGAGTCTTCTCAAAAATTGAGTGTAGCTCTAAAGGGGACCACGAATAACAGAGAGATCCCTTTAGGGGGAAAAACCGGCCAAATGTTCCACCCTTGCACTGATTACATTTCAAGACACTCTTTGCAACAAGAATTGCTGGGAATGTTCCTATTTTTAAGATGGAATCTAGTGATCTCAATACCTGGAGGACCCAGGATGTCATACTTGATAGGCCTCAAAGGCTCTACTTACTCTATGGACCTTACCTCAGCAAAACATACACTGAAACCAAACGTGCAGGATTGGACCCATTGGGTGAAATCCTGCCTCCTGTGAAGTCAACAGGGACAATATTTCACCTATTGTTTCCCATCCTTGCATGAAATAACCCCTAATTCACTAGATTTCCTGACAGAGGTGCTGTGACTGATCATTCCTAAATAGAAATATTTTATAATGCAAGAAATACAGTGGCTGGCAAATAAATGGAAATTACTCATCATAGAAGGTGCCTCAAAGTTCTGAATATAGAAGATTAATAAAGCTGTGGGGAGCCAGTTTACATGAATCATGAATGATTGCATGTAATTCACTAAAATAGCTGCAAAATGGGAGTGAGATTAGTGCTGTCCATTAATCTAAAGGCTGCCCCTTGTGAGAAGAGCAGTGTGCAAAAACCTCAGTAATTCAAGCATGAGTCAAGGAAACTAAAAATATATGAATTTCTGGCAGGACAATTTTTAACTTCAGAGTTGCTAAAAAAAATGCCACAATTGGCAAATAACAAAGAGCAGAAATAAAAGCTGATATCTATGGACCATTCCCCAGGATCAGTAGCTTTGTTTGCCTGAAGGAAGGCCCTATAAAATATGCACAGTCCTTTATTAGGTGCTGGGGAAAAAAACTGTCCCAGTTGCATAAAATTTGCTTCTCACACTAGACAATGAGAACTAATTACATATATCAGACAATTTGTGCAACATGTTTATTTGGGAAGGTACTGTGAGCAAAATTCAGGATGCCAGCCACACCCTCGAGAATGAACTGCACTGGAGTGGTTTCAGATTTACAAAAGAGTAGCTGAGAACAGACTTTAGCTCCAAGCCTTACTCCTATTAGAGCTGTATGAAAAACAACTGGCACCACTAGCAAACACTAATTTTTTGTGGTTTTACTTTTTCAGACTAAGGGCCCCATTCACACACTGACATTGCATTTATATTGGTGTCACTCACTGGCATCAAAAAGCTTTTATAGTTGTAGTGTGGGAGTGAAGTGAGATCAGAATCAGGCCCTAAATGGAAAAGAAATAATTGAGAATAAAAACACTCTTGGCCACTTGGCCTCAAAGCACTGATTTCATTTTCCAACTCTAGGAAGAAGAAGGAGAATACCCTGGAAAATAGAGATTATAGTATTAGAATTAGAGTAACACCTAGAGGCTTCAACTGGGATGAGGGTCCCATTGTGCAAAGCACTAGACAAAGACATAGTAAGAGGCAGTCGCTGCGGTAAAGAGTTTACAATCTAGAGTCAAAATACAAAGGGCAAGAGGGGAAACAGAAGCATGGAGAGATGAAGTGACTTGCCCAAGGTCAGTCTCATAGGATGTCCTGACTTCCATTCCAATGCCTTAACTTTGGGACCACACTGTCTCTGAATCTCCTGTTCACACTGTGAGGAGGTGTCAATCCTGTTGCAGATAGAATCTGAATCTGGTTGAATGTCCTCCCATTCATTTTAGTTTCCAGAAATGGTGTTACAATTATAACCAAATATGTGTGCTCTGCTTTGTTTTTTATTCTCACAGGCCCTGGAGAAAGGGCGTGAAGCTCCACTCTGTGCAAGTGTTGCTAAATATCAGAGTTGTAAAAATCATTCACCATGAATAGTTTATTAGACGCATTTTTCTTCTTTTTCTGCAATTTACTCCAGTGTATTGCTTATTGGAAATTTTATATACTGGGTAATTCTGGTGAATAAATCTTGATTTGTAGAGCATTTGCAAGCAGTTTGTTATGATTATTAGCTCCTCAAAATGAGAAATTAGAGAGCAGTTTACATTATATGGGTAGGTCAAATTATATATTTCTGTTCCCTGATTGGATAAGCCCAACTCTTAGAATCAGGTTAATCGAGGGTGACAGAACCAAGGGGTTGGGGCGTGCTAGTGCCCTCCAATAGAATATTATGGGAGCTGATTTATGTTTCCACCCCCACATGTCACAAACTGTGTGGATCAGTCTGCTCAGGGCAAGAAAGCTGCTGGGGGCAGAGAAGACCGCAGGACTCAAAGGGGCTGGAACAGATGCTAAGGCTGCCACACACTTCAGAGCCGGGCCATGGAACAGATAGGAACTGGGGTGATCAGGCCTGGACCAGAAGCAGCTACTCCTGGCAAGGGGGATACGAATTGCAAGGACCCCAGTTCCCAAGCCCAGCCATCTCCCCCCAGCAACACCCAGTAGCTCCCCTCACTCCCCACAGAAGACACCTACACTAATTCCCCTTTCTATCCCTGACACCCTGACTTCCCCCTGCCCCCCCTTCCCCATTCCCAGTGCAGAGCATGAGCATTCAGAGACGAGAAGAGGAGAGAACTGGTTCTTTCTCATACATGTTTAAATAAACCAAAAGCCACAAATGTTCTTTCAGTCCCACCAAAACACTGAGAAGTGCACAGTTTGGTGTGGGATGTGTCATATATAGAAAGAAATAACTCTCATGGGGCATACAGGCTCAGCATCTTTAGTATGGTTCTTAGCATATTTAGGTTCAGTATGCACCTCTGACCCCCTTCAAAGGGAGCTTCTGTCATCTATGATGGCTAGGAATTCAAAACTTACTTTCTGCAAATATTACCCACTATTAGATAATACTTCACTGTTGCTGTTTCTGCAGACATTCCTGACAGAAAACTTACTTGCGCAAGTATTCACAAAAAGTCAATGTAAAGGGGTGCAAATGTAAGGGAAGTGAATTTGTTTAAACGTGTGCATGACCTATTTCTGCAAATTGTTTTTGCAGCATTTGTCTAGGTTTGCAAAATATCCAAACTAACTTTTCATAGCTTCCAACAGAATATTCAGTGAGGAGAAACATGGAGAGAGCTGATGCAAACTCAGGACCAGATCTGGAGCATGCCAAAGCCGGCAGAGGCTAGGTTTACCAGTCAATGGTTCCTGTGCATAGTGGAATCCTGAGATCATGCAGAACTGGTTATGCTAGCTTTGCATCACTCCCCAGCTCCTTGCCGTAAAGGGTGTGGCCAGGGTACGTGCCTGGAACAGTTTAGGCTATGTCTGCAACAGGGGGTGTGATTCATAGCTCTCACTGAGCTAGCATGTTAAAAATAATAGTGTAGCTGCAGTAGCATGGGCAGCAGCAAGCAGTGGCACAGGCTAGCCCTCCCTCTCCCCCCAAGTACTTGCCCACAGGGTTTGGGTGGGTTTGCACTGGGAGCAACTAGCCCATGCACTGCTCGCCATGCCTGTGCTTCTGCAACTACACTACTATGTTTAGCACTCTAGCTCAATGAGAACTAGTGCAATTATGTCTGCTCCAGTTGGGAATCATTCCCCCACCTCCAAGTGTAGACATACCCTTGAAGACTTGAGGCTGCTCTACGTTTCTCCTGTGGGCTGGACAGGCATCTCTATCCCCAAACCATTCCTGCATCAGAAGCAGTCCCCTCAGGATATGGCCCTGAAAGTCTGAGTCTCAGTCATACTTAGACTTCTATGTCTACCTCTTTTTCTTGAAGATCCATACCAATTTTAAGGGTGATTGAAATCTTTTAGCTTTGAAGAGGCAACTGAATTCTCAGTTGTCAGAACTCAGACAAGCCTTTACCAAAGTGAACAGTCCCATTGGGGTCAGTTGGATGACTTGTGTGAATAAGGGCTATTCTAGATCTTAGATTAGCATCTTGCACCAAAACTAATTATACTATACAGTGCAAGGAACATATAAACCACAACTATGGATGTCGAAAAGACAACACAAGTAATATCAGCTTTCTCCAAGGTTAGAGAGTTGATCTCTGTTGAAGCTAATCTCTGTGCTGTAACAAGGTTGAATATGCACTGCCTAGTAAATCCGTGCCTACTCCAGCACTTTGAAAACTACACTGCTACAAATCATCATTCTGAAACAAGTTGTGACTGGCTGCTCTGAGATAGAAAAAAAAATGTGAAAAGTTACCAGTCCTCTTAATGCCTGTGTTTCAATGGAGATGCCAGGAATCTTCTACCCACTACTGAAATAGTCTTTATTTTCTGATTGGAAAAGAGATATAAATACAAGCAATTTTAGCTACAAAAGCTTTTTCCTCAGACAATATGATGTCTATAAGAATGGTTTTGCAGAGTTTATACAGTCTATATTTTTATTAGCAGCTCATACTTTTATATGCAATTCATTCGTGTTTGCTAAAAGGCAAATTTCAGGTTTTGGATTTCACAATGTCAATTTTATACACACACTTGCTGGTGGACAAACATATTCCACTGGAATTTTGGGACAGTATCAAAGTTGCATTTAAATAGTTATTAGTTCTGGTCAATTGAATGCATATTATTCTAGGTAGCCATATTCATCACATTAGAATGAAAGCAAATGATTCAGACTGGAATTTATATTATATTGTAATTCCAAAATAAAATGAATCAAAAGTACATTATTGTGCCCTAAGACCTAACAGAAATAAAAAGTGGGAAGTGTCCTCTTTGCAATTTCTTTATTTTTTGTGTGTTTTACTTTCTACTTGTTTATATTGTTGATGTTCATTAATTTTCCAAGCAGCAAGATGATATTAGATATGGGATATCACACATGAAATATGTTGCAAGACAGCTCTGAAGTTAATTTATGTAATGACTGTGCACCTCAAAACTTGAATTTCCACATTACAAACTGAAGCATATGACTTTGCAAGGTAGAGTAGATTACAGAATTTTCATATTTCATGCTGATTCCTCAGATTATTCAATTTGATGATTTTTGGTAAATGAAAAATGCATCATTCTAAAAATATACTCTGTAACTTCTCTCCCTCCAATGCCAATGTTTATAGAAGCTCCATTTGTTATTAGGTTGATAAAGTTTTTGCCTAGACTTACTTTTAATATGTGGGTAACATTGCAATCGACATATCTATTAGAAACATCAGGACTGTCAGTGGTGATTGTAGGCATAGCATTTTAACACTAATACTTAAGAGCATTTGGGGCTATGAGCAAATGTGCTCCACACAAGTCTCAAGATTGGTGTTCTGCTAGCTAAGGGGGTCAGATTCTGTGCTGCATCTCTAAGAGCACAGAACATGCTGCCAAGGAGGAGAAGGGGGTTATGGTGGCTTTAAGCCATCTTTAGGCCCTTTCTGATCCCATGCTGCTCCAGGGGTTGGAGAGGTCCCTGACATAATTTAGACAGCCCTGAGGTTCTGTGTAAGTTATGGCAGCTACCCTATGGGCTGCAGCACTGCCTGGAATCGTCAGAGTGGCATGCTGGCACACCCAGTGTTGTAGTGGTAAAAAAAAATGTGGGTAAACTTACCTAAACTCCATATTCTCCAAATGAAAAGTGAGTAAACTTAGCTTACGCAAGTTTACCCTCGACTACACTGTTAGGTACGCCCTTCCCATTGTGCTATCTTGTGAAGAGGTACTAAGGATGGACGCAACTTTATATCTGTACCCCACAGTATCTGTGCCTGGGGAATCCACCCCTAACTGGATATGGAGCTTTGGAGCCCCTGTATACCACTGCAGACATTTTACCTGGTGTAAAGGAGCCAAAGAAGAGGTGAGGAGCTCAGCCCAGTTACTCTTAGTTTTCCCTTACACAATGCATTAATAGTCCAGATAATCTCATTTTTGGTTGTAGTTTTGGGGGTATTAGATTTTGTCATAATTTTTCATTTCTATCTATATTTGTATCTATATTTACCTCTCTCTCTCTCTATATATATATATATACTCTCCCTCCATTTCCCCTTTTTGTATTTTTTCCATTTTCCAGTGGTAAGCTGGAAAAAGAGGAAATAGGGAAGAGAAAGGAAAAAAATGGAGAGAAAGGGAGAAAATATGAAAAATTCCAAAACATGAATATTTTCAAGAAAAAATTTGTGATACATTTCAGAGAAATGAAAAATCATGTTTATACCTATGAATGAAAAATATTTCAAAACTGTCCATGAAAAAATGTTATCATTTTTTGACCAGCTTTAGCATAAGGATTTAGAGGTGAAAGGACACATACCTCTTTAATAAAACGACCATGTATTATTATTAACATCCTGTTTTCTCAGCTACTTATATGAAAACTCCTTGTTAAGTTCTTACTGGCTGAGTTATTTAAAAAAACCCATTGGTACAGAATGATGTACTAGTATGTATTAATTTTTGAGGTACTTTCTAAAGCAATATTTCTTCTAAAGAACTGATTCAAAGTCACTTGAAGCCACTAGAAAGAGTCCCATTCATTGAACTTTCAGTCAGACCCTCACTTTATAGGATTTTTTTACACTCAGTATTCTCCTAATTCCAGTAATTTTGTTAATATATAAACATGGATGGTCTTTTAACTATATTGTGTATTATATATTCATTAGTTTTAAGATGAATCTTCATAAGTCCATGATTGGAATTATATGGTAGATACCTGTGATAGCAGGTGACTGAACACAAGGAGCCAGGAGGTCCCTTCCTGTCCTGTATCATATGTTCCTATATTATTACTCACCATGTAGGTCCCAATCTGGCAGCTTGCCTTACTCACATGAGTCATTCTACACTAAGTCCTATATGCAAAAGAGCTTCAGTAATAGCTAGACAAGGTTTGACCCTAAAAGCTAATCGCACACTCAGCACAGTTGTCCCAATATTTAGCCAAACAACAGCTTATAATATATCATAAAAACTGAGACCATGCTCTTATGAATATCAGTGTGTGATGTATGTACAGGTTGTGTATAAAAGGTGTGGCAGATCTCTGACCTTGTCCCCATGAGTCCTATGCTTCCAGGCGGTTTATGCTAGCCTCAGTGGCTCACTGTGACCCTCCACGTAGCCCTTCTCTCTCTAGGGCCAGGGTTATAGTCTACTGAGCCCTTTTCATCATAGGCTGCAAGGAGGTTGGTGAGAGAACTCCCACAGTCTCTGTTGTCCCTGGGGGCTTATTTCAGAACAGTTTAGCCTCCTGTCCTGACAGGGGCCTGACTTCCCCTCCCAGGAGATGTTCCTGTAGTGGTGGGTTGGGGGGAACCCGGGCCCACCCTCTACTCCAGGTTCCAGCCCAGGGACCCTAACGGTAGCAGCTGTTGGCAGCCAACCTTTCACTGCCACAGTTGCTACATTTCCCTGGACCACTTCCCCACAGCTCTCCGGCTTCTCCCTTCTTCACCCTTACCTTAGGGCTCCCTTACCGATGGTTTGAGGGTGTCTTCATTAACCAGCCCTTCAGCCACACTTCCTCTCCCTTGGCTCCCCTCTGCCTGACTGGAGTGAGCCCTTTTTATAGTATCTGCGGGGCCTTAATTAAAGTCAGATGGTCACATTAGCTTAATGGGCTCACCTAACTCTTTGCAGGTTAATTAGAGTCAGGTGTTTTCATTAGTCTGGAGCAGGCAGCCCCTGCTCTGGTCAGTCAGGGAACAGAAAACTGTTAATCCAGTGGCCAGTATATCTGCCTTCTGCTAGTCTACTGTACCCAACTGGCCTGGGTCTATCACAAAGGTTATGTATCTGTGCGGCAAATATGGTCCTAAAATATGTTTTGGAGGCAGTGGATAAACAAGCCTAACCTAGAAAATGTGGATTCACCTATCTGACCAGCTTGATTACAGGCAAAGGTCAATTTACATATAAGATAAACAAAGTGCCACTTAGGGGACAGCACCCTCTTATTCTGGATCGGCTGGAGGTGCTGGTATCTTGATGTGAGTGAGAAAGCTGTCTAAGCAAAGATTGTAGCTCGCTAAAGTTGCGTCTTGGAAACTAGAAAGTATATTTTATTGTGTTCCATTTGTAACCATTTTCTGTTTCTGTTGTTTCTGCTTAGTATCAGTCAAATCTATGTTCTTTAATAATAAACATACTCTTAGTTTTACTATAAGCCATCTCAATGCTGTATCTCAAAATGAAATGTGTGTCCTTAGCTGTGCTAACAGGCTGTTGTGTACACTGTCTCTTTAGAGGAAGTGAACTTGGTCATTTCTGTGAGTGTCCAGGGAGAGGGACTGGACACTGTGGAGACAGGTCGCTGGGGAATTCAGCAACTGGAGTTCACTGAATATTACTTTCAAGGAAAGTTTTAGACTGGAAGAATCTCAAGGAGTTTGCTGGTGGGGTGCTGACACACCATTTAAGCTCCAACAAAGTTCTCTCTTGCTGAGACAGAGGGGTAAAACAGTGGCTTACGGTTCTGAGTGTGTCACACTCTGACTATAGTCCTTCTGGCTCTTTTTTTCATCATTGGACAGACAAATATGCTCATACAATGCAAAAGCCAACCACAAGATGCCTATTCATACCTGTAGCACTCCATGTTCCCATTGTTTTGCCTGATAATATATAATTTAGTCCACAAACAGTTTTTTATCATTGGGTCACAGCCATATTTAGCAATAAATTGAACATCAGGACTTGTAATTTTTTAAAGCATCTTTTTAGAATGTTTTTTCTGTAAATGATAATTATAAATTGCATCCCTCACACACATAATTTGTTTATTTGTTTCTCCCATGACTGTGATACTCCAACAGGAAGAGCACATAAACTTCATAATAGTGACCATGGTGATGTATTTTATTATTGCATGTATAGATGAATGGATTGATAGACAGTAAAATTGAATAGCTGCTACAACAGTTTACTTATCCTTCTAACATTTGGCTTCTCATTGTTTAGTAGGAGCCAGGTATTCAAACCAATGCAAGCAGTAATTTTGCAACCTCCATTGCTACTTTGAAAATGTACATGATAGTTATTTTTCTTTGCTGGCTCTTGGCAAAGAAATGAAAAAATAATATGTTTTTTCTCCTAAAAGGGCACATTGGATTTTGATATAAAGAAGACTCTATTCAATAGAATTTGATTAGATTTTTTTTTAGTTTCTATTTGTTATTAATCATGTTATCATTTTCATTCATATACTTTAGGTTCAATTTTGTTAATTATTTGACAATGCAATACTAATTGGAGTGAAACATTACCACAATATAGTATATGTGTCAAATGGAAACACAAGCCATAAGATGGAGATCAAAATTAGTCATTAAAATCCCACAAAAATCAGGGCTGAATCAATCTAATAAGTGTCCAGAAGCCATACAATTTAGTGCCTACAGTCCTCCCCTTCATTTTTAACTCTTTAGACTGCCTAACAGGCACTGAAATGGCATGCCAGGAAAATCTGTGAGTTAATGATAGCACTTTGGACTGCAGCAGGATGGTCAGGTGTTAAATACCTCTGACAATCAGGTCACCTCTTTAGGAGAGTAAGGCCTGATCCAATGCCTTCTCTATTGACTTCATGGATGCTGGATCAGGAACTAAATATGGATTTAGATTCTTAACTTTAGGCAAACAAGTTTGCTGGTTGTGCCCTAAGGGACTTGCCAAAGGTCACAAGGGAGGGCTTTACCTGAGTCGGGCATAAAACCCAGATTTTGTGACACCCAGTCATGTGCTGTAGACATAAGGCCCTGCTTCTAACACATCTCAGCCTTTCTTTTACAGACCCAGGTTTCTTTTGCTGACCTGTGTCTCTTCCTCTCCCTCAGGTCATCCTCCTCACTCCTTTCCCCCTCCAATTCAGTTGGCATGCCACTCTTGTGCATAGCCAGAACTCAGATGAAATTACTCGTATAGGCCAAATGGTGCAGTGGCTCAATGTGCGCTGACCAATTAGCTGGTCTTTAGGATGGCCCGGCTTACCTGATAATTACCCTCTTATCCATCTGGGTGCATCTTACACCCCAAGACTGGGTGGTGTATTGGTTAGTATGACCCTGGCTAGCCAGTACTATAACTCAAGAATAATCTCTGTCACCAGTGCCTATAAAACCCCGTCTAGAAAGGTGGCTAGCTGAGACTATTGCTTACCATACAAAACTTGTTCATTTCAATGTTATCCTGTTCTCACCATCTGTCTCTCTTGCTCACCCTTTGACTCTCACTGCCCCCAAACAAGATTCTTAGATCTTTGGAGAGGGAGCTCTTGTTTGCCCATTACTTAATACAACAGGGCTCTGACCCTGACTGAGATTGGAAGCTGGATTGTAACTCAACAAGATCAACTATGTACAAGGAATGATTTTGAATTTGTGTGAAATTATTGCCCCACTGCATTGTTAAGGGTTTTAAATAAAATATCCCTGTTTCTGTCTCCTGTATCAAGTTTTCCTTCCTTTTGCACTGCAGTTTGTTCATATATTTCATTAATATTAGTATCAGAGGGGTAGCCGTGTTAGTCTAGATCTGTAAAAGCAGCAAAGAGTCCTGTAGCACCTTATAGACTAACAGACGTATTGGAGCATGAGCTTTCATGGGTGAATACCCACTTCGTCAAATGCAATTCATTAATATTAGGTTAACTATGAAGTTGTCCAGGGCAAACATGTGCAGTCTGGAAAACATTACTCACTAAATCACTTGTGAACCAAACCTGCCACATTTTGTACATCCCTGACTCTGAACATTTTCCTCCTGGAAATGGTGAGACATGGTGCTCTCCCCAACTGCACACTGGGACCCATTAGACACATAGCTCGTGCAGGGGAGTAAAGGCCCTTACTGAAATGCATGAATGTGCATGTAGCAAGAAGTCTGGATAGCAAACTCATGTGTCTCCAAGGGCTCAGGGAACAAAAGTCCATTAATATTTACCATAGAACTGGCTACATTTTGCATATGAAAAAAGTGAATAAAAATGAATCCTTCTTTCCTGAAGGCTTTCATACAAAGATCGTTTTCTTCTGTCTCCAGAATACATTTTAAAATAAATCTGTCTATTAGAATTGCTGCTGCAATGAAGTCAAGAGTGGTCTTTGTTTTACCAATTTGTTGTCATCTAAATAGAAACAACTGGGAAGAAGGAAGCAGAAAGGAGGAGAGCTGATAATGATATAGCAAACTATTTTTCCCCTTGGGAAGTCAAATAATGGTTAATCACAATGGTAGCTTTGTTTTACTTAAACTAAGAATAATTTCTTGCTGCAATAGCTTGATTTTTAAAACCAGACGTTTGATGCAAAAATTACAAGTTTATATCAAATGCAGTTATCTGCTCACAGTTTAGTTGTAGCAAGAGGTAATTTCAGGAGGGTTTCACATTTGCTGTAATTACTAGACTTTATTATGGTTAGTAGAGCTGTTTGGAAAGTTAGCTAATTCATTTTTTTTTATTCTGCTTAGAATAGCTTTTGGAACCACAGTTTTCACACCATTGCAGGACACTCGTTAATTATGGAAACATTGGGGCAAAGACCTATAAACCCAGACAGAGCTCAGAATTCCCCTCAGTGGGGTTTCCAATGCCTAAATAGCCTTGTAAACAGTGGGTTCTCATCTCTATCACTCAATCCTTGCTACTTTCCACTATGGAACGATTCAAGTATGGTACAGTATGTAGCATGGGTGAGCATGTATATACACACACATTACACATATGTACACAGTCTGAGAGAGAATTTGAGACAACATTGTGTGGTGTGATGCCAGTCAGCTCTGTGTTCTTGGGGAGCCAGGGCGCAGTATCCAGCCTGTCTGCCTCATGAAAAACACCCCTCCCAGCTTCTTCTTGAACCAAAACCAATCAGAGAAAAGACTTGCAGAGAGCAGTGAAGAATGGTGAGAGACACACCTAGACACCTGCTGACAAAGGTGACAAGATTAAGGTAACTCCCCTAGCCTTATCTGCATCAAAGATGGGACAGGGAGGCATCTCCATTAGCATACAGAATAGAGAGCAGAGATTCCAAGGCAAGAACCACACTGAACTCTGGGACCAGAAAAGCATGGAAGCACTGCATGATGGGAGAATCTCTGTTCCAGATGTTAATGAATCTATACCTGCACACACCCAGCTCAGTAGTTATCAGACCAATTCTAGTAATAAATCCTTGATTGATATCCAAAATACTGAAGCAGCCTAAATGCATTGTTAGCTCCCTGGAAGAAACACCACCCATAGCTAAGATTATCAGCCCCTATTGTCTAGCCTAAAGAAAACCCCTGAGTCATCAGTTTACTCATAAACAAATCTAGTGTTCTCCCTTGAACCATTGTTGTTTCTTTATAAAAAACCCTACCTACATTCAAGTAAGTGTTCTGATGCACGGACCCAAACTCTGCATCAGTTCCACTGGGACTCCATCTCCTGACAGATCATGTTGGGGGCTCTGCCTGTCTCCAGCACTCAGGACCCTGAGCTACCACCATCACCTGGGAACCCCGACCAGTTCAAGCTTCATGGAGTGGGTGAGGTCCCCCCAACCCGTTTTCTTTTTTACCTCAAGTATAACTTTCTAACCCTGACTTGTTTGATTAGATATAGTTTTCTATATATGACTTTTGTAACCTTTAATAAGGTAGCTGTTATGTTGGTTTAGGCTCTCCTTGTGTAGTTATCGCTATTATTCAATAAATAACTTTTATGGTTAAGCTGGTTGCTTCATTCTGTCTCTCTCTCTGAACTTTACTCTTTTGTGTTTTTAATTTCCCCATTTATTCTGCAGCAAGGCTTCTTTTACCTAAGCTAAAGATCCCTGTAGCGCCCCAAAATACTGTGGGGTTTGCTCATCAAGTGGGTTACTACCAGAACAATTGTAACATGAAAGTGGGGATAGGGACATGCTGAACCTGTGGCATATAAGGGGAGGCAGCTTGAAAGTGTGCTTGACCCAGCCCACTGAGTCCAGAGACATATCAGCTTGCAAGTGCTGATTGACCCAGTCCGCTCAGACTTGCTCTGTTAATGTGTGTGTGCTCCTCTGGTTCTGGGGCTGGAGGAACCCAGCCCTGGGGAACCTAGGTCCTGCAGGATAGCTCCATTGGGAGAGGACTTGCAGAGGGAGAAGTAGAACTATATATGAAAACACACGTGACACAAGCAGTACATTGACAGAATTACAGAACAACCCCACCCAGAAGAGTAACCCTAATAAATGAGAGTATCCCAAAGTAATGGGCAAATCTGGTAACAAGTGTGGTGTACTATAAAGGTTTAGCAGGATGAGTTTGGGATGGCTGTATTACTCCCAAGTGGTAATTAGTGGTATGAGTGACAAAACCACTAGTGAATAATGCAAATCATCTCAAAGTGTATTGTTACAAAAAAAAAACTAAAACAAAGCAAAAAAAATCAACCTATTTTAAGAACATTTTTGAGCATTTTAAAACTTTTTCTTGGGATCATTTTTGTATCCCCCACCTGAGAAGCAAGTGTTTTCAGTTACTATGAATCTAGCTGTACAAGGAGACTAATAAAATTTTGAAAATGACCTGAAACTTTTTCTATACATAAAAAAAAAATCACAGCTTGAAAGTTAGAGACCTTGGGATATTTACAGACTCAGGTGAGTACTGGGTCCCCCAGTAGGAAACTGTCAATCTTCCCTTTTGTGTTTGTTAAAGTCTCCCATTTGTAACCCCCTCTCCTTTCTTTTGTTAAATGCTTGCATTAAGCCACCGGTCTGCTCTTGGACTTGCTTTAATTTTTGACGCAGATCGAAATTACATGATGCCAGCCAAAATACAGCCTAGCTCATGTCTGGCAAAAACCGACCCGAATAATTAAGCTGCAGGCAGATTTTGCTAGACCTTTGCTTTCATGTATGAGAGAAAAAATGATTGCAAGATATACTTTGCAAAATGAGGGGGGAAGGGATAGCTGAGTGGTTTGAGCATTAGCCTACTGAAACCCAGGATTGTGAGTTCAGTTCAGTTCTTCCAGGGGCCATTTAGGCATCTGGGACAAAAATCTGTCTGGGGATTGATCCTGCTTTGAGCAGGAGGTTGGACTAGATGACCTTCTGAGGTCCCTTCTAACCCTGGTATTCTATGATTACTTTAGAGCTGTGACATGTCTATCTATAGAAAAGCCAATTCCAGCACAGGCCTGAATCTTCCCATCCTATGCCTTAGGTAGGTGCAAATTTTAAGGTGAGGAGGATGAAACATTTTTGTGCTTGGTTAATTTAAAACAAAGTTGAAGCGGCTCAGGTGCTTGGAATTTTAGAATAAATTCCAGGTGTAATCAGTAATAAATAAAACCTCAATAATCAATGTTACAGGTTGAAATTTACTTAATAATTAAAGAGCTCTCAGGTAACCAAGCTTCATCAAGTTTTATTAAATGCTTAGTCAATGAGACAGCACATAGCAGAAAGAGATATGCATTACCAAAGTGTGTTAGAACCAGTCCCTGCAGCAGTGACAAGTCTGATCTCAGTTGATCTCAGCCTGCTTGGTTCTGAACACCTGTTTTACTGACTCTTTAGACCTCTAGTTTTTTGTGTGTCTGCAGTTTGGGTTCCCAGTGGTTCCTCTTTTCTTATTCAGCTACATCTAATTTTATTACATTTCCAGACTTTTAATCATATTTCATAAATTTCAGTCTTCATCTGGTGCTTACTCGGCCTTATTGTTAGGCCATTTGTGTATATTTCTGTTTGTTGCAGTTTATACATTGCTTACTAAAGCAGAAAAAAAATAGGGAAGTAGGCTAAAGGTTATTATATCTTAACTAGTTTGGCGAGTTTATATGTTCCCCATTTTATCATGAGTATAGAGGATTATGGGCATCTAGTTCATAAGTGAGCTACAGGCTTTATAAAAGCCTGGTCATAGGTCAACACAGGGAAGATTGATTAGTGGGCAGAGTGGAGCTGAAGAGATCAAGGGTGCATGATAAATTCATGTATTAAATGGCTCTACAATTTATTATACTGATATCATTTGAGAATATGTTTTGATGGTGACACCAAATCATGCTCATAATTATCATGAGGTCATAAAACTCCTTACATTTGTATATTTCCTAACAATTGCCTTTCTCTTAGGCCTGTGCAATCTGTTTTGGGTTTAGGAAAAATTCTCACTGAAGTCCATGAGCATTTTACCTATGTATGGATTTAGTGCCTGATGCACAACCCGTTCAAATCAGAGTCTTTCCAAAATACCAGGCCATTTGTGTTCAATGGAATCATATATTCCTAGTATTGTAAATACAACCATAAAATAAAAAAGTTCCAACATTATGCAACTAATTTTATCTTACTATTCTATTGCTACTGAATTATATCTTTTTCTAACAAAGAACAGACTCTACTTCAGGTACCTTCAGACCAGGGTGCATCAGTGTTTTGTACATTTGTCTTCTGGCTTTCTCACTGAAGATACATATATCTGCTTAAACTTATGCTTTCCTCAATCAACCTTTCACACTACTTATCCTGAAAAGCATTTGGACAAATAATACCATACTAACATGTAGAGTCCACTCCATAGTTCAGACAATAGATCAGGGACAGTAAAGATGAAAAGGTCAGTAGAAGATGCAAGTTGACTTTGGATCCAGAAAAACAAACATGTCAGTGCAACAATGTTCCATAGCCATAATGTGGTGGAGAGACAAAGACTAAGTGACTTACCAGTGGTTGCACACAACAATACTTTTCTTCTTGGATTCTTTGCAATCTTCCTGTAATTGTACCAACAGCTAACCTGCTGTTTGGCAGCTAGGAATGAGTTAATAATTCAGATATCCTTGTCAATTGCAAAAAACAGCAGTTTTGACATTTGGAGATGCTTTGGCAGAAGGAATCTCTTGATGCGATTATAAATCAGGACACATGTAAGCAGGGTCTTGAGATAGTCTGCATCTCTCCTGATGAACATTAGAAGCAGAGCTCTGAATGCCATGCAAGCAGTCATGCCAGACACTTCAATGCTCTCCTAGATAAAATGGGGAGGGCAGGAAATGAACTCTGAGTTAAAAAATAATGATTTTTGTTACAGTTCTATTTCAAATAGAATGTTGAGGTCAATGTATCTTGTGACACCAGATGTTTAGAATGGCTTGAGAGTGAAAGCAGAATTCCAGCCATCTCTCCTTTTTTTTGTTAAATGCTTGCATTAAGCCACCGGTCTGCCCTTGGACTTGCTTTAATTTTTGACGCAGATTGAAATTACATTATGCCAGCCAAAATACAGCCTAGCTCATGTCTGGCAAATATGTGACCCAAATAATTAAACTGCAGGCAGATTTTGCTTTCAGGTATGAGAAAAAAAAAGATTGACTGGCTGACAAAAATAAAACAGGCATATGCACACACACAGCAATCAAATAAGGCAGATGGATTGTGCAGAGTTCCCTTTGGATGAAGAATAGTCCTCATGATTGCTGGCAGGATGAAAAAATGCCTGAGTCCAAGAAAACTTGGGAAGAGGCATAACATTTAAGATATCATTTAGGTTAGCCCCTGAAAAGTGTCCTGACTTGCCTCCTTTTCTATTCTAGTTTGTTCTGTTCAGATTCTTATGCTACAGTCATTAACATGCTATCATTTTACAAGTTATAGTGATGTGTTGGATGATAGATCACATCTACATTGGAGAAAATTTTCAGATGGGTCTATCCACAACTTTCTCCCACTGAGTCTGTTATTTTTTTCTCTTTGTTATTTTTAAATTTGGCTGCCACTTTTACTTCTTTCTAGCCTTTATAAAGTGAACAAGTAATTTCATTAAGTTCATTCACAGAAATACATATCTATATAGGCCTACCTGGGTTCAGTTAGACCAACTGATACCCGAGTTTAGTTAGACCAACTGAGCTTAACATATTTCCAGTTAATAGACAATATTCTGCCTTCAATGGAGCTACACTCATTTACATCAGTTGAGGACATGGGCCAGTAACTGCCAATATACTGTGTTACTATGTTTAGTATAAAACAAACAGAAATAACCATTCTGAAAATACTTTTCTCTTGATCACATGGTCTTTACATTAAAGCCCCACAAACAGAAGTAGAAGAAAATTCAATGAGAGGAGGATGCCTGGTAACAAATAAAACAATGTCTATCTAGTCAGTCAGGTTTCATTAGTGGTGAGTTATCTTCGGAGCAAAGTTTGTCTTCTGAAAGACAATTCTGCCTGCAGGTTTGTTATTCAGTTCTTTATATTTTGCATACCTGATATTTTTGGAAGATGTGGTTCATTCCTTTTTGACAGTTTGGTTTCAAGGTCTCCCAAACTTCCTCAGATTCTGTATGGTTATATTGTTGGATCCCACTTCCCTTCACCCTATTTTCATATTTCTGGATTAAACAAAAATATAATTCACTGTGAATGTGGAAAATTGGGGGCAGCACAAAAATCTGAAAAATTGAACAACTTCACCAGGTTCATGCTAACCTCCATTGAGTGACCATAAATTCTTTGGGATCCCTCCAGGTCATCAAGAGGATATTCCACAAAATACTTGCTGCTGCAAGGAAATTGCTTGAGTAGATGGGCCAGTAGGAATAACAAATTATGTATTTGAAAAGTTCAGTCCTCCTCCGCACCGTGTCATGGAAAGTTTCATTTCTTGCCTACAGTACGTATAAAGAAAAAGTCCCTACCTACAATATAATCTTCAAGGACAATGCATTGCTTTCAGGTCTAAAACAACAAAGGCTTTAGATTTATTTTAAGGGTCATTTTGTGACTTTTAAATCCATGTGAGGTAACACTATTCATGTGGGTCTGCTTCTGGCCATACAATTGGAGTGCTGTTTCTGCAGCCCCACCTTCTGTGCCCGTGATGGGGAAGTGGAATTGTTATGGATGTATATCTTTCCCCCACCCCCACACCATCATGTACTTTTTAGAAAATCTGCCAAAAAGTTAATGAAGCCCAGGCAGAGGAGACATTTTACCCAGGAACCTGAGTGGTTGGTAGAGACAATGAGAAGGCAAAGGGCCTTATTGGAATGGTCCAAGCCTCTAGCAGCAATGAATTATCTGAAGATTTTGTGGGTAGAACTCTGAAGAATATTCCACATGTATGACCCTGGGGCAGATGAGGACGCACCTAATATTGCTTTCATAGATTCATAGATTCCAGGGCCAGAAGGACCACTGTGATCATCTTATCTAACCTCCTGTATAACATAGAATAAATCATTCTAGAGCATATCTTTTAGAAAAACATCCAATCTTGATTTAAAAATTGCTAGTAAGAGAGAATCCACCACGACACTGGTAAATTGTTCCAGTGGTTATTTATCTACGTTCTTTCAAAGAAAAAACAAGAGTGAAAGTGAATGTGAAGAACTGTTGTACAATGATATCTTGTACCAGTGACAAAAACCCTGCTCTTGGAAAATGCATCAGGGCAATTAACATAAGAACAGTCATACTGGGTCACACCGAAGGTCCATCTAGCCCAGTATCCTGTCCTCTGACAGTGGCCAATGCCAGGGACAGCAGAGGGAATGAACAGAACACGTACTCATCAAATGATCCATTCCCTGTCGTCTATTCCCAACTTCTAGCAAAGAGAGGCTAGGGACACCATCCCTGCCCTTCCTGGCTAATAGATACATTCCTGGAAGATAGGTCCATGAATGGCTAGTTCTTTTTTGAACCCTGTTATAGTTTTGGCCTTCACAACATTCTCTGGCAATTAAAGTCAGCACAGAACAGACAGGATTTCCCTTTTGTGTCTATGCTTTATAATCAAGCAACAGAAAGAAGCACCAATCAGAAATGCTTTGGGTGCCCCTACACCATTTAAAATCCATAATATCACAAAATCATTTATATATCACACTGCCAGCATTTCACTACCATCAAAATACTTCCCCATCCCACCAAATAACTCAGCTTCTCAATCACCCACCAAACCAAACACCACCTACTCCCCAAATGCGTGAGGAAAAGAGGAAAGCTTTGTAACTCAATAGACAGTTTCGAAATACAGGCTGTCAAAGCAGGAAAGTCAATGAACCTGCATGGACAATGATTTCCAAGCAGCTGCCTATCTATTATACTAAGCGTGCTCCAGCTCAAATGTCTCCAGAGACAGACAATGTGATAGCATCACACTAAGGGCTTGTTTATACAGGGACACTCAGGAAAGTTCTCTGAAATAACTAAAGGTATGCATTTTAAGTGGATTAGTTAAACTATATTAAACCCCTGTGTGGACACTCATTCAGACTTCAAGTGGTCTGACTTCAGTTTAGCTTAATTCACTGAATCAGAATGTCAGTACATTTAGCTTAATTCCTAAATCAGTACATCCACTTTTACAAGGCTTATGAAATCCACAACAGCAGAATGCTGCCTTCCCAACAGCACAACGCAGCCTTTGCAGACAGTGCAAAATTTCTCATAGCATGACTGCTATGTTGTATAGTTCAAGGCCTGGGTTATAGCATAGCTACTGTATCATACAGTGTTTCTGGGGAATATATGCAGTTTGGAATGTTTATATCCAGCTATAGCAGATTAAAAAACCTAACCTCCACAAAAGCCAAGAGAGATAGGAGGTGGTTCACTGAAATAAACTAGACTGAATTAAGACCACTTTAATTCTGAATGTGTCCACATCTGGGTTTAATCCAGTTTAACTAATCAATTTTAAATTCACACATATAGTTAATTCAGATTAATTTTCCTGAGTCTCCCAGTGTAGATAAGCCAAAGGAGAAACATTAACTTTCATGGTGCAGAGTCACAGAAGTTTCCAAACTATTTTAAGGCCTTGTCTGCACAAAAAAGTAAAATTTTGTCTACCTTCAGGATGAAGGGATGAGATAACCCTGCCGAAATTTCAATTTGAGCCTCCAAATAGGCTAAATATTGCAATGCTTTTCTGTGTAGCGTCTCTTTCATTCTCTTCCAAACCTGTTTCTCTCTCTCACTTATTATTTATTTGTATTACAGTACGTAGTTCCTAGGGACCCTAACTGCTAATCCTGAGACAGTTGTTGTTTTATTCTGATCAGATGTCCTCCTTTCATTGTATTTTCCTCTCCTTCTGTTTGTGGAGCTTTATTGTAAAGGCACTAGATATGGCTCCTGAAGAGTTTATAATTTAAACAGATGAGACACACAAAGAGTTGGAGAAAGGAAGCATTACAGTATATCTATATTACAGATGGGAAAATAGGGCAAAGAGATCAATTGATTTGTCCCAGGTCACAAAGCAGGACCGGATTAAGACCTTTAGAGGCCCTAAGCACTGAAAAGATTATGGTGCCCCCCACATGTAATTCAAAATAAAAACAATACTATACCATAAATTAAAATTGTATTTTTTGAAATGACACAAAACTTACATGTATGCTGAAATTAAAATAGCTTCTTTCTAGATTTTCTGATTGCAAAATTTTGGATAAGTTCATCGAAGCTGACTCGACGAAGCATGTCCGCTTCCATACATAATAGGGAAAGTGAATCAAGTCTATTTTGACACATTGTTGTTCTCTGAGGGTTTTTATTCTTTCCAGCTGAGAAAAAGACCATTCTGCTGAGCAGTTAGTAATCATCAATGTTAGAAAAATACATAGTGTGATCTCTACATTTGGAAATACTCATTGTATTCCGTCTTTCAATATTGTGTCATGAAGATCAATGTGACTGAATTTCATTTTTCCTGTTTCATTAAACTTTGCACACATATAACAGTGGAACTGCCGTACTTCTCCACAGAGATTCATGTTCAAGTCAACAGGGTATGCGTCAATTAGCTTTGGGAACCTTGTGAATATTGTTTGTCAGATAAGTCCATATTGTTTAGAAAAGAAAATCTACTTGATACTTCTTTATACACTTCACCTCTCCTCTTCATATGAGCTTCAAGTGTATCAATTATAGCGTAGTAAGTAGATACGTGAAATTTGTCTCTAGGATTCAATGCTGTTTCTGTTGCACTACTATCATTTGCTTGTTTTTTCCTGATTCACTTGCAGGACTGGGCTTCTTTGTAGTTAGTATCAGGCATAGTATCAGATATCTTTTGATATGTCTTCAAATCTTTCAAAATAATTCCTCAAAGTGTGTAAGTGGTCTGCTAATGATTGACAGAGGTCTGCACATGTTTTCAAATCCAATTCTTTTTCTTGGAGAGCTTGACTTGTGTGGTAAAAGTGTTGTAAAATTTCATTCCACATGGTCAACATGAATACAAACTCTAGTTCTTGCATCTTGTTTGCAATGTTTTCTGCCTCTCATATAGTTTCTCCCTTTTGTGACTGGTCTTCAGCTATACCTTCTAATGCATCCACAATCTTTGAGTAGGCCTCCAGAATTGCACTTGTTGCCACTGCATGTGCCTCCCAGCAAGTATTAGAAAGAGATTTCAACACATGATCATTGCCCAAATATGTTTTAAGAACTGCCCATCGGTGTGTTGAGGCAGAGAAAAATGTATAAAGTAACTGGACTGTTGAGAAAAACTTTATTACCACCAGACAACAATCAACAGCACTGCGGCCAACAAGATTGAGAGAGTGTGCAGCACATGGTATGAATATGGCATATTTGTTCTGTTCTAAAAGCATCTTCTGCTTTCCTTGATAACGCCCTGACATGTTGGCAGGGTTGTCATAAGATTGACCTCTGCACTTTGAGAAATCTATTTTGCAAACTTGGCACAGATAATGCAGTACTTGATTTGGTATTTCTTCACCAGTGTGGCTTTTCAAATTGAGGAATGTTATAAATCATTCAACTGGTATTCCATCTGTGGGAGACACATATCTTAGTACAATACTCAATTGATCAATATGTGAAAGATCAGGTGTAGAGTCGACAGATAAACTGAAGTACCCAGCAGTACTTATTTCATCCACAATAGCTGAACAAAATTTGTCATTCATTAGACCAATGAGTTCATCATATATTGTCTTGAATATGTATGATGGGTTACCTTTGCCAGCATTCCCATATTTTGAGATATGGCCTGCTAAAAATGGGTCATACTGAGCCACAAGCTCCAACAATCCCAAGAAATTTCCATTCTGCAATGATCCAAATGTGTCATTTGATCCCCGGAAAGGCAGACCACATTCAGCTAATGTTTGAATAACAAGTATAACACACTGCAACACATGTTGCCAGTATGCACGCTCCCCTTTAATTGTTCTTCCAATTTTTGTGTCAATCCAAATCCCTGTCTTTGATTTAAATATATCAACATTGAATCTCTGTGAGTAGTGCTATTTTCATGTTGTTCAATTAAAACAGTATTCCGCCAGTCACTAAATCCATCTGCAGCAAACCTGGATGTTGAAGGTGTATATCCAAAAAGTTTGCAAACAAAACATAAACAGACCCTGTTGATGGTGAATACAGTAGCCATTCTCGAGTGTATTTCTCACCATTCACTTTCATGCTGAAAAATATTTTTTGTGGACAATATTTTGTTTGTTTGCCATTGGTAAAAGTCCGACGTGATTTCTCAAATAGCCCAGTGTGGTGTTGACAGTCATTTGGTCCACGATCTATCCAGTAAGGTACATCATCGGTACTGAAATCAACCCACATACCAGGATCTTTTCTCCTATTATTTACAGCATGAGCAGGTTCAGTCTCTGACACATCCATACCTTCTAGAACAATGTCTGTTTTACCACCAGGAGTAGGATGATCAGTTACAGTCTCTGACACATCCACATGTTCTGGAATGTTGTTTGTTTCACCAATAGAAGAAAGGTCAGTTTCTGTGCTCCACTCGGTTACGTTTCATCCTGTCCCTTATTTCAGTTATCTGAACTTTAAAAAAAACCCACAAGTTGTGTTGTACACTATTTTTATATATCTATAAAGAAAGAAAAAAACAAATCAAGTACGTATAACTCAGAAGAATATATCAATAATAAAAACATAAATGGATCTGATTTCCTCGCATTATTTTGATCTATGTTAGTAGGATGCCCCCTTGGTTTAGGTGGGGATAAGTAATAAAAAGAGAACAGAAAAATGGGGGAAGAGTGTGTAGCGGAGTGTAAGGAAGTCTAACAAAGTTCTGATTTTTCCCATGACGACTACTTCGATGCTTTTTTTCAAATATCAAATATAATTTTAAAAAATCTCATATTTTTTGGTGCCTCCTGCTTTGCTGGTGTCCTAAACACGTGCTTAGTCTGCCTATTGGGTAATCCAGCCCTGTCACAAAGGTATGCTGTGGCAGAGCCAGGAGCAAAACCCTGATGGTGAGAGTTCCAGTCTAGTGCCTTGAACACAAGACTAGACTTTCGCTTTACAGAAAATATTTCTGCTGGTCTTTACCTCTCCTCCCACATCCAATCCCTGATTCCGCCAATCAAGAGGCCTTTAGAGAACTACCTTCTTTTCCTCTTGGCTTTTGCAGAGCTTAGGCTTTAAGTCTACTCTAGCTGGATATAAACTTTCTGAGCTGCATATACAGCCCCATGTGCATATATGATACAGTAGCCATGCTATGAGAAATTCCACAAAGTCAGAGAAGGCTGTGTTCAGCGGTTAGAAAAGTTGCATTCTACCGTTGTGAACCTCATAGGCCCCACAACAACAAACATACTGATTTAGGAACCCTATGTGAACCCTTATGAACCCTTAATAATAAAGTAGCTGAAGGAAGCAGACCTTACCAATCTTGCAAAAGATTAAGACAAATTTCTAGTTTTTCAAGCCAAGCCATTTTGCAGTTGTGATGAGCCAAGAAAAAGCTAGAAGTGAAACTGCTTTTTTGAACCTTTATTTCTCCCAAACATCTTGCTGAATTTGCCTCAAACTTTCCATTAAAATTCTACTTTGGCATAAGATCACGCTTATGAAATTTCAGGCAAATTGAGTTAGTCTCGGAAAAGGCTAGGGTGGAGTAAAAAAAAGTCAGACTTGTAATGGAAAACTAGCTTCCAGTTTAACTACGGAGAGAAAATGAAGTGAGAAAGCTCCCAAAGTAAACTATGACTATTTGGCTGTGACATTGATGTTTATTTTCTGAACAGTACTTCTGGTGCCATCATGATTGACTTTCAGGACATCAACCCACAGCTTCACTTTAATGCACCCTTCAGCATACTACACTACTGACTACGTAAGTAGACTTTTAATTTAAATATACTGTAATCCTATTCCTGACAGAGGGGAAAAAAATCTGAGATCTGGGCACATCTGATGATTGTTCATAAATGGTTACTAACATTTTCTATTCCTTAATTCATGTAGCACCCTCTGCTTGCCAGTGCATGATGGCTTCAGAGAAGTCAACATGTTTCTCCACAAGAAAGCTGTCAATGCAAACACCAGTGATCATTACTGGAAACAAAGGTGTTGATGGTTTATTTAAGCAAGACTCACAGGGCCAAATTATCCTCCATATCAACTGGCTCAGCTCCATGAACTTTAATGGAACTTTCCTAATTGACACCAGGAGAGAACTGAGCCAATAATTTGTAGTTATTTTCAGATTTAGAGTTCAACTGAGTCTGAGAGAAAGTGAGCGGCAATTCCCCTGTCCATTTCATTACATGGCACCTGTTACAATATAGACAGTGAGGTTAAAGTCTATAGTCCCTTTTGAAATGGCTGTCCATAATGATGTTCTCTATATGTGCATGCATGCATGCTGATGCAAACAGCTACTCTGTCCAAAATAAAGTGAAAACACTAGGAAAATTGCTAAGGAGCTGAGGGGATGTATGCAGTGACTCTGGTCTGTGGACAGTTTGTATAGTATATTAAATGTTGCGGTTGTGGAAATTTAGACACAGACAATATTCTGGACATTCACATACGTCAAGCACACATACTAGACAGCTTGCCCTTCCTTTCACTCTGCTTCAGGGCCTCTAGTGGTTTCTCTTACGGTTGAGAGAAATTTGGCTGTTACTGTTTTAACCACCATGAACCCCTGATGTCACATTTACTCACATACCCTAGCAAAAATTTCAGTCCGATTCTCTCTCTCTCTCTGAAGACATAAAATGAGTAGTTTTGTTCTAAACTTTCCATTCCCTTTTCTGTTTCCAATTCGGAGAACCATATCCTAAGCTGTCAGAAATATTCTGCAAAAAACTGGAGGATATTTTGTGATAGAATTAGGCATCTTTGTACGTGTAGCCCTGCAGCTCAGGTTTGATTTGATGATGTGGCATTTTCCCCTGACAAATCTGGAGAATTTCCTTCCAAGGGGCTTTAGCCATAGTTTATTGAAGTCAATGGGAGTCTTTCCACTGGCTTCAACCCTCTTCCACTGGCTTTGATGAGCT
Organism: Mauremys reevesii; assembly: GCF_016161935.1. Lineage (NCBI taxonomy): Eukaryota > Metazoa > Chordata > Testudines > Geoemydidae > Mauremys > Mauremys reevesii. The sequence continues at coordinate 118,556,446 of NC_052625.1, read as the reverse complement.
TTGGATCAGGCCCATAATGAATATTTGGACACAGTCTGTTTCAATGTGTCTGCTTTATCCCATCTCTTGAAGGGGTTAAAGGAACTGATATTCCCCAGTTTTATAAATGTATTTCAGTAATGGGATTAATATGTGACACTGTGACTCTACAGTCTGTTTGTAATTTATTGTTACTATAGCTTTAGAAAAACCTCTCTAATGGTACATAACATTTTCAGAATGCAGTGTATGATCTCAATAGTGTGTGCAAGAGTTTAGTAGAGACATATATTTGGAGTATTTAAAAAAATGTACTCCATAACATTACATTATTTAGTAGCTCAGAAAATTGTTTATTACTCGATTACATTTATGGAGTAGACAGGACATTATGTGAAAATACATATTTGGGAAAAAAAGAACCTTTAGATTTCATGGTCTAAATATTTTATACAAAAATATTTGATCCTCCCACTAAGTTAATAAAAAATCAAATTGGAATTGATATGAAATACTGTCATAGGACAAGTCTGTAAAAGTCCTAATTTCTTGCTGATTTATCAGAGATGTAGTATAAGTATTGGCTTGTCTAGTATAGACTAATAACATTTAATGTAAAAGATTCAGTGCCATTGCTTAAAGCAGCTCATACTACAGGGTTTCATTCTAACTAATTGTTAGATGAGAATAAGAGCAGAAGAGAAATTTGCTTTCTGTGGCTGGAAATTCTGCCATTTTGAAAGCTGGAATTCCTTGGGAGTGACTGCTCAAATGTGTCATGGAAGAGATAATACTTCACTGTTTTCTTTAAAGTTTAGCCCATTAGAAATGCCAAAACACTTTTAATGTGCTGAAATGTAGCCTGATTTTGTAACTTCAGATAGAATTGGGAAATAACCAGTTTGTTGCAGAATGCACATAAGCCTATTTTGAATCAGTCACATAAAATGACTTGGAATAAATCTTAAAATAAGATACAATTACATATACATACAGCAGATTTTAATAACATTTGAAATGGACTCAGAAGTCATATTTTTGTATTTAAAATGCAATATTCCAATGTTTATAAAGCCAGATATTATATATGATTTTGCACTTTTCTGTTTGATAATCGTATTGCTGGTAAAGTCTTTTCAAGAGCACACAGAGTTAGAATGCAGAAAAATGATCATCAAGAATATGATTGTCTTAAGTTGGAAAAGTTTCAGATCACTAGATTTTTCTATATTCACAATAAGAAATTGGCAATGAACTTTTCACAAAAATGTTGGATTGGATATTTGAGGAACCCTACCAGCAAGAATATATATGTGTTTTATAATGTTCTAATAGTTATTTTGGACCAACTGAAGAACAGAATGCTCCCAAATATTCCTTTCCAGATTTTTCACTGAAATGTGTTATATGGTTTGGATATGTTCTGTAAATGTGAATGTTACTTATTTTCAGAGCTGTGTGGAGAACAGAAGTTCCACTTCACAAAGATTTCAAAATTTCAATGTGTGACTTTCTTTAGAATTGAAGCAAAAACTGAAAAATTCTCTGTGAAGGAGTTTTTTTTTAATTGTTTTCAATTGAACAAAATGTTTCATTACAACAAAACTGAAACATTTTGTTCCAATATTGATTTTTTTGATTTTTCATTGTATTATAACATTACAAAATGAAAAAAAAAATCAAAACAAGAAGTCATTTCAAAATGAAAAATCAAAATGATTCATTCCAAAAATGTTGAAATGGAATGTTTCAGTACCATCGGAACTTTTTTTTCTGTCTTCCAAAACAAAATTCTAGCAAAGTCATGAAGCATTTCAATTTCAACTAAACCACATATTCCAAATGCACGTGGTTTCATCCCCGGCTCTTGAACTTCTGAAGATTGTTGTATGTGGATCAGAGGGTCAGTAAGTTTGGTCAGCCCTAGTTCATAGGATTGCAAATGGGAGTGGAAGTAGTCCAGTTCATAATAAATGTGGAAATGGCAGCACAGGACAAACTCGCTATGGATCTGATCATGTTTTCCTTGAAGTTGATGGCAAAATGCCCGATGGCTTCCACGGGAAGCTGGATTGTGCTTCTAATAAGAGGTTCATCCTTGGAAAAAAAATGAGAACCCTTGGTGTAAATTAACAAAACAAAAACAACAAAGTCAAATTAGGTGGAGAATTTTTGTTTGTTTTTTTCCGGATGCTCAAACAGCTGGTGGTTGAATCAGCTGCTCTGAGTGATTTTATCTACAGAGAGGGACACAGGTCTTGTCTCACATTTATGCAGCTGAATTTGTTGTGGAGTTTGTTCCTTCCGGCAATCTTGGTAAGCTGTCAGCCCCTTTCAGATCTTAGTGTCTCAAAGAACAGATGGAATAGTGTTTCGAAAGGTTGCAGCTAACTTGTGTTAAATACACTGGGGACCCATAGCTTGTCAGTAAGGAAATTAAGGATCATAAAAAGCAACAAAAGAGCAAGTGTTCAACATGCCAGCAACTCAAACAGCTATTCAATGTTTGTTACAAATGGTACCAAAGAACACTTTATGAAAATGTAACAACTGTTACTTCAGACATTTTATTGCCTTGAATCTTTATATAAAATAGTCCCCAATGCTTACTAAATCTTAATTAAACCCATTATAATGGCTTGATTTGTAATAAAACAGGTCTGTGACTATTTCATATGAAGAAAGTAACCATATGGCATTCTCAGTGCCTTAAATTTTAGAATATAAATGTGGGGCCTACTATAAGATGTCCTCAGATGTACATAGTATACATCCTTGAAAAATTAGGGCTAAATTTTCAAAAGTGAAAAATCACATGTGCAAGTCATGTGCACTGACGCCAGAATCTGAATCTGCTATCATGACCCCATATCTTGTTTTTTTTTTAAATGCACATTATTTTAAAATTAGGAACTGCACCAATATGATAATGTACCTGCAGGCAAAGCAGATGGGTTCAAAAGCTAATGCAGCTAAGACTGCATAGCTGATGCTACACTGTGGAATTTGGGATGGCAAGAGGATTTTCAAATACACGCCAGGCAGTGAGGAATGTGGCAAGGAAGGTGGCAGAAGGGGGCCCAGTACAGAGTGCAAGGTGAAGTCGAGAAGACTCACCATTTGTCTGGCAACCATGGTGGAGCACCTGATCACAATGGTCCTTAACACTCTGCTACTGCTCCTCAGAGATCACAACTAGATGGGGAAAATTAGGAAGAAAAGATAAGAAAAAAGGCAGCTGCTCATTATGCAGCAGCTTAGCTGAGAAATAAATGGTGTGAGCTGAAAAGGAGGACTCCTCTGAGAAAAGCAGGGCAAGTAGCAAGTAAGACACAATATAAGAACATAAGAACAGCCATACTATTCCATTCTGTGACAGTGGCCAGTGCCAGATGCTTCAGAGGAACTGAATAGAACAGGGAAATCTCATCTAGTCCCAACTTCTGGCACTCAGAGATTTAGGGACACCCAGAGCATGGGGTCACATCCTTGACCATCTTGGCTAAGGACCTCCATGAACTTTTCTAATTCTTTTTTGAACCCAATTAACTCTTGGCCTTCACAACATCCCCTGGCAATGAGTTCTACAGGTTGACATTGTATGAAGAAGTGCTTCCTTTTGTTTGTTTTAACCCACTGCCTATTAAACATAACATCAGCAAACACTTTCTTATATTGCCAGATCCACTCACCTGTCCCAACAATAAGTCACATTGCTCTTGGCTTTTCCACAGAAACCTTCTGAAAAAAGCACAGGATGAAGAAATAGCACAATAAAAATTTGATAATGGTACTAGTAAAACCCATCCAAGAGAGAAACCAAACAAAACAATGCAAATACAGTGTGTTTCTTTGGCATCTTCTGTGAAACAAAGAAACAAACACTGTTACAAAACAAAGAGAAAATGGGTAATAAAGGTACTCCTATTCACCATTGGCAGAAGAAGGCTGTATCTGTGGATGCTGACTCACTAGCAACTCCTAGATTCTGAACAGCTGCAAGAGTGAAACAGAAGAACACTGGAATGAAAGCAAAGTGCACAATTACAGAAGGTGTTTGTACAGTATTTAACATAATGGGGCCTCAATCTCAGTTGAGATCATTAAGCGCTACTGTCATAAAATAGCAAAGAATCCTGTGGCACCTTATAGACTAACAGAAGTTTTGCAGCATGAGCTTTCGTGGGTGAATACCCACTTCTTCGGATGCAAGCAGTGGAAATTTCCAGGGACAGGTGTGTATATATAAGCAAGCAAGAAGCAAGCTAGAGATAATGAGGTTAGATCAATCAGGGAGGATGGGGCCCTGTTCCAGCAGCTGAGGTGTGAAAGCCAAGGGAGGAGAAACTGGTTCTGTAATTGGCAAGCCATTCACAGTCTTTGTTTAGTCCTAAATTGATGGTGTTAAATTTGCAGATGAATTGGAGCTCAGCAGTTTCTCTTTGAAGTCTGGTCCTAAAGTTTTTTTGTTGTAAGATGGCCACCTTAACATCTGCTATTGTGTCCAGGGAGGTTGAAGTGTTCTCCTACAGGTTTTTGTATATTGCCATTCCTAATGTCTGACATTACAGAACAGTCATCTTAACTTCTGTACCCAGAAAGATAATGGAGCAAATAATTAAGCAATCAATTTGCAAATATCTAGAAGATGATAAAGTTATAAGTAAAAGTCAGCATGGATTTGTCAAAAACAAATTGTGTCAAACCAACCTGATAGCTTTCTTTGACAGGGTAACAAGCCTTGTGGTTAGCGGGGAAGTGGTAGATGTGGTACAGCTTGATTTTAGTAAAGCTTTTGATACTATCCCACATGACCTCATAAATAAACTGGAGAAATGCAACCTAGATGGAACTACTATAAGGTGGGTGCAAAACTGGTTGGGAAACCGTTCCCAAAGAGTAGTTATCATGGTTCAGAGTCATGCTGGAAGGGCATAATGAGTGGGGTCCTGCAGGGATCAGTTCTGGGTCCGGTTCTGTTCAATATCTTCATCATGATTTAGATAATGGCATACAGTATGCATTTATAAAGTTTGCAGATGATATGAAGCTGGGAGGGATTGCAAGTGCTTTGGAGGATATGACTAAAATTCAAAATGATCTGGACAACCTGGAGACATGGTCTGAAGTAAATAGGACAAATGCAAAATACTCCAATTAGGAAGGAACAACCAGTTGCACGCATACAAAATAGGAAATAACTGCCTAGGAAGGAGGACTGCGGAAACGGATCTGGGGGTCATAGTGGACTACAAGCTAAAGATGAGTCAAAAGTGTAACGCTGTTGCAAAAAAAGCTATCATTCTGGGATGTATTAGCAGGAGTGTTGTAAGCAAGACACGAGAAGTAATTCTTCTGCTCTACTGCGCTCTGATTAGGCCTCAGCTGGAGTATTGTGTCCAGTTCTGGGTGCCACATTTCAGGAAAGATTTGGACAAATTGGAGAGAGTCCAGAGAAGAGCAACAAAAATTATTAAAGCTCTAGAAAACATTACCTATGAGGGAAGACTGAAAAAAATGGGTTTGTTTTGTCTGGAAAAGAGAAGACTGAGAGGGGACATGATAACAGTTTTCAAGTATGTAAAAGATTGTTACAAGGAGGAAGAAGAAAAATTGTTTTTCTTAACCTCCGAGGGTAGGACAAGAAACAATTAGCTTAAATTGCAGCAAGGGAAGTTTAGGTTGGACATTAGGAAAAACTTCCTAACTGTCATGGTGGTTAAGTACTGGAATAAATTGCCTAGGGAGGTTGTGGAATCTCTATCACTGGAAATTTTTAAGAGCAGGTGTCATAAGTAGTTAGTTAAGGGTTAAGGTCTACCTGTAAAGGGTTAACACAGACCTGGTGAAACACCTGACCAAAGGACCAATCAGGGAAGAGAATTTGAAAATCCCAGAGAGCGGGAACTTGGGTCTCTGTGTTCTTTGTTCTGAGTTCTTAGCCGTCTGGAAGTACACCAGTCTAGAACCAAGTCTGCTCATCTTTCTGAACTAATTTCTTCTATTCAAGCTAGTGAGTATTAGAAGTACTGGGTAATTTCATATAAGAATCCTGTGTCTGCAATTCTGTGTGGTTGTATTGATTATTCGTAATTTTGCCTGTATTGTTTGTACTGAGGAAAAGGGAGAAATTTCTCCAGGGATTAGTAAGATTAGACCCTATGAATGTCTATCTTGGATTCATAGAGATTGTGTATTTTTTCTCTTCTTTTTTTTTTATTCTTTTAATAAACTCTTTTAAGTTCAGGACTTGGTTAAGTTCCTTACCTGTGGATTCAGGGGAAGGAAGCTAGGCGCCACTCTGTGGAGACAAGGGTTGTCTCCAAGCAGAGAGAGAGCAGGAGAGGGAGGGGGGAAGTGGGCTGCTTTCCTGTGTGTAGAGATTCAAGGGGTTTGAATCTGGGTTCCCCAGGGGAAGCTTGGGGGACAGGCAGTGTGTCAGACACTTTAACCTGACTGGTGGCAGCGAGAAGGAATCCTACCCTAAGGGTTAGGGTGGGGGGAGAATACCTGCGGGTCCCCATCTTTGAACCCACAAGCTCAAAGTGGGGGTGAGATCCCATGACCAGCTAGACAAACACCTGTCAGGGATGATCTAGATAATTAGTCCTGCCACAAGAGCAGGAGACTGGACTGGATGACCTTTCAAGGTCCCTTCCAGTTCTATGATTCTATGATCTTTCTGTATTTCTAACATGCACAACTGGAAAAAAATAAAAGTGACATTTACTTTTCCCCCTCTGTTCATTTCACTAAGTTCAGACTATGAAACTAGACTGTTCTGTTTCACTTTTGTTCAATTCATTTTTAAGTGGTCCTGTTTTCCAGTTACAGTGCACTGGTGGCACAGGACAGTGATGGTAAGTTCTCACTACAGATGAAATGTTTAACGCCAAAAAATAAAAGGCCAAATTGTAAATACTCCGCCTGAGTAGTACCATCTTCCACTATTAGTCTCATGGACTTCACTGGGACTATCTGCGGAATAAAATACTATTCAACATGAGTAAATCATTGCAATCTGGCTCCATCTATTTTCCTAGAACTATAAAATAATCATGGAAAACTGTTTCTGTGTTTTAGAGGCCTAAGCTAAGTTGACAATGCCCCATTTGACAGAGATTTACAGTTCAACTGAGTTTGTCTTTTTTTCTTTACATATGAAAGTTTCTTTATGGCACCTCTTTGGATAGCTCATATCCTATGCAATGAGATATATTTTCAGTGGTAATACCCAGCCATGAGAAGTAGTGCTTCTCGGTAACAAAAATAGCTTAAGCAAAAGGTAGATGAGAAGTATTATGGTAGGAAAGAGGAATATATTGGACTTCTTTTGCTGTCTTGCTGTTAAAATAAAATAATAAAAAATAATAATTGGAGATATACCAATCTCCTAGAACTGGAAGGGACCTTGAAAGGTCATTGAGTCCAGCCCCCTGCCTTCACTACCAGGACCAATTTTTGCCCCAGATCCCTAAGTGGCCTCCTTAAAGATTGAACTCACAACCCTGGGTTTAGCAGGCCCCTGCTCAAACCACTGAGCTATCCCTCCCCCCAAAAGATATGCCTGTTAATTGAAAAGCCTATGGCCCCAATTTGTAAAGGTATGTAGGTATTGCCTGATACAGTATTACAATGAGTACTTGACTTAGGACCCTCAGACTTATTTTCAAAAGTCACTTAGGAGCCTAAATCCCATAGACTTTCAATGAAGTTAAGACTCCTAAGGACCATATTTGTAAAAGTATTTAATCACCTAACTCCGAAATATCTTTAAAAATCTGGTCCTAGGTACCTACATCGTTTTTTAAAAACATTTAGGCACCTAAGTCAGTTAGGCATTGAAATGCTGAGTGGGGCAAGGCCTAAATACCTTTAAAGATCTGGGCCTGTGGCTTCATATATTACAACAGAGACGTAATGCAGAAGCTAATGTGTTGCCAATGTAACAGAAATTGGAAGCTGGAAATGAAAAGGAGCAACCAGTGAAATAGAAATAACATATTAGTTCTGCTGGCTACTGCCCCAGCTTCTTTGACTGATTTTCATGTAAAGAATTTCTTGTCTGGTTCTGTCATTTTCTTGCACGACTTCATCAGTTAAAGCCTTCTTATGAGCTGAAGCTTTACATGCTCCATTTGTGCCAAATGAACAATTCATATGGCATCCAGCATCTGCTTTACAACATCATCCTGGGGAGCCAAGCAATTGGAATGTGCTCTGCTTTTATTAAGGTCATTACCATGGAGTGCAAAATACTTGGTAATGATGGTCCTCTGCAGCAGCCTTATATGAGAGTGGAGTTTACAGCAACTGAGGTTGGTGCAGTTTGTATTTTATATCAATCTAAAAGAGGAGGGTTAATGTTAACTTCAAGGCTTTTTCTAGGTGAAAAAGGCCATTAAAAAAAAACCTCACATAGGTTTAGCTTCCCCCATTGCCATCCATAGAGCAAATAGTATGGAGTGTGACAAAGTCTCACATCCCCAGTTGAGTGCCCTATCTTCAGTGGTAAAGGTTGGAAGCGGGGTTGGTGGCATCACCACTGCCTCCTCTGGCTGATTTGTGAATGGCAGAAGCTATTCATGTCAAATTCACAAGTAGTCTCAGGTTAACTGAACTGGCATTTTTCATCAAATAAACAATTTGTCAAAAAAAATGTTATTAAGCTCTACCACCGAATAAGTGAAACCCAAATAGCATCACAGGAAACTAGGCTTAGTGTTTTCATGTAATTTATACTTAGACTTGGCAATCTCTCTAGAGGAATTGAAAGGAGGCCCTCTCACCATTAAATCTTGGCCAACCATATTGAGATTTACATATTTTCCATAATTTTTGTTATGGGGAAGGTGTGTAGATCTGTGTTTAGGGGACTTTAATATTGAGGAGTTGGTATTATGGAGTGATATTTCACAAGGACAAAGATATAGCATTTTTTTATTTATTTGCTTTAAACTGATCACAGCAGTAAACAATACTTTCATCACAAGAAGAAATAAAAATTAAATAATCAGTACTACTTGTTCAGGCTCTACGGTGTAATATTCCAAACAGAGTTGGACTGAAATTTGAGTGACCTTGAAACATTCCAAAAGCAGAGTGGTTAACCAGGTATCATAGAATCAAAGAATATCAGGGTTGGAAGGGACCTCAGGAAATCATCAAGTCCAATGCCCTGCTCAAAGCAGGACCAATCCCCAACTAAATCATCCGAGCCAGGGCTTTGTCAAGCCTGACCTTAAAAACCTCTAAGGAAGGAGATTCCACCACCTCCCTAGGTAACCCATTCCAGTGCTTCACCACACTCCTAATGAAAAAGTTTTTCCTAATATCCAACCTAGAGCTCCCCCACTGCAACTTGAGACCATTACTCATTGTTCTGTCATCTGGAACAGTCTAGATCCATCCTCTTTGGAACACCCCCCCCCCTTCAGGTAGCTGAAAGCAGCTATCAAATCCCCCCTCATTCTTCTCTTCTGCAGACTAAAAAATCCCAGTTCCCTCAGCCTCTCCTCATAAGTCATGTGCTCCAGCACCCCTAATCATTTTTGTTGCCTTCCGCTGGACTCTTTCCAATTTTTCCACATCCTTCTTGTAGTGTGGGGCCCAAAACTGGACACAGTACTCCAGATGAGGTCTCACCAATGTCAAATAGAGGAGAATGATCACATTCCTTGATCTGCTGGCAATGCCCCTACCTATACAGCCCAAAATGCCGTTAGCCTTCTTGGCAACAAGGGCACACTGTCGACTGATATCTATCTTCTCATCCACTGTAACCCCTAGGTCCTTTTCTGCAGAACTGCTGCCTAGCCATTCGGTCCCTAGTCTGTTGAAGTGCATGGGATTCTTCCGTCCTAAGTGCAGCACTCTGCACTTGTCCTTGTTGAACCTCATCAAATTTCTTTTGACCCAATCCTCTAATTTTTCTAGGTCCCTCTGTATCCTATCCCTGCCCTCCAGCGTATCTACCATTCCTCCCAGTTTAGTGTCATCTGCAAACTTGCTGAGGGTGCAGTTCACGCCATCCTCCAGATCATTAATGAAGATATTGAACAAAACTGGCCCCAGGACCGACCCTTGGGGCACTCTGCTTGACACCGGCTGCCAACTAGACATGAAGTCATTAATCACTACCTGTTGAGCCCGACGATCTAGCCAGCTTTCTATCCACCTTATAGTCCATTCATCCAGCGCATACTTCTTTAACTTGCCGGCAAGAATACTGTGGGAGACCGTATCAAAAGCTTTGCTAAAGCCAAGGAATAACACGTCCACTGCTTTCCCCTCACCCACAGACCCAGTTATCTCCTCATAGAAGGCAATTATATTAGTCAGGCATGACTTGCCCTTGGTGAATCCATGCTGACTGTTCCTGATCACTTTCCTCTCCTTCAAATGCTTCAAAATTGATTACTGGAGGACCTGCTCCATGACTGTTCCAGGGACTGAGGGGAGGCTGACTGGCCTGTGGTTCCCCTGATCCTCCTTCTTCCCTTTTTAAAAGATAGGTACTACATTAGCCTTTTTCCAGTCATCCAGGGCCTCCCCCGATCGCTATGAGTTTTCAAAGGTAATGGCCAATGTCTCTGCAATCACATCCGCCAACTCTTTAGCACCCTTGGCTGCAGTGTATCTGGCCCCATGGACTTGTGCTTGCCCAGCTTTTCAAAATAGTCCTAACCACTTCTTTCTCCACAGAGGGCTGGTCACCTCCTCCCCATGCTGTGCTGCCCAGTGCAGTAGTCTGGGAGCTGACCTTGTTCGTGAAGACAAAGGCAAAAAAAGCATTGAGTACATTAGCTTTTTCCACATCCTCTGTCACTAGGTTGCCTCCCTCATTCAGTAAGGGGCCCACACTTCCCTTGACCTTCTTGTTGTTGTTAACATACCTGAAGAAACCCTTCTTGTTACTCTTAACATCTCTTGCTAGCTGCAACTCCAAGTGTGATTTGGCCTTCCTGATTTCACTCCTGCGTGATTGAGTAATATTTGTATACTCCTCTCTGGTCATTTGTCCAATCTTTCACTTCTATAAGATTCTTTTTTGTGTTTAAGATCAGCAAGGATTTCACTGTTAAGCCAAGCTGGTCGCCTGACATATTTATTATTCTTTCTACACATCAGGATGGTTTGTTCCTGCAACATCAATAAGGATTCTTTAAAATACAGCCAGCTCTCCTGGACTCCTTTCCCCTTCATGTTATTCTCCCAGGGGATCCTGCCCATCAGTTCCCTCAGGGAGTCAAAGCCCTGGTCTACACTATGAGTTTAGGTCGAATTTAGCAGCATTAGATCAATTTAACCCTGCACCCATCCACACGATGAAGCCGTTATTTTCAACTTAAAGGGCTGTTAAAATCGATTTCAGTACTCTTCCCCCGACGAGGGGATTAGCGCTGAAATCGACCTTGCCTGGTCAAATTTGGGGTAGTGTGGTCATAATTCGACGGTATTGGCCTCCGTGAGCTATCCCAGGGTGCTCCATTGTGACCACTCTGGACAGCACTCTCAACTCTGATGCACTGGCCAGGTAGACAGGAAAAGGCCCGCAAACTTTTGAATTTCATTTCCTGTTTGGCCAGTGTGGCAATATGCAGGTGAGTGCAGATCTCATCAGCAGAGGTAACCATGATGGAGTCCCAGAATCGCAAAAGAGCTCCAGCATTGACCGAACGGGAGGTACGGGATCTGATCGCTGTATGGAGAGAAGAATCCATGCTATCAGAACTCTGTTTCAGATGAAAAGCCCAAACATTTGAAAATATCTCAAAGGGCATAGAGGACAGAGGCTATAACAGGGACCTACAGCAGTGCCACATGAAACTTAAGGAGCTGAGGCAATCCTACCAAAAAAACAGAGCCCCAGACATGCCACTTCTATGAGGAGCTGCATGCCATTCTAGGTGGTGCAACCACCACTACCCCACCCCTGCGCTTTGACTCCGTCAATAGAGTAGCACGCAACAGAGATGCAGGTTTTGGAGATGAGGAAGATGATGATGAGGAGATTGAAGATAGCTCACACCAAGAAAGCGGAGAAACTGTTTTCCCTGACAGCCAGAAACTGTTTCTCACCCTGGACCTGGAGTTATTACCCCCCCTGCCCGTCAGGCAGAGAAGGGACCTCTGGTGAGTGTACCTTTGTAAATATTATACATGGTTTAAAAGCAAGCGTGTTTAATGATTAACTTGCCCTGGCATTCGCGGCCAGTACAGCTACTGGAACAGACTGTTAACTTGTCTGTGGATGGAGCAGAAATCCTCCAGGGACATCTCCATAGAGCTCTCCTGAATGTACTCCTAAAGCCTTTGCAAAAGGTTTCTGGTGAGGTGCAGCCTTATTTCATCTTCCATGGTATGACACTTTACCACACCAGGCCAGTAACACATAGTCTGGAATCATTGCATAACAAAGCATGGTAGTGTATGGTCCTGGTGTTTGCTGGCATTCAAACAGAATCCATTCTTTACCTCTCTGTGTTATCCTCAGGAGAGTGATATCATTCCTGGACACTTGGTTGAAATAGGGTGATTTATTAAGAGGACATTCAGAGATGCCCGTTCCTGCTGGGCTGTTTGCCTGTGGCTGAACAGAAGTGTTCCCCGCTCTTTGCCACACGGTTGGGGGAAGGGTAAAGTGATCATCCCATAGAATTGTGTGTTTGTGTGTGTGTGTGGGGGGGGGTTAGTTGGGTTTGTGCTGCACATTAACCCAAAAACCGTAGCCCCCGTCTTTTAAATGGCCAATCCATTTTAAATGGCCAACCCAACGGCTGCTTGGTATGGGAAATGAGGGTGCTGCTGTTTGAAACCATTCCCACATGTTATGAAGGTTAAAGAAGCCAAAAGACTGTGTCTTACCATGGTTGCCTGCAAGCCAAATTCTGTTGCCCGGCCCTGCATGAGTCATCTCTCACACCAAACCGGCATACCCTCAATAAGAGGAAAAATGCGACCTTGTACCAAAAGCACATGTGCTATGTAATGTTAACAGCAAGGTTTACTGTGAAAGAGTCTACCCATTGTTCTCTAAAATGTGTCTGTTTAACTACCACTCTCCCTTTTTTTCCCTCCACCAGCTGCAAATGTTTCAGTGCTCACACTATCTTCTCCTTCCCAGAGGCTAGCGAAGATTAGAAGGTGAAAAAAATGCTCTCGCGATTAAATGTTTTCTGAGCTCATGCAGTCCTCCCACACTGAAAGAGCCCAGTAGAATGTGTGGAGGCAGACAATGCAGGGGCGGCTCTAGCCATTTCGCTGCCCCAAGCACGGCGGCACACCGTGGGGCGTGCTCTGCCGGTCGCCGGTCCCCTGGCTCCGGTGGACCTCCCGCAGACGTGCCTGCGGAGGGTCCACTGGTCTCGCGGCTCTGGTGGACCTCCCGCAGGCATGCCTGCGGATGCTCCACTGAAGCCGCCGGACCAGCGGACCCTCTGCAGGCATGCCTGCGGGAGGTCCACCGGAGCCGCCTGCCGCCCTCCCGGCGACTGGTAGAGCCCCCCCCACGGCATGCCACCCCAAGCACGCGCTTGGCGTGCTGGGGCCTGGAGCCGCCCCTGAGACAATGTCAGAGTCCAGGAAAGCACAATAGAAATGTGAGGACAGGTGGCGGGCTGAAGATAATAAGTGGTGTGCTGAAGATGATAGGTGGCGTCAGCTTGGTGACAGAAGGCAAGAGGCAATGCCGAGGCTACTGGAGGAACAAAGTGATATGCTCCGGCATATGGTTGAGGTTCAGGAAAGGCAGATTGAGCACAGACCGCTGCTACAGCCCCTGTGTAACCAACCGCTCTCCTCCCCAAGTTCCATTGCCTCCTCACTCAGACTCCCAAGAAGGCAGTGGGGGGGGCCTCTGGGCACCCAAACACTCCACCCCAGAGGACTGCCCAAGCAACAGAAAGCTGGCATTCAATTAGTTTTAAAGTGTGGTGTGTCCTTGTCTTTCCCTCCTCCTCCACCCCACCCAGTGCTTCCTTCCTCCTCCACCCGTCCCGGGCTACCTTGGCAGTTATCCCCCAATTTGTGTGATGAATTAATAAAGAATGCATGAATGTGAAGCAACAATGACTTTATTGCCTCTGCAAGCGGTGATTGAAGGGGGGAGGGGAAGGTGGTTAGCTTACAGGGAAGTAGAGTGAACCAAGTGGTGGTGGGGGGGGTCATCAAGGAGAAAAACAGAACTTTCACACTGTAGCCTGGCCAGTCATGAAACTGGTTTTCAAAGCTTCTCTGATGGGCACTGCGCCCTCCTGTACTCTGCTAACTGCCCTGGTGTCTGGTTGCGTGTAATCAGCGGCCAGGCGATTTGCCTCAACCTCCCACCCCGCCATAAATGTCTCCCCCTTACTCTCACAGATATTATGGAGCGCACAGCAAGTGGTAATAACAATGGGACTATTGGTTTCGCTGAGGTCTATCCAAGTCAGTAAACTGCACCAGCGCGCTTTTAAACTTCCAAATGCACATTCTACCACCATTCTGCACTTGTTCAGCCTATAGTTGAACAGCTCCTGACTACTGCCCAGGCTGCCTGTGTATGGCTACATGAGCCATGGCATTAAGGGGTAGGGCTGGGTCCTCAAGGATAACTTTAGGCATTTCAACATCCCCAATGGTTATTTTCTGGTCTGGGAAGAAAGTCCCTTCCTGCAGCTTTTGAAACAGACCAGAGAGTGTCATGTACCTTTCCCGGCCATCCTACGTTAATGTTGGTGAAACATCTCTTGTGATCCACCAGTGCTTGCAGCACCATTGAAAAGTACCCCTTTCGGTTTATGTACTCACTGGCTTGGTGCTCCGGTGCCAAGATAGGGATATGGGTTCCGTCTATTGCCCCACAACAGTTAGGGAATCCCATCACAGCAAAGCCATCCACTATGACCTGCACATTTCCCAGAGTCACTACCCTTGATATCAGCAGCTCTTTGATTGCATTGGCTACTTGGATCACAGCAGCCTCCACAGTAGATTTGCCCACTCCAAATTGATGCCCGACTGACTGGTCACTGTCTGGCGTTGCAAGCTTCCACAGGGCTATTGCCACTCGCTTGTGAACTGTGAGGGCTGCTCTCATCTTGGTATTCTTGCGCTTCAGGGCAGTGGAAAGCAAGTCACAAAGTTCCATGAAAGTGCCCTTATGCATGCAAAAGTTTCTCAGCCACTGGGATCATCTCAGATATGCAACACTATGCGGTCCCACCAGTCTGTGTTTGTTTCCCGGGCCCAGAATCGGCATTCCACTGCATGAACTGCCCCATTAACACCATGATGTCCACATTGCAAGGGCCCGTACTTTGAGAGGAGTCTGTGTCCATGTCCTCATCACTCTCGTGACCGCGTTGCCATCGCCTCCTCGCCTGGTTTTGCTTTTGCAGGTTCAGGTTCTGCATATACTGCAGGATAATTCACGTGGTGTTTACAGTGCTTATAATTGTGGCAGTGATCTGAGTGGGATCCATGCTTGCTGTGCTATGGTGTCTGCACTGAAAAAAGGCAAAAAATGATTGTCTGCTGTTGCTCTGATGGAGGGAGGTGTGACTGATGACATGGCTTACAGGGTTGTCACACAGAATGGTCCTCTCAAGGATTGAACTCAAAACCCTGGGTTTAGCAGGCCAGTGCTCAAACCACTGAGCTAGCCCTCCCCCCACTATTCAGGGAGGGAAGAAGGAAGGGGGGAGCAAATGAATTCAAAACAAATCTGGTCCATATTTCTGCTGCTCTCCTTTCTTCCTTGTGTCAGGATCTTGAACTCAACCATCTCATGGTCACTGCCTTCCAGGTTCCCATCCACTTTTGCTTCCCCTACTAATTATTTCCTGTTTGTGAGCAGCAGGTCAAGAAGAGCTCTGCCCCTACATGGTTCCTCCAGCATTTGCACCAGGAAATTGTCCCCTACACTTTCCAAAAACTTAATGGATTGTCTGTGCACCACTGTATTGCTCTCCCAGCAGATATCAGGGTGATTGAAGTCTCCCATGAGAACCAGGGCCTGTGATCTAGTAACTTCTGTTAGTTGCCGGAAGAAAGCCTCGTCCACCTCATCCTCCTGGCTTGGTGGTCTATAGCAGATTCCTACCACAACATCACCCTTGTTGCTTACACTTCTAAACTTAATCCAGAGACTCTCAGGTTTTTCTGCAGTTTCATACAGGAGCTCTGAGCAGTCATATTGCTCTCTTACATACAATGCAACTCTCCCACCTTTTCTCCACTGCCTGTCCTTCCTGAACAGTTTATACCCATCCATGACAGTGCTCCAATCATGTGAGTTATCCCACCAAGTCTCCGTTATTCCAATCACATCATATTTCCTTGACTGTGCCAGGACTTCCAGTTCTCCTTGCTTGTTTCCCAGGCTTCTTGCATTTGTGTATAGGCACTTAAGATAACTTGCTGATCGTCCTGCTTTCCCAGTATGAGGCAGAAGTCCTCCACTCTTGCGCTCTCCTGCTCGTGCTTCCTCCCGGTATCCCACTTACCTCAGGGCTTTGGTCTCCTTCCCCTGGTGAACCCTCTGTCTGTGGTATATCCATCAGATATTATGTTATACCTATTCAGCAATGACCACACCAACATTAGAGAAGTAACAGTGACTTCTCTGGCCATGTTCCACTTTTTTTTATTATCTATCCCTATTTTTTTTCTTTTCTTCCTAGAATGGAAATGGAGGCACAGAAAATGTTGCACTAATTTAGTTTCCTTAGAGTCTGGACTTACTCTCATGCACAACAGCTAAAGGGATAAGAAAACCTTTCTGCCCACTGTTGGCTGACATAAGATGTTAGTGATTTGCTCAGAGTAAGTTTTGTGTTCTTATTTGGCTGCATCTAGACAGTTGAATACTTTGCTGCTATTCAAGGAATGTGCAGCTAATGTCAATGATGTAGTCAAAGAAAAAGGATTGGTTCTCAAGCCACTGTCTTTCCACTTGTTAGAGAAATAAGGTTGGGGACAGTCAGTGGAAAAGGTTCACCTACTTGTTTACTAAGGTGTCTAACCATCCTGCTACACGACGATATAAAAGAGAGCAAAGCTTTCATAATCCTCAATAACAAAAGAAACAGTTAGTATGCAGTATGAAGGCCACAAAACAGATTTAATAGAGATACATTTGAGACATATAAAGACACATGAAGATTTCATTAATTCCAGTAATTACAGGAGGAAAAGTGGAGCTAACTTCTATTCTATACTGGCCAAGGAAACTGCCTTTGGATAGAGAGATTTATGAGCTGCTCTGAGTAACTCTGTTAGCATCCTGAACATGTTTTCTAAATACATTAAATGACACATACCTTGACGTGATAATTGAGAAAGAGGATTCAGCAATAACATTGTATATTAATAACAATTATTTGCTGGTTTAGACCATCTTTCCACTAAGAATTGCAGATGTTTTTACACCCGTTAACAATTTGACCCTGACAATATGCCTGGTGAGGTAGATGTTATTCCCATTTTTCAGATGGGAAAATTGAAGCACATAAATGTTAATTAATTTGCCAAAGACACACTGGGAGTGGGTCAATAATGGCTCCACTTTTTTCACATGCAGTCTAGGTACTAAAAATAGCATGTGAAATCCTTGACACTGGATAGTGGCATAGTGGCACAGTAGCTTTACTTTACTCAGAGATGCACCTGGCATATTGTCTATCCTATACATCAACTGGGGAAGGCAACATGAACAGCTTATAACACTACCTCATAAACTTTCCAGAGCAGGCGCTGGAGTTATAATAACATCTTTATTGGCAAACATTTCCAGGCACTCTAAATCTGTCAGACTCTACAGGAGAGATGGCTGATGTGCAAATCTCCAGGTCACTGTTGTTAAAAAACAGAGCCTCTGTTCATCCATCTTGGACCTCATTTTACAGCGTGTCGTATAAATGGAACCTCAAAATAGTTCCTTATCCTTCCAAAATATACATTTGTGGGAAGGAAGAACACTACAAAGCTTGCCCTCAGGGAGGTGAATCAGTTGAGAGAGTGGGAGTTGTGGAATACATACATTTTTAGACAGTCTGTTTGCCTGCCCTAATTTAAAGTTAGATTGTGCAAACCTCACCTTCCTTGGTGAGCAATCACTCACACAAGGAGTCTTACTTAAGTCAAGGAGGCCCTACTTACATAAATGTTCTCCAGCCTGAGTTGAGGGTTATACAACCTGGTCCTGAAAAAAAGAACTACAGGATTCCATAAGAATGCAGTAACACAAGCTTCACTGATCTTGCCTCTGACTGCAGGGTATGGTAATTTTTTTTAATAGTGATACTCAAAACAGAATGGAATTCCTGTCCCATACACATATGCACTCTGGAAGACATTTATTAATCTCTTTGTCTGTAGTGCAGTAACTGTGTGTAGCTGTTTGTGCATCAGAGTAACTCCCATTTGGAGTTTGCCAGCTCCTGGAACTCTGGACTGAGTCTCCAGGAGCTCCTTTCCTATGGAGTACAACAGTAACGACTACCAGAGCCCTCTGACACCATTTCCCAGCATGCTTGGGGTCAGGGAGGGGACAGAAGGGACTAGAAATTCCTGCTGAGGCCAATAGGGAGGCTTCTGTGTGGGGTGATAAGGTCAAGCAGTTTGCTGGGCCAGTGATGAGCCAAGGCTGTTCAGCCCCTTAGTGGGAGGGAACAATCAGACTCAGAGACAAAGAGACTTGTTTTAGTTTCCATTTTGAGCTTTGGAGCTGAGAGAGAAGTAGAACTGTTTCAGGGAGTCTCTGATTAGCTCCCACTCCCCACAAAGGGGGTCTTCGAACTGCTGTGGGATCTAATGAATGGGGTTAGGGAGTTCCAGCCGTGCAAGCACCAGTTTCCAGAGTGGCAGCGATCTGACCGGGCACCAGCTACTGAGAGCCCTCCACAGGACTTTAGACCAGCGAGCCAGAAGAGGATTTTTCTCCACCCAGGGGCAAAGATACTGAAAGGGACACTTTTTGGTTGCTTGTTTAAGATGGCCAATGTTTACAGCACTGCAGCACTCATCTCTGGATTGTCCTCTGCTTGCCATCTGTCTGTGAAGGTGCCAGGGAAGGAGATGGGGGCTGGGAAGACTTATGAGTGTTGGCTAGTGGAAAATAGGTTGATTTGTTTATGTTTTACTACTTCTTAGTTAGCCCTAACCCTTTCCTTACCCAGACTCTATTTTTCCACTTACAATAAAGTCCCTCTTTGTTATATCATTATGTTTGGGTGCATCATTCCTTTGATGGGGCTGTGTTGATGTACTTCATTGTTTCTTGTAAACTGGGTTTTATACTCCTTGCAAGCAGTAGTAGCATTATTCATTTCCCCAAGGGACAGCACCCTTTGTGCCCCAGGCACAGTGAGGAAGCAGTCGATGTCAGAAAAAAGAACTTAGGACCCAATCCATGCAAGAAGAGAGGAGAAGCCACTCCAGCTAGCAAGCACTAGGGAGGAGATTTGAGCCACACCACAGGGGAGGGGCTGCAGATAGAGGCACTACTGGCATTTTAATTTACGAGGAGTCAGTACAGAAGTTATTGCTCAGCCTGTGAGCAGTCAGTCCAGTGTAGTGGAGCAGGCTCTAACATACAAGATGGGGAGCACTTTGCTTTCTAACTGGAGCAAAGCAGAAGGCTTGCAGCTAGGCAAATCCATTATAGTAACAGGGATCCTCTGTGAAACAATAGAGGGTCAGTGTTCTCCACACTGGGGACGTCTGGGGAAGAGCCACAGAGAAAGGCAGACTCACCAGCACCAGAACAAGGTGCCTTAGTGCCCCGATAGAGTGCTCTGAAGTACTGGATGCCTCTAGACTACCAAAGGAGGAGCTAGTCTCTGAAGGAGATAGTGATTCAGGATGTAGTGAGAGTTGTGCCTGCTGGCCCTACACCTATGAATTTTAGTGCTGAGTTACAGTCTTTCCTGGCACAGAAAGGAAATACCCTAAGGGATTTGAAATATTCAATGTCAGGGGATGTTCCCCCTGTACCCATAATTGGTTCCAGCTAGTGAGACAACTTATGGAGAGATGTGCGGCCCCCCTGCCATTGATAGCAGACTATAAGAGACTGAGGACATTTTCAGGACAATTACCCACTCCTTCTGGTGAGGAGGATTTTGAAAGTTGGATGGGCCAAGCCACTCACATGATCCAAGAGTGGCAGTGCTCTAATGGAAAAAAGAAGAAAAAGGATAGAGGAAAGCCTCAGAGATTCTGCAGCTGATGTTTTAAGGGCCCTCGGATTTGGCAATGCTGACACCACCTACAAGATTACCTAGTTGTCCTAGAGAGCACAAGACCTGTAGTGAAGTCCTGAAAGTCGTGTTCTAGAGTTCAGGAATCTTAAACAACATCAGGGAGAGAAAATATATAAGTTCCTGCTGAGACTGGAGAAGTTATTAGTGAGAGTGGATTCTGAAGAAAGGTATCTGGCTGGGCAAAGTGAACCATGCATAAAATGCTCAGGTATTGAGGGGATCCTTTATTGTGACTTGTTACTCCTCAATCTCTTCTTTAAAGAGAAGATTGGACAATCTACCCACCTTTCTGGGCCTATTTAAGGAAATAAGAGAGGAGAAACTAGGGAAGCAGCAAAGTAGGCCTTCTTGGTTCCTCTATCATAGTCCAAGACAGCAGCTCCCAAAAGTCAAGAAGAAACAGTGACCACCTCATAAAAGGATACACAAAAGCAAATGATGTACTTGAAGGAGCAAGTGGCTACTCTGAAGATAGCACAAAGACCATATATCTATGAGTGTCATGGGGGAGGGAAATAGCCACCCCAACACCTCTAAGTCAGGAGAGACAGAGACCTCCTCAAAGTGTGAGCAAAATCCTCTGGTGTGTTTCAACCATGGAGAAGCGGGGCATAAAGTTAGAAGATGTCCTAAGTCCAAGAACATAGAAGACATGGTTAGGAGGCTCCTATAAATTTATGAAAATTGGGAAAAATTGGAGAGACTAAGGGTACGTCTTCACTACCCGCCGGATCGGCGGGTAGCAATCGATTTCTCGGAGTTCGATATATCGCGTCTCATCTAGATGCGATATATCGAACTCCGAACGCGTGCCCGTCGACTCTGGAACTCCACCAGAGCGAGTGGCGGTAGCGGAGTCGACGGGGGAGACGCGGACGTCGATCCCGCGCCGTGAGGACGGGTAAGTAATTCGAGCTAAGGTACTTCGCCTTCAGCTACGCTATTCACGTAGCTGAAGTTGCGTACCTTAGATCGACCCCCCCCCCCCCCGAGTGTAGACCAGGCCTCAGTAAAGGAGTGTACTGGGTCCTGTCTGAAGGATAGGTCCAGTAAAATGAGGGCCTGGTAGGTCCTGCCATGGAAATTATAGCAAAGGTAGATGGACACATCTGTAAAGCCCTCTTAAACAATGGATCTCATATCGCTATCACTTCCAGATCCTGTATGACAAATTACTGAGACACTTTCCCTTCCACTTACTGCAAAGATTAGCAGTATGGGGGCTAAGCAACTATGAGTACCCTTAGTCCGGGTACATCACTGTTCACCTAGATTTCCCAGTGATGTAACTTCAAGCAATCAGGCATAAAGTGGACACATAAGCCTTGGTCTTCCTGGATACACAGAAGCACAACCAGGGGCCTATTCTCATTGGCACTATATGTTTGGACAACTTGCCAGGCTATGCCATGGGAAGGGAGGAGAAGACTATCTTTGTGTGCTGTGCATACGCCCCACAGTGAGGGATGCCTACCAGAAGAAGGTTAGAGAGGCTCACCAACTCTAGAATGGACCTGCAGGGAAGAAATTGAAGACTGAGTGGAAACCTGTAGTGATACCCGCAGAAGTAGAATGTCTTATAGAAGACACTGCAAGTTGTGAAGAGAAAGTGAACAGCCAGGTCATCTTGACTGAGTCTCCTGAGCAAGGTTTACCAAGAGGACTATTAGTGCAGACAAATATATTTCCGATATCCTCAGTAGTACATAGAGTCAAAGTCAAAATGAAGAATGAATCCACCTGTGACATTTCCATACCTCTGAATATGACTATAACCCACACATACAGAGTTGAGACTATGGCTGCCATCACTAGAGAGCTATGGCGTAAACACGTAGACCCAAACATCTTTGACTCTGGAGAGTCAGCTGAACTGGAGAAATGGAAACAGTGTTTGCATCAGAAGATGGCTGAGAGGTCTGACATGTTTTCCCATGTAGGCTGTGTCAAGGGAGGATAATACCACATCCACCTGAGTAATACCAAATACTTGTGGGAGCAATCCCGGAGACTTCCTCCTGGAGATCTGAAATATGTGAAATTACACCTCAGAAAACTGATGTTTGTGGGACTCACCAAGGAATCTCAGAGTCCTTACGCCTTTCCCATTGTACTGTCAAGAAAGAAGAGTGGCCAGGTATACATGCCCACTGACAATCAGACCCTCAACAAAAGAACAAATACTATGTCATGATAAGATGATGCCCTTGGTTGTCAGGAAGCAAACAGTTCTGTACTCTGGACTTCCAGAATACCAGATCAGTCCATCCTTGCTGCCCCTAGGTTTGAGCTGAAGCCTCTAGCTGAAAACTTCATACCACCAA
The DNA here is from genome assembly GCF_016161935.1 of Mauremys reevesii. Lineage (NCBI taxonomy): Eukaryota > Metazoa > Chordata > Testudines > Geoemydidae > Mauremys > Mauremys reevesii. Next base: position 118,533,897 of record NC_052625.1, on the reverse strand, counting down.
GGAATCCAGATGAGAAGAGCCTACAGAGGAGATGTTGTGGACCCAGACATGGAGCTTGAGGTAGGAAGTTCATGCCCTACAGCTGCTGAGGATCCTCCAGTACCCAGGTGCTCTGGTCAAGTGGTGAAGCCCATCATCCAGTTAACCTGTGACTCTCCTGATGTCTCTTCTAATGTGCCTCTTAATGAGATCCATAAATGGATGTCAGGAGTATTCTTCACAGTCCTGGAAACCCCTGTAAGTTGCCCTCAAGTTTTCTTAGGGCACTGCACTTGTGCGTGTTAATTTTATTTGACGTATTATTTTATGTTTATACTTAAGTTCTTGATGGAGACAACAAGTTTCCCAGTCAGGGAAGGTTGTAAACCACATTTGGAGTTAACTAGCTCCTGCAATTCTGGACCAAGTCTCTTGGGTTTCTCACCTTATGGAATAGAACAATAATGGCTACCAGAACCCTTTGAGATAACAATTCCCAGCATTCTTGGAGTTAGAGGTGGGGACAGAAGAACCTAGAAACTCTTGCTGAGGCCACTAAAGAGGCTTCTGCTTGGGGTAATAGGGTCAAGCAGTTTGCTGAGCCAATGAGCCAGGCCTGTTTAGCCCCTCAGTGGGAGGGGGCAGCCTGACTCAAAGAGAAAGAGACTCATTTTAGTTTCAGTTTTGAGCTTTGCGTTTGGAACTGAGAGAAGCAGAACAGCTCAGGGAGTCTCTGATTAGCTTCCATTCTCCAAAAATGGAGTCTGTGAACTGCTGTGGGATCTAGTGCATGGGTCAAGCAGTTCCAGCTATGCAGAGACCAGCATCCAAAGTGGCAGAGATCTGACCTGGCACCTGCTACTGAGAGCCAGACAAGGCCTGTACAGAAGTACAGACCAGGCAGCCAGGTAAGGACTCTACCCCACTCAGGGATGAAAACACTGTTTGCTAGTTTAATCTGGCCAACGTTTATAGTGCTATAGCTATAGCACTTGTGTCTGGACTTATCCTCTGCTTGCCATCTGCCTGGGAGTGTTGCAAGGAGGCAACTGTGTTGATTTGTTGATATTTTAGTACTTATGAGTTCACCCAACCCTTTCCTTCCACAGATCCTGTTTTCTTGTTTCCAATAGAGTTCCCCTTTGTTATACTGTTATTTCTGGGTGAGCCATTCCTTTGATGGGGTTTGTGTTGATGATCTGGAAAAGGGGGTAAACAGTTAAGATAGTTAAGTCCAAAGCAGACTGCGAAGAGTTACAAAGGGATCTCACAAAACTGGGTGACTGGGCAGTAAAATGGCAGATGAAATTCAGTGTTGATAAATGCAATGTAATGCACATCGGAAAACATAATCCCAACTATACATATAAAATGATGGGGTCTAAATTAGCTGTTACCACTCAAGAGAGATATCTTGGAGTTATTGTGGATAGTTCTTTGAAAACATCCAATCACTGTGCAGTGGCAGTCAAAATAGCTAACAGAATGTTGGGAATCATTAAGAAAGGGATAGATAATAAAACAGAAAATATCATGTTGCCTCTTTATAAATCCATAGTACGCCCAGATCTTGAATACTGCATGCAGATGTGGTTGCCCCATCTCAAAAAAGATATATTGGAATTGGAAAATATACAGAAAAGGGCAACACAAATGTTTAGGGGTACGGAACAGCTTGCATATGAGGAGAGGGTGCTAATACTGGGACTTTTTAGCTTTGAAAAGAGACGACTAAGGGGGTGATATGATAGAGGTCTATAAAATCATGACTGGTATGGAGAAAGTAAATAAGGAAGTGTCATTTACTCCTTTTCATAACAGAAGAACTAGAGGTCACCAAATGACATTAATAGGTAGCAGGCTTAAAACAAACAAAAGAAAGTATTTCTTCATGCAACGTACAGTCAGCCAGGGGAAATCTTTGCCAGAGGATGTTGTGAAGGTCAAGACACTAACAGGGTTCAAAAAAGAACTGGATGAATTCATGGAGGATAGTTCCATCAATGGCTATTAGCCAGAATGGACAGAGATGGTGTCTCTAGCCTCTATTGGCCAGAAGCTGGGAATGAGCAACAGGGAATGGATCACTTGATTCTTACCTGTTCTGTTCATTTCCTCTGAAGCACCTGGCATTGGCCACTGTCGGAAGACAGGATACTGGGGTAGATGGACCTTTGATCTGATCCAGTATGGCCATTCTTATTTTCTTATAATGTACTTGCCAGCAGTGGTAGCATTATTTATTTTCCCAAGAGATGACATCCTTTGTTTCTTGGACACAGGGGGAGGCACAATCAGGCTCTGGGTTTTAGGCTGTCAGGCCTGATGGTTGGAATAGTTGTCAAGAACAGAAACCAAGGGCTGAAGCTGGACATAGATTCAAGAGTCGTCTGAGAACAGCACTAAAACTGGGATTTGGGGACAGGCCATGGGTCAGAACTGTGGTCAGTCTGGGGTCTTTAGAGAAGCCAAATCAGGATCAGAGTCAGAGTCCAGCTGCAGGCCGAAGGTCAAAGCTGGGCTGGAAGTTCAAAGTTCTGGAGGGCAGGGCTGGCATGGATCAGGAACAGGGCTGGATCAAGGTTGGAATAGGGTGCAGACAAGGCTGAAATGGGCTAGAACAAGGATCGGCAACCTTTGGCACGTGGCCCGTCAGGGAAAGCCGCTGCAGGAAGTGGCGGCCAGCACATCCCTCGGTCCGTGCCCTTCTCGCAGCACCCATTGGCCTGGAGCGGCAAACTGCAGCCAGTGGGAACTGCGATCGGCCAAACCTGCAGACCCTGCAGGTAAACAAACCTTCCCAGCCCACCAGCAGATTTCCCTGATGGGCCGCGTGCCAAAGGTTGCCGATCCCTGGGCTAGGACAAGGCTTGGGCAAATCTGGGGCAGAAACAGGGACAGGACTGAGGGCAGGCTGGAAGTCCTGAGAGTCTGTATCACTGCAAGGCAGCAAGAAGGTTCCTGACTGCATAGTGCCATTGCATAGTGCTGTTTCACAGACTGACTTGAAGCTCCGACATATGTGAAATACATGTACCCAGGTGTTATCTGCCGGGATAGGTGCTGCAGCATCCCTGAAGGATGAGTCACTGCAGTTTCTTCCTGAAGGATGAGCCAGTGCAGTTGAGTCACCAGCCCTGGTCTGGCTGTGGGTTTGCCTCACACTCACTTTGGGTGCAGGCCCCAAGTATCACAAAAAGGAACCCAGGACCCAATCCATGTGAGGAGAGGGAAGAAGCCATTCCAATGAGCAAACACCAGAGAGTAATCTTGAGCCACACATTGGGGGAAGAGCTGCATCATCTTTCCTAGTCAAATACAGACAGCACCATTGATTAAGATTGCATAGCCACATTTAGAAATGTTTGCTCTTAAGCTGGCCATGATGAACCATCATCAGAGACTAAGAAAAAGCAGGCTGCAAAGAATAGCTTTCAAATGCAGCTTTTGAAGGCACAGGATAATTACAGAGGCTGGAAATGTAAGTCCAGAGAGACATCCCTTTTTTTTTTTTTTTCCATTCTGTCTCCTGGGAGGTATTCTAGACTTTACATTCCACGCTGTAAAGTCTTGACGAAAAATCTCAGTCAGCACTGGTCAAACAGCTTGCATCATCTTTCTCTTTCTTCAAGTGTGGTTAAACTATTAAAGTGAAACAAGTCTAAGCTTTATCCTTTAAAGGCATATGACTCATGAATGTCAGGGAGAGGGAGTCTAATGAAATAGCTGTTCCTACTCCTCAACTTTTGAGCTTTTCTTTTGGAGCCCAAGGTTCTGTCACATAAGGCAGACTGCCTCTAGCTTTTATTAATAATAATAATAATCGTACATTTGTAGAGTGAGCACCTCTTATCCCACACCCAGAGACTGGTTTAAATATAGGAGACCTACGTGATCATATAGGGCCCTGTCTTTTAGGAGCTCAATGCCAAGGTCACCTGCAGTATTTCCTGAGGAATGTGGGTGGCTTTCAGAGATATTTTTTGAAAGCAATATTGGCCTCCCACAAGAAGGGCACATTCTACTGAATCCAAGAAACTGGCTGGTAGCTCTTCCCCCATCTCCTTGCTTTCTTCAGTACTACTCCCCCGGTCTCCCTTCTGTTTATTATTGCAGAACTGAGAGGAAATTGCAGCTGAGCACTCAAAAGCTAACTCCTGCCCAGTTAACACCACCCATATTCAGACTTTGGGATGCTTTAAAATCAAGTTGATATCTTGAGCCCATCTCTGGAATATACTAGTAAACAAATTACCAAAAACTCTGTGCTAATAGTTTGCTAACACCATTTTCTGAAGCATCTGGGACTGGCACAGTGATAGACTACATACCAGACTAAAATGGACAACTGGTCTGATCCAGGATGAAAAAATCCTATGCTCCTAGGATAGCTACTGGGATATCGCCAGACTCACAGATAATAGTGCCCTGATGTGATTCTGGGCAACAATCCTTGTGCCATTAATCCCTCCAAAGCTCTTTCCACAATGAGCAACATCAATAGAAGGACATCTACAGGGTCCCAGAGAAGAGCTAGTGATACCACGCAGAGAATGCACTAACTTCCACATAAGTAGGGAGAACTGTACTTACAAAGAGTCCCTTGGCTCACACAAACAAAGGGGATGATCTGCATTAACATCTCAATGATTCCATAATTAATATATAGTAGCTACCACAACAAAACAGTAGGCTGTTGTTTTTTTAGTAAATGTTCTAGCATTTATATAGAGAGTAAATACAAAATGTCAAATTTTGTGAGTAATATCTTTGGCTGTCTCTCTTTAATATGCTGTCCAATTTCCATTTCCTTCATGCAGACAGTCACGTCTTGCATACGTGAGCGTTTACATCAATCCGAGCATGTTTCTGCTATAAACTAGCTCACTACAAGCCAGTGAGTCAAGTAGTTTAATTTGTAGTGAATAAGCCTTGATGCTTTTCCTTTCATCATCCTGGCTGAAGTACAGTATAAGAACATAAGAAGTAAGAACGGCCATACTGGATCAGACCAAAGGTCCATCTAGCCCAGTATCCTGTCTATGACAGTGACCAATGCCAGGTGCCCCAGAGGGAGTGAACCTAACAGGTAATGATCAAGTTATCTCTCTCCTGCCATCCATCTCCATCCTCTGACGAACAGAGGCTAGGGACACCATTCCTTACCCATCCTGGCTAATAGCCATTAATGGACTTAACCTCCACAAATTTATCTAGTTCTCTTTTAAACCCTGTTATAGTCCTAGCCTTCACAACCTACTCAGGCAAGGAGTTCCACAGGTTGATTGTGTGCTGTGTGAAGAAGAACTTCCTTTTATTTATTTTAAACCTGTTGCCCATTAATTTCATTTGGTGGCCCCTAGTTCTTATATTATGGGAACAAGTAAATAACTTTTCCTTATTCACTTTCTCCATACCACTCATGATTTTATATACCTCTATCATATCCCCCCTTAGTCTCCTCTTTTCCAAGTTGAAAAGTCCTAGCCTCTTTAATCTCTCCTCATATGGGACCCATTCCAAACCCCTAATCATTTTAGTTGCCCTTCTCTGAACCTTTCTAATGCCAGCATATCTTTTTTGAGATGAGGAGAACACATAAGTATGCAATATTCAAGATGTGGGTATACCGTGGATTTATATAAGGGCAATAAGATATTCTCCGTCTTATTCTTTGTCCCTTTTTGAATGATTCCTAACATCCTGTTTCCTTTTTTGACTGCCGCTGCACACTGCGTAGACATATTCAGAGAACTATCCACGATGACGCCAAGATCTCTTTCCTGATTAGTTGTAGCTAAATTAGCCCCCATCATATTGTATGTATAGTTTGGGTTATTTTTTCCAATGTGCATTACTTTACATTTATCCACAATAAATTTCATCTGCCATTTTGTTGTCCAATCGCTTAGTTTTGTGAGATCTTTTTGAAGTTCTTCACAGTCTGCTTTGGTCTTAACTATCTTGAGCTATATATGAATTCATAGTAGATAATGACAATAAGATTCAAATTAATTTAGTCAGTCCAAAGCCAGTTATTAAAAATAAATGCCATTATGGAGTTGGGTTTTCTTTGTCTGTATTCCTTTTAAACAATTCATGGGTGTAATAAATTAGGGCACTGCTGCGAGCGTGTACTAGTAATAAGCAGTTTAGCTGAGTTTAATTGCACTGACTCTGGTGTGTCACTATCTATAACAACTGCAAGTGACTCTTTGCAAGCAGCTGTTTAACATCTAAGACTTGGCATGATATTTTATAATTTGAATTGACCTAAAAAATAAGTGTTTTAAAAGTATTTCTAAAATATTAGTGAAGACCCTTGGAAGTCTGAATGATGTGCCAATATCCCACAGGCTGCTTTAAAGAGCAGACAATGATTTTGATTGGAAGAATGACAATGTTATATGAATAACTCCTCAGCTATGCATGGTGGGGATAGATCTGGTATGTGTGGTGGAGTGAAAAAAGGGTAGGATAACTAATTAGTTGTGCCATGAAACACAGGCAGGCATCTAAATTTAGGATAGTTTGAATGGCTCTGCACTTTATTTTCATTGGCTTTCATGTGGCCTTTCACAGAGTTCTATAAATGGAAATAAAGGTGATATAACCATATTAGTTGTCCACACAAGATTAACGGGATGTTATAGTGGAATTCGCCTCAATTTCTCCTTAAATCTGGCAACAAAATGAAAAGAAGGTTGCCTTTAGCTTCCATTTCACTAGTGAATGGTTATCACAATGCTCTTGGTAATGAAAGTGCAAAGAGTGCCAAGGGGTCACATTTAAAAGTGGCTGAATAATTCAGAATGAAAATTCTATTCAACATAATTTGCATTTTTTCTCTTCATGAATCGCCTGTAAACTTCACATTGAGGATTATTTGCTGAACATATTCTCATTCTATTGCCCACTAACAGGAATTTCATTGCAGGCATTAAATTCTGGAACTTTAACCTATTCGGACAGAACACAGATCACACAGCATGTTTCTATGATTCAGCTAGGCCTTGCATCAACTGCCCCTCCCACAACCTACATAAGGTTGGGTGTAATGGGTTTGTGAGGAAGAGATGGAATGGAGTTGAGCTCCATTTTCCCAATCCTCAGATGGTCTTTGATCCCCCAGCGACCAAACACCACTGGCAGAGTGTTAGAGCAGCCGTTATGCTGTTTAGACTCATGCCAAGGCCGTTACAAAATCAGGGATCGGTAATTAGCTTCCTGGATGACCCCTTCACTCTCCTGCACCTAATGGAGCTCAGATCCAGGAGACACTCTGTCCCACAGTGATTTCTTGATGTTTACTGTTATTCTGAATAATTTGGGGAATAATTTATGTGAAGCTCATCTGTGAGAAGATGGTTGTAGGCATTCAGGATTGGAACTTTGAGCTGTTTTATTGAACGCAGGTCATATGTCATGTTTCCGTGCTCTGACTGGACATATATCTTAGAATCAGCTTTCTGGTGAGACTGTTTGTGATTGTGACTTCAAAGTCTGCTTTCCAGAAATATTCTGCAATATTCAATTAAATGTTGCTGTTCTGGTGAACATTCATTTGCTAGGATAGTCACAGAAAGTGAACACAAAAGGGAGTATACACAGTTAAAGGAAATTAATTTAAAATAGAATTAATTTTGAAGGGAAATGTCGGCAGTGTTTGTCCAGTGGTAGTGACAAAAAAGCGCAGGGCTGGCATTTCTATTAGGGATGAGGAAATCCAGTTTGGAAAGATTGGGAACTGGCTTGGATATATCTGATTATTCTCTCTATCCTTTCATTCACCAGCAAGAGACTCCCTCCCAGACTCCACCACTCCTACTTTTCATGAAATTCTGCCAAATTAGTTGTAGGGTCTAAGTAGGTCTAGATTAATGATTCTTTTCAAATCTTACATGATTCTGTGAGATCAGCGATATGCAATGAACAGTATGGATTGCCTTTGCCCTGGGGAAGTTCAAGAGCCCGTAAGACATTTGCCAGCCCACCAAATACTTATCAGATCTACTGATCTTCCAGCAATGGTAGGAGTGCCTGATTCCTACCAGTTATCTGGATCCCTCCCAAGTACAGACTTTGTTCATGCTGGGGGGATAATCTCCTTTTAGTCATGGAGAGCAGGCAAACATCCATCTTCCTAATACTGGATTCTGCTGTGGTAATTGACACTGCAAACCACAAAAATGCTTCTGCTTAAGCATATAAACTTTTCAGAGGTAAATGTAAGTGAACTGAGATGACTAAAGTCCTTTCTCTCAGAACAAGCTGTGGTGTTCTACAAAGCTGTATCTTCAAAATACATCTTATTCAGCATTTATGCAAAACTACTGTAATAAATCATGACTCAAAAGTCAGAAGCTTATGGTCATCTCCTTCATATCAAATGCAAACACCACTATTTCCCAACTAGACTGCTGACTAAGCAAAATAAATACACAGATGAAGAGCAGCTGCCTGAAACTGAAATCAGGCAAGACTGAGGTGTTGGGCAGAGGAAGGCCCTTCAAAGAACTAGCTATCATAATTTTAGCATCAGTCCACAGTTAGTCAAAATAGTGCATAGCCTCAGAGTCCTTCTGGACTTTTGATTCTAAGGATTGTAATTGTGATTGCAACTAGGAACACCTCCCATCTGCATGTGGCAAGGGACTGACAGATACAGATTAGACCACAGTGATCCATGGTGTTTCATCATTTCTGGGTTTGACTACTTTAATTCCCTACATCTCAGAATGAATACACAAGCCCATCTGCCAAGCAGTACCAGTAGGTGGAAGTACAGACATCAGCCTGGTTCTTGGGTCATTGCTCTGGCTTTGAACTGTATGCTAGATCCAGTTCAAGGGTTTGTTGTAAATTTCCAGATTTTCCATGATTTAAGTCCAAGCTATCTGAGATAACCCTCTCTCTATGTGATCGCATCCTTCCATAGCAGTTGTACTTCTCAGGGACACTGGAGCTGTCCACAAGGGTGATTTGTGAGAGCTAGAGAGATAGAGGGGTTTTTTGGTGACCATTTTCCTGCAATGGAATTCCCTTGCTCAAAAGAACCTTGACTTTCACCATCTTAAAAGTTGAAATAGGGAACCTCTCTCTTTGTCTTCCTTTTTCGTCACAGTAAAACTCTAATAGTTAGTCTGGAAGGATTACATTTTGATCAGTAAATGTCTATTTCACTGTACACACACAAACCAACAAAGAAACACATCAATTGATAATGATCACAATTTACAGATAGGCAAAGTAAGAAAAATGCTGCTTCAGAACTTAACGTATATAAAACTTGATGCAATTAATGTGCATAAAGCACATATTTACAGCTCTGCTAAGCCAGCCACCTTATGATGCTTTACTTTTTTGAACCACAGCATCTACTGTCATTAAATAATTATTTCTCCCTTCCTCCTAATTTCCTGCAACTCTCAACATTTAAATTGATAAAAATAGAAAAAAAATATGCTTAAAAATAAACCTCAGTATTATCTGTTGAAATTATAAAAAAATATCGAATTTGCCAAGATTACCAATAGCTAATACTAGAGACCATGGTTCTGATTTCAGACGGGGATGGAAGGGAGAGAGACTCAGCTTGCTGTGTGCTTCCAGCTGCTGTTTTCTTAGAAGGTGTTCAGGTGATAAATGATGTATAGACAGAAAGATCAAAAGATAGATGGATGGTTGAGTGGAATGTGGAGGGGGTGGGGGAAGCAGATGACATTAAAAGGACACAGCTGAAATTCGATACATAGACAAACCTATTTGTAATGAGCTCCCAAACCTTTTGAGGTTTCCTGTCACTAGTTTCTGTATCTCCATTATTATATGGAGTCAAATAACATTTTCTTAAACATATTTGAACAATTACATTGTGGCAGTAAAAGAAAGAACGTGTATAGATTTCTTCTTTGCTAAAATCTAAAGATTTTAGGAGGGTATGGGGTGAGTTACTGTTCATGTTCTAGAAACCTTAAAATATGTACTCCAAGTAGTTGAATTTTATATTATATATTTTTTCCTTTATTGGTATTGGTGGGTGGTCTGAGAAATTCAAGGAGAACTTTGACAATAGCTATGATAGAGTCAAGGAAGAGAGATTTTTGGACTCTTAAGGATTTACACTCTAACTTTGTACCTGCTGCTGCAATTAGCAAATCTCTTTGTTCTGGTCTTTCCAGAATGATGGCAGGATGCATGGAGCAGTGTGGAGTTGTAGGAAGGGGAAGAAAGTTCAAAAGGCGTTTATAAAAAGCCTATATAGTATATAAACAAATGAACTCCCTTACTCAGGAGGAATGGTATCAAATCACAGCAGGGCGGTGGAGATTAAAACATTTCACTTCTATCAAGTTACTTAAAAGGAGATTTAAACATTTTGAAGTAGAGGGATTTTACTTACAGAATGTTGATCTTTGAGCAACCAAGGGGTTTTTCCTGTTTAAAATATGTTTATTTTATATAAAAAATAGGGAACCTGGGAGGAGAAGGCACATATAAAACAACTGCACACAGAGAAGTAACCCATTGCAAGCTATTATGCAAGAAAATAAGTACATTTAATCACGCTCATCACCTGCTTTTCCTCTGTGTCTCATATTATATACTATTAGCAGAAAAACAGTTGTTACCTTTAACTGAAATTGCTAATCAACCTTCTGCAACATGATATTGTTCATGTAAACATTTATTTATGTATGAATTGTGAGGAATTAGATAGTACTTTTCCTAAGCCTTTCATTTCCCTACTCTTAAATGCTTAGGATTTTTAATGGTAACATTATATAACACTCAATGTTAATCTTAATTAGATAACTTTAACTAAAAGGTCAGAAAGCCTCTGGGATTCCCACTCCTGCTCTCTTTCTATTTAGATAAGCTTTCTTGAGGAACTTCTCCACTTGCCTTTCCCTACAACGTGGACCATAGGAGCACTGCAGAGTTCTTCGTTTACTCCTCATTGCCCTGCAGAACTGTAGAGTTACTCGGGTAGTTGGCTTCTTATCTCATTGTGGCTTCATCTGCCCTGCAGAGTTTTTCACAGCAACTTACTGTAGACCTTAGAAGTTCCTCAGAGTTCCTGCCTCTTCCATACCTTTCTTTCTTTGCATATAATTTATTAAATGCATATGGAACTATGCAGAATTTACATAGTACACATGGAGCCATATAGAGTATATAAACCATGCATCTCTATAAAAGTGATATGTTTGAGTTGCATTAAATAAAACATTATCAAGATTTCAAATTAGTCTATGTGCTAGAATTTGATAGTATTTAATATATACAAAGCTTAAATCAAGCCTCTTAAAAAAAAGCCTAGAGGGACTCAAAAATGTAGATAAAGTACATTGTAAAAGTGTCATTTAAAGCACCTTAAGGCCAGTTTCACTAATTGCCTTCCATCTTTCAAAGAAAGAAACAAACAAAACCAAAAATTGGATGTACTCTAAATTATTCAAAGGGCTAGACTTTAATTTTACAATGTGCCCCGAGTAAGTTAAGTTTCTCTGCTCCAGGGGCATACCAGAGAACAAATTGTGACGTGATATATCCTAAATCCTCCCCTATTCTCTCTTTCTGAATGGGTCTGAACCAACATTCCATTGTTTTCAGTGGGAGCTGGATCAAGACCAAAGTGAGCAGAACCTCAGTAGAGTTGGGTGCAATCCTGGCTCCATGGAAGTCCATACCCATAGATCAGGGGTTCTCAACCTTTTTCTTTCTGAGGCCCACCAAACATGCTATAAAAACTCCATGGCCCACCTGGTTTTCTGCATACAAAAGCAAGGGCCAGCATTAAGGCTGGGCAATTGCCCAGGGCCCCATGCCACAGGAAGCACCATGAAGCTAACTTGCTCAGGTTTCTGCTTCAGCCCCATGCAGTGGGACTTTGGCTTTCTGCCCTGGACCCAGCAAGTCCAACACTGGTTCTGCTTGGCGGATCCCCTGAAACCTGCTCACACCCACCCCAGCGGGCCCCAGTCCCCTGGCTGAGAACCACTGCCATAAAGAATTAGCATCTTCAAATAATAAAGCAGTGGATGCTGGAAACTTCTGAATGTTTTGGAAAATTTAAGAAAATAATGATGGAAGAAATGATAGAGGGATCTATGGGATTCTGCAGAATTCACACCTGTTTTACCATGTTGTTATATAACCCGTCATGATTTGTATGAGCAGTGCCGCATGGTAACTTTTGTGACTCACTTCTTTTATTCCTCTTTGAATATTCCTGCTTAAATTATAAAACTCATTACACTGAGAAAATGACTGCCTCACACCTGGTTATTAAATCTACAGCCTGTAATGAGAGGCAAGATTTACGAGCGTGAAATCCTTGTACTAACATGAAGTAATTTTCACACTATCTTGCCAAATGGAAAATACAATAATTATGACAAGGCTTACCCTTTGCCTAAAAATTCTTGAGGTAACTGCACAAGCTGAGCATTCAGACAGCTTTAAACTCAACAGTAGCTTTTCCAGATTTTAGGAACCAACAGCTGAGGAGCCAACCAGAAGACATAAATGGAGTTGTATGGCTAAATGCCCTATTCAGCTTTGAAAAACTCAGCCTCCAATACCAAAATAAATAGGGCAAAATCATGGCCCTATTGATTTCAGTGGGGTCAGGATTTCACACAGTGTTCAAGCAAAGAATCCTTGTAATAGTGAAACCTGTACTAAGAATCACCATCGTAGGCAATCCCTTGTCTATGCAACCACTTCAAAATATCCCCATTCAGTTTTATTCTAATACACTTTGTTTAACCATTGTTACAATCACTACGGGTAGGCAAACTGATATTCACTTGTCTGACTGTGCGTGGTTGCTTATGACGAATTCCACTGTCTTATAATCAACTGAATTATCTTTAAAAATATTTAATTAACGGAAAAGGGACAAATGAAATATTACTAAGATCCTCAGCCCCTTAACAGCAGAAATGACAGGAGTATCTGGACATTATCAAAGCTGTTCCATGGCTCCAAGTAGACAGCAATTTTAAAAAACACACTGCTTTGCATATTTTCAGCTGATCCAGCATTTTGATTTGCTGAACATGTCTTGATGCTTTAGAATAATATGGAAGTAATCATACTGTACAGTGCGATGAAACAAAATAATTATTCTCAGAAATATGTGGCAACTTCTGAAAGAATAAGTATTTAAGCCAGAGGGAAAGCTCTAATTTCAGAGAGATCACAATGGCAGTTGTAGGCATGTTTAAGGATGGGCTAAAAATCAGTTAAGTAGCTAAAACATATTTTTATGATAATCTCAGCTTTCTTGGTACACGCTGTCACATGTGGGTTTCATTTAATAATTAATTCAATTCCTTAGCTTTGCTCACAAAAGTGCATATCAGAGTGGAGAATTTAGCTTTAGGGTTCTTTAATGAAAGTGCTTGAAATTGGTAGTGATGTATGTTGCCACAGAGGAAAAACTTTAATAGTAGCCAAACCAAAGATTACGGTTTAGAAAGTATAGTCGTGAAATGTTGTGAAGTCATCTAGGCACACTAAGCCACATGAAAACTATGTAACAGCACAATCCTGCGAGTCTAACATTCAGGCAGAACAAATACTTCTGTCTGATGAGTCTCAAATGAGATACAAAATTCTTCTCTTTTTGAATGCAGAATATTTAATTTATTTTGAAACATTTTTATTAAATATTGTTAATGACCTATGATGTGCTCAGTGCTGTAGAAAACACAAAATGAAAAGTATCCTGCACTGAAGTGCTTAAATATACAAGACAAAATGAACATGACAAAATACTTACTCTCTCAGCAGCAAGGGGCTGTGTCAGAGGGAACCTCTGAGAAGCAAGAGGACTTTGGACATCATAGAAATGTTGGAGTGGAAGGGACTTTGAGAGGTCACCTTGTCCATCCCGCTGCTCTGAAACAGCACCAAGTACACCTAGATCATCCTTGATAGGTGTTTGTCTAACGTATTCACAAAGACCTCCAATGACAGAGATTCCACAACCTCCCTTGGTAACTTATTCCACTACTTAACTATCCTTATCATTAGAAAGTTTTCCTAATGACTAACCTAAATCCCCTTTGATGCAAATGAAGCCAATTTCTTCTTGTGCTACCTTCAGGGCACATGGAGAACAATTGATCACGTTCCTGTTTATAACAACGCCTAACATATTTGAAGACTTGTCTCAGGTTTTCCCTCTCAGTCTTCTTTTCTCAAGATTAAACATGCCCAATTTTTTTAAAACTTTTTTTCATAGGTTAGGTCTTCTAAACCTTTTATCAACCTTTTTGTTGTTCTCCTTTGTACGGGTCTCCAGTTTGCCCACACCTTTTTTAAAGTGTGGCACCCAGCATTAAATGCAATATTCCAGCTGAGGCCTCACCAGTGGCTGAGTAGGGCAGGACAATTACATCCCATGTCTTACATGTTACATACTTGATATTTTCAGAACAGTTTCACATTGTTGGCTCAAATTCAATTTATGATCCACTAGAACGCCCAGATCTTTTTCAGCAGTACTTCTACCTACCCAGTTATTCTCCATTTTGCATCTGTGCATTTGATTTTTTCCTTCATAAGTGTAGCACTTTGCATTGCAGAACATTTCTCCAATTTGCAACAGTCATTTTCAATTTTAATCAGATACTTTTGTCTTGGTCCCCAAGATGAAGATGAGAATTCCTCTCTTCCCCTCACTCCCGGACATGGAAAGATAGCAAGAACTAGTAGAAGTGTTTTCTGCCTAGCACCCCCCAAAGGCGGCCAATAGTGCCAGGATTGTTCATTTGTCTTCCTAGTACGTGGGAGTAGCAAGGGGTTGGAGACATTTTTGTTCTGTTTGTACAGCACCTAGCACAATGGGGTCCTGGATCCATGATTAGGGCTCTTATGTGCTACAATAGTAATAATAATATAATAGATCATTCTTTTCTGTCCACTTAGTGGGATGGAATGAGCCACCGGCAGGAAAGGGGTGACCCACTAGCAGTTGAATTACCACCAGGTGGGTAGCAGCATGAGAAGGAGTTTTGATTGCTCTCCCTTTCAGAAAACTAGAATAGGAAACTAGAATAGGCAGATGTGGATGCAAGATCAGAACTATCACTAACACTGGCCCTGATGCTCAATGCCATTCACTGTACAACAGTCAAATACTTGGTTGCCTGGTGATCCAGTCTGGGCCTGCTAATTTTCCAAGACAGCACATAACTCATCTTATTTTCAATTAGGTCTCTTACTTTGGCCAGTTTTCCAGGTGGGTTGAATAAGGAGCAAAGAAGTCAACAGACTAACCCAAATATCACACAATTATATGGCTCACTTTTACTTATATCCAAGACACATTTTAGTTATAATCATTAGACAAAATTGCCTCTAAATGTCATCAAATATATTTATCCCTTATTATTAGTGAATGATTTCTTTAAAAAGAAATGATAGATTTATATTAAATGTCTAGTCTCAGGCATTCACTTTCTATTTATTGGAACGCATAACTTGTACAGCTGAAAAATTGCCTGTGAGCAAGGAATATATCAGAAATATAATCACATGAGTTATGCTTTCATTCTAGATTCTGTATGAGTTTTTATGAGCCCACTTAATTAACTACCATTCACCTAATGTGGAGAGGATAATTGGCATCGTGAGTTTAACGTTAAATAGGATCTGGAGACATCCCTGTAGACATCAGGGTTTTTCAGATTTGCATTATTTCTAGGGCAGGGTTAGTAAGGCCCTTGAAAGAATTTGTAAATTTCCCCTGAAAATGAATTGAGGCAGAACATTTCTAAAGTTACTTATAACAAAGCAAGGGTTTATGAGGCTCTGACTCCTGCTCCACAGAGAGAGACATTATTTTCCCTCCACAGCTTATCCATCCCAGGGCAACTTCTTCTATTCACACTGTTATCATTATGATACTTATGCTGGTGGCTCAGAAAGATTTCTCTCTCCATATTCTGATTTCTCTCCATCTCTTTAGCCCTCACAGTCTCCTTTACATCTCCTCCTGAATGTTCTACTGCCAATTCACACTCAGTATGTCAAAAACCAAGCTCAGTTTTCCTCCTCATCAGCTCTTTTCATTACAGTTCACAACTTCACTGTCACAGGCCTAGTCTGCACAGTTTTTGTACTGATTTAATTATTTGGTTGAGGGATGAGTTTCTATTGAAATAGTTAAATCAGTACAAGTGATAGTGTGAACATAGTTTTATCAATATCAGGTTGCCTTATACCAGTATAGCTTATTGTTTCCCCTTTATGCCAGTATAAGTGCATCCATACTCAATGGTTATACAGCTTTAATTATACTGGTATAGTTAAAGCAGCACATTTTTTGTGTGTAGACAAACTCTTTGCCATGGATACTATCACTAAGTCTTGCTGACTGTCTCTCCGCAGTGTATTTAAAATCCACCCATTCTTCCATTCACCCTACCAGAAGACAAATAAAATGTGTCTAGGCCTTGATCGTCTTGTCTTTCTATTGCGAATTTGTCCTCTGTGGCCTCATTGACACCTCTCTCTCACATCTTTAATTTCCCCCTCAAACTCAGCTTCAAAAGGGATCTCTTTTGCCTGCCATCATGATATTGTTATGCCCTTGTTAGGAACCTAATCCAACTGCTACTGAAGTCAATAGAAATCTTTCCATTGATATCAATGGATTAGGACCTACATAACTCAAGGACTCCCTACTGCCTCCCACATCAAATTCAAACTCTTCACTCTTGCCTTCAAAGCTATCTAGCAGTTATCTCCCTCCTACCTCTCTGCTTTTCTTTTATTCCCCACAATGCCTACTTAACTCAGGTGAAGCCACTTGTCTGACTTCCTCCTCGGAGCCCCATCCCATAACTACCTCCATGCTTATTTACCACACACCTTTCAGCCTCTGCCACAAATAAAGCAGGAATCTTACAGATAACAGTATCATTCACTGCACAGCCCTGGTTCATCCCCCAATGTCCACCCTGTGGACTGAATGAGGAAAAAAATTGTACATATCATATAACTAAAGACTGCATCATAATGTATATGCCCAAGAGGCCACATTAAAATTGTAATGACAACCTTAATTCTCATATTTCCTGACTTTTCAGCACTTGACTTGGTAGACTAAATTGCGTTATTTTAAAGTTTTATGTATGTAATTAACAAATTACATTAAATATAAAAAACTAAGACACACGTCATGCACCTACGTGACTGCATGATCTCAATATTGTTTTCCCTCTTCCTCCCTTCCCCCACTCCGTCCCTGTGTTTACCGCAGACCAGAATTTCAGTACTTCCAATAACAGTATGTCCTAAAAACACTCAAAATACTAGACTCTGCAGAATGCTGTTACAAGAAGGGTGGAGTGCATACTTCGTATATGTAGCAAAACTCGAACAAGGTTGCCAGATCTTGAGCCATATGAACTGTCATCAAGGGAAATACTTATGGATGAGTGTGTGTATATATAATTTTCAATGACAATTTCACAACATTGCATATTGGCGTATATATAGTGAAACAGGTAGGTAATTATTGTAGAAAAATACTAGGATAGGTTTTGATTTTTTGCAGTACAGCTCTGCTATGAATAGACATAAACACAAGAATTGAGTCAAACTTTGGCTTACAATATTTGGATACATAAATTTTTTTTAAATGAGAGAAAAAACATTGAAATCTGTTATCTTTTCCAAGCCCAAATATATTCTGTTATGATACAGGGAGAGGCAGTGGCTTCGCAGTATGACACCAATCACTATGAAAAAATGCAAGCATTCAATCTACAGTCATCCCATGTGCTGTATATTATCCTTCCCTAATACCGTACTCTTTTAGGGCTTAACCAAATGCCTATTCAACTCAGTGGAAATCTTCAAATGGGTATGTAATTGGGCAGGATAGCAACTATTTTTTGCCATTTGTCAGAATTGTGCTGTATACACAATTATGGTTGGGAGCTGATGACATTGTTTTGACAGCAAACGCCTAATATTAGAGTGTGAGAGTGGGGTGGGGTGGAGGAGAATTAATTTAGCCATAAAAAAACTTTAGTAAGGGGGAAGAGCCCACCCTGTGAAATCTCAGCATAGGAGCAATTTTATTTTACAATGGATCTAGTTCTATATAGTCCTTAAACAGGTATATCAATAGGGATTGTTCTATGAATAAGGATGATGGAGTCAAGCCCTTAATCTCTTTGCCTAAGCTTCTCTACCCATCCAATAAGGAGAATAATAAAATATAGAGAAGAGTAAAGCTGCTATATGAATACTAGCTTTAATTATTATCACATTGGGCAGGACACTGCTTGCCATGGGACAGATTTCACTCTCTTACCCAGGTCACCTCTCCTTGTATATAAGGAAGAAGAACTATTAGATTGGAATCAAGTGGCATGACAAATAATGTCAATTTAATGTATTTATTTCTAGTCTCTGTGTTGATCCTGTCAATAATGTGAACTATAGAGACACGTTGTGGAATTCGTTTTTCATTTGCTATATGCACAGGACTCCCATTAGTTTGGATAGGGTTTAACATGCACAAACTGAAGGGAGAACGGACCAATAAGTAAGGAAAAGTCAATCAAACATAGGTATTTCTAAGTTGTCACTAATTGTGGACTCTCGGCTCTGAGCCACTAAAGGTAACATTAATCGTGACTAAGGGAACTCAACTGTCTCCATCTCTCTGAATTCTGTCTTGTTTCTTTTATTCTCTCAGGCCTGGTCTACAGTAGGCGTTTAAACCGGTTTTAGGAGCGTAAAACCGATTTAACGCCACACCCGTCCACACTGAGAGGCCCTTTATATCGATATAAAGGGCTCTTTAAACCGGTTTCTGTACTCCTCCCTAACGAGAGGAGTAGCGCTAGTATCGGAATTACCATATCGGATTAGGGTTAGTGTGGCCGCAGATCGACGGTATTGGCCTCCGGGTGGTATCCCACAGTGCACCACTGACCGCTCTGGACAGCAATCTGAACTCGGATGCAGTGGCCAGGTAGACAGGAAAAGCCCCGCGAACTTTTGAATATTTCCTGTTTGCCCAGCGTGGAGCTCTGATCAGCACGTGTGGCGATGCAGTTAAAAATCAAAATAAAGAAAGAGCTCCAGCATGGACCATGCGGATGTGATTGCTGTAAGGGCAGGCAAATCTGTTCTATCAGCGCTCCGTTACAGAAGACGAAATTCAAAATCATTTTTAAAAAATCTCCAGACAGACGCCATAGCAGGGACTCTGCGCACTGCTGCGTGACAAGCGTAACGGAAAGCCAAAGAATCAAATGGACGCTCATGGACTGGAGGACTCAAGCTATCCCACAGTTCCTGCACTCTCCGAAAAGCATTTGCATTCTTGGCTGAGCTCCAAATGCTTCTAGGGTCAAACACAGTGTCCGCGGTGGGTCAGGGCATAGCTCGGCAATTTACGCACCCCCCCCTCCCCCCCCAGAAGTGAAAGGGAAAACAATCCTCTCTTGACTCTTTTACATGTCACCCTATCTTTACTGAATGCTGCAGATAGACGCGATGCTGCAGCACTCAACACCAACATCCTTGCTCCCCCCCCCCCGCCATGGGTGGCTGATGGTGCAATATGGCTGATATCCATCGTCATCATCAGTCTATTGGCACATGGGGCAGTGCAAAAGGACTGGTAACCATGCCGACTAGCATCCGTGAGGTCAATCAAGGGCGCCTGGCCCTAATTTTTCCTGGTAGATGGTGCAGTATGGCTGGTAACCGTCCTCATCATAGCAACAGGGGGCTGAGGTCCATCAGCCCCCACCCTTCATGTGTAAAGAAAAGATTCAATTGCCCCTCGACTAGCAGCGGGATGCTGGGCTCCTCTCCTCCACACTGCTTAATGTCCTGTCTGGACTATCATAGCAGCTGGAGGCTGCCTTCCACTCATTTCTCACTAACAAGTCACTGTGTCTTATTCCTGCATTCTTTATTACTTCATCACACAAGTGGGGGGACAATGCTACAGTAGCCCAGGAAGGCTGGGGGAAGAATGGAATCAACAGGTGGGGTTGTTGCAGGAGCACCCCCTGTGAATAGCATACAGCTCATAATTTCTGCAGGATCTGACACAGAGCAGCTGTGCTCTCTGGTTCTATGATACAGTGATTCTCTAGTACACTTGCCCATATTCTAAGCAGGACTGATTCTATTTTTAGATACCAAAAAGGAGGAATTGACTCAGGGAGTCATTCCCAAATTTGGCTTTTGCGCCCCTGGCTGATCTCAGCCAGGGGCACTTATGACAGCAGCAAATGGTGCAGTGCAAAAGGACTGGTAACCATGATCATCTTATTACCAATTTATGGTATGGTAGATAGTACAGTATGACTGGTAACCATCTCTGCTGTCATGCAAAAGCAAAAGCATGCTGTGTAGCGCTGCTGAATCGCCTCTGTGAGTGGCATCTAGTACACATACGGTGACAGTCACAAAAGGCAAAACAGGCTCCATGATTGCCATGCTATGGCATCTGCCAGGGCAATCCAGGGAAAAAAGGCGCGAAATGCTTGTCTGCCGTTGCTTTCCCAGAGGAAGGAGTGACTGACGACATTTACCCAGAACCACCCGCGACAATGATTTTTGCCCCATCAGGCACTGGGATTTCAACCCGGAAATTCCAAGGGGTGGGGGAGGCTGCGGGAACTATGGAATAGCTACGGAATAGCTACCCACAGTGCAACGCTCCAGAAATCGACGCTAGTCTCAGACCGTGGACGCACACCACCGATTTAATGTGTTTAGTGTGGCCGCGCGCACTCGATTTTATGCAATCTGTTTTGCTAAACCGGTTTATGTAAATTCGGAATAATCCCGTAGTGTAGACGTACCCTCACTCTTGCCCTGTTGTTACCGGTGTCCCTCCTTTTTTCTACCATGAACTGGCCACAGGAGAAGAAGGGGCAGGCCTTAATTAAGAAGAGGATCATTCACTGAGATTCTGAGCATGGTTAGGCTCCTGCTTAGTCTATTGTTTTCTGGGAAGATGTTTCCCAGCCACAGTGCTTGACAGTTTTATCCTGGGATTTGTTAGTCATAGTGCCCCTCATGGCATATAGTTCTCTTGGCAACTCATGGATGGATAAACTCTTTAGGACACTTTAAAAAACCCACCATGTTACATATTAGAGAGTCAAAAAATAAATGAAATGACAAATTGTGCACAGTGTCTGTGTTTGGGCATTTCTATCAATTTTTCCTATTGTCCTCATAATTTCATAAAATACTTAAAAATCTCATCTGCAAAATGCTGAGTGCTTTCTGAGAGGTGCTGAATACTCTAAACTACCAATGAAATTAAGTTGGAGTGGGTGGGACAGCTAATTCCCCAGACCCATTTGAGCCTCTATAAGTTTTATCCATAGAGTGGCAGATCAGCTGCTGTACATCCCCTGCTTCTCCAACCTGATTATCCTCAGGATTAGCGAGGCTGGCGTGTGGTTCAGACATGCCAAACCCACGGAACAAATGCAAAAATTGGGCTTGTTTTTGTCTTAATTGGCTTGTGAGTTGCTTGTTGGCTAGTTTTTGGCTTGTAGCTTGTTGTAGCTTGTTGATTCTTTTTTGTTGTTGTTTTTGATTGGCTCCTGGCAAGCAGGGGCAAGGTGGGGAGAGAGTAAGGAGTGCACAGCAGGCCCACCACAGTCCCAAACTGCATGCCGGGGGGATCTAGTCACATAGAATGTTGGGGTTCTTAGGGATTGGCTTGTTTTGGCCTTGCTTTGAAATGGGATTAGCTTGATTTTTGGCTTATTGTGAAAGTCAGGATGCTTATTTACTGTGTGAAAGTTGGCAGCTGTGGTGTGGTTCCTTTGCATGGCAGGAGAGGGGCTAGACAAGCATTTCGATTTGGCTTTTTATGATTATTGGGGAACTCCTCCCAAATACAGGCACAGACACTGGAATTTATACCTTTTACATGATGAACCCACAGCCAGACTCCTACACCATGGGTGGCTTTTTAAAAGAATTTTTATGAGATGTCTACCTGAATTCTCAACTAACCTTTCCTTGAGTACAGAAAGAGAGAAAGTAAAGAAGTTGTTGGAGACTTATTTAAACATCTTGATAGGTGAGAGTTCATTGACACGTAACAGGGACAATAGATTGTCAGTAGTATATAACTTACCCCACAATAAAATAGAACATGTATAAATACAATGTATGTTAGCAGAGGAAACTGAAGAGCTGCTCGAATATTACAAATAAAACTCCCTGTGCCCAGAGTTCCTATATTGTCTACTAATAGTGCATTCTTAAACAATGAACATCTCTGTAGAGCCATGCCTATGAACTTCTATGTTTTAAGGACCCTGAGAGGTGGGAGGGTCCCAGAGCTTGGGCTGCAGCCTGAGGCAAACATCTACACTGCAATTAAACAGCCCCTTCTCCCAAGCCCAGCGAACCTGAGTCAGTTGGTAAGGCCAGTCTAATTGCTGTGTGGACATACCTTTGGTGACCAAGGAGGAGAATTCTTACCTCCAGCCTTACAAGCAGATCACCAATGCACAACACAGCTACTCAAAATCTGCACTGGAGGAAGGTGCAAAGAGGGAGGCAAGAATTGGTACCATATACCGTACTCGGGACTCTGTGCCTGTAATAGATGCTAGGATCATGTTGATCCCAGCCACCCATACGCAAAGAAAATTAAAATCTGTATTGTACAAGGCCTCATGCTACCCCTCCCCCCCCCACCACACACACACAGCTTCTAGGGCTCTATTTTGACAAATCCAAGATTCTCTAGTAAGCCAATATGGGTGTCACTTATCCTTTCAGCTACGCTAATTATCTTCCAAAGAAAAAGTGATATTGCTATACACTGCAATTCTCAGACGCTAAAAATTATTATCTCCAGCCTCCCTGAACTTTGCTTATTATTCCAATATTAGTAGAGCCAAAGTTTTGTAGTATCATCACAATGCCATTTCTTCTCTGACTCTACAAAGAGTCCTATCCATCCAGTATCCGCATGGAAGGTAATGAACATATGTTATAGGGGAAAGTTCAGTTAAAGGAATGACAGTAACTAAATATTAATCTAATCTTTTTAGTGCATTTGGTATTCATGAAACATAACAGATTTACAGTCCAGTAGGCTGAGATCCACTATCAACAGAACAAGTACAGAAACCTTTTCTCTACCCCATTCTTGTGCCTCAACCCTAACCAGGAGAAATAACCCTCAGGGGATGAAAAGTTCAGTCTCCAGGATCACTCAGTACTTGGCCTCTCTACAGAGATTGCCAACCCAACTTTCATTTAGGGCATAGCTACACTACAAAATTAAGTCAACTTAAGTTAGGTTGACCTACAGCCAACCCAGTAATTAAATTGGCTGTTCATGTCCACTTTACCCTCCTTCTGTTGGCGGTGCACCTCCTCACCAGGAGTTCTTGCACCAACTTAAGCAGGGCATTGTGGGACACTGACGGCCAGGACCCTGCTGCCCATGGGCTGACAGTCAGAGACCCACCACCCCGGGGCTGACAGCTGGAGCCCTGCTGCCATGGGGCTGACAGCTGGCCAGTGTCTAGACTACAGTGTCCCTACCACCAACATAACTCACCCACTACACCGACTTAATAACTCCACCTCCATGAGAGGCATAGTGCTTACGTCGATGTAGTTAGGTTGATGTAGTGGCAGTGTAGCCACTATATTGCTTATGTCGACTTAAGTGGCCTCCAGGAGGTGTCCCACAGTGCCTCTTTCTGACTGCTCTGGTTACCGTTTTCAACTCCGCTGCCCAGTAGCTAGATACACAGGAACATGCCCCTCCCCTATTAAAAGACCAGGAATGTTTGAATGCCATTTCCTGTTTGCTCGGCACAGAGATCTAACCTAGCAACTGCCCAGCTGAGCAGGCTGGCTCCATGCTCCAAATGCACTCCTGCCTGGACTGCACAGGATGTGGTGGATCTCCTGGGTCTGTGGGGAGAAGAGGCAGAGCAGGCACAGCTCCAATCCAGCCATAGAAATGTGGACATCTTTTAGCAGATTGCTCAAAGGGCTACAAGAGGGACCTGTAGCAGTGCCACGCAAAAGCCAAGGAGCTGCAGCAGATGTACCAGAAGACACAGGAGGCAAGCAGTTGCTCCGATGCAGCACTGCAGACATGCCACTTGTACAAGGAGCTGCATGCTATCCTGTGCAATGACCCCAAGGACCCTGTGGATACATCGGAGGAGTTGAAGTCACAATCCATTTCAGGCAACACTAAGGACGAAGTGTTGGATGAGGAATAGGAGGATGAGACTGGGGGACCGGCGAGCAGGGGATCCATTGTTGCAGTGAGCCAGGAGCTGTTTATAGCCTCAGAGCAGTCCAGCCAGCTGCAACACTCCAGCATGGGCCAGCATGATGCTGGGGAAGAAACCTCCGGTAAGTATGTAGTTTGCATTGATATCGCAGAGACATATCTTCTCCAAGGCGTGCACAAGGGAGTGCAAGCAAGGGCACAAGCCTTCCCAATAATCATCTCCACTACTGCTCCCAACTTCTGCCACGGCTCTCCACCCCAGGATTCCCTCCACCTAGCCCATCCCCCCAGCCCTGCTTTCTGCCAGGGTGGGAGGTGGGCTGAGCACAGCTGAACGGATTGCGGATAGCGCTTCCGCTGAGCCCCATTAGATGGCACCTGGAGCAGAGAAGCTGGGCTGGCAGCACAGCTCTGCCAGAGGGGGCACTGGGAAGTCAGCTGAATCCCATTCCCACCCACAGCCTCCAGTAAGTGTTTGGAGCCTGCCTGCGGTGCTCAGATGGGAGCTTGGGACAATGGGAGGTGGAAGCAGCGGAGCCTGGGGGCTCTGTGAGGATGGGTGGGGAGCCTGGGGAGGCAGCGGGGACTGGGGGCACTGGAATGGGGGGGTCCAATGTTTAAAGCACACTTCCAAAAGTAATCACATTTAAATTCCTGCGCATACCCCTGCATCTTCTCATTGACTATGTTTTATTCGTGTTACAAGAGGTAGTGATATAACCAGTGGAGGTAGAAAAGCCTGGCCCAGCAAAACAGTTTGTTTATGTGCACCGGGATGTCCTGTGACTCCTCCATAGAGATCTCAAGGAAACTTTCCTGGAGGTACTCTGCAATCCATTGCTGAAGGGTTCTGCGGGGGGAGGGGTGTGTGTGCCTTATTTCTTCCCCTGCAGTAGCACATTTTCCCACACCACTCATCTATTATTCAGGCAGGCATCATTGCAGCATGCGGGCTAGCAGCACATGGACCTGGTCTGCAGCCAGACATGTGCAGCAACTGTCCCCTTTCTGCCTCCATTACCCTCAGGAGTGAGATATCAGCTAAATTCACCACTGCCCGTGGGAAACAGTGGCAGTATTCAGTTCAATTGCCCAAATTTCAAACACTAGTGCCTGAGTGCCCCCTCACCTTGTGCCAGCTTGCCCCTCCGCCCCCGGGCCATCCTCACCATGGCTGGGATAGCCAGTGCACTCAATGAATCCTTGGCCAAATGAAAATGCTCTTCTTTAAACTTGCATGGATTAAGGGGAGTGATTTCAATATAGCAAGTTTTCCATGTACCTTCACTATGCACTCACAAAGTACCTCTGGGCATTGTATCTTTTGCAGCTGAAAATGTGGCCTTCACCTCTCCCTCCACACCAGCGGAGCAGCTGAGCCAGATAAGGAGGTGAACGCATGATGACATTCGTAAAGATCATGCGGTCCCTCGTCCGCTCACGTCTCCGGGCGGAGTTCCTCTGGGCGACGTCCGCTGGCTCCCTTGACGCCTTCGAGGAGCAGTGGGCGCTGTCCGGGGTTCTCTGCTCGGTGTCACCGTCAGGCTCCCTTCATATGACCCTTTGACCACACTCCTGTCCCTGTTCTTTTATTAGTTGTCCCCCGCAATTAGTGGGTTTCTGAGGCTCTGTGGCACCTCCCCTTAGGCTGGGGGGGGTTCTGTTAGCATGGGGCGGGCTCGCCCGCCCCATTTCCTGGAAACCCAATAGATATAGCAGTCACTGAGCAGAGGACATGGAAGATCAATCTCTCGCACAGAATGGACATGGACATTCAGGACAGGAGAAAAGCTCAGGAGAAGGAGTGTGACATGCAGCAGGAGATGACTGCACTACTGAAGGCACAAATGACATACTGAGGAGTCTGGTTGACCTTCAGGCATAACACATTTGAGGTCACCTCCCTCTGCAGCCTGTCCAGACCTGCATTCCAGCACCAACCCGCCCCCACTCCACACACACACACACACACACACACACACACACTCTCCATGTGGTGTCAGGGGCCTCTATCCCTACCACTCATCCCAGGAGAGGGTACAGACAATCACAGCCGCACATACACTGATGTGTGACAGGCAAGATTAGTGCATGTGTTTTGAAAAAGAAAATGAATGTGTTTTCCCCCCTCTCAAGTTCATTCCCCTGTATTTCTAGTTTATTTCTGTCATACATGTATTTGTTTGTATGTGTGTGTGTGCAATAAAAGTCCATTTTTGATAACGTAATTCATCTTTATTCGTTCAAAGCATGGGGGGGGGGTGATAGGGAAACAGAGGCACTGAAAGGGGGAAGGATGTGAATGGGCAGCGAGCGGTGGGTGTGGGGAACCTTGGGGGAAGAGGTAGAGTGGGGAGTGGGAAGAGGCCGGATGGGGCCAGGGTCTTGGGGGAAAAGGCTGAGCTGGAGCAGGGTCTTGGGGCAGAGAGGGAGTGGAGCACAGTTGGGGCCTTGAGGGAAGGAGGCCAAGCAGGGGCTGGGCCTCAGGCAGAGTGGTTGGTGAGGCTACGATCTGGGTGCTGGTGCCCCCGCCACACACACACACACTTCTGGGGAGCTTCCGGCACTTGCCAGTAGCCTCCCCAAGTGCAAGAGTCACACGCCACCTATGCACGGGAGCAAGGGGTAGGCTGGGTCTCCCAGGATCACTGTTGGCACTTGAACATCTCCAATGGTGATTTTGTAGTCCAGAAAGAAAGTCCCTCCTTGCAGCTTTCTGAACAGGCCTGTGTTCTTAAGACACATGTGTCATGAACCTTCCTCAACCACTTTGATGTTGGTGAAACGTCCCCAGTGCTTACAACACCATAGAAAAATATCCCTTTCTGTTTATGTACTCTGTGACAAGGTAGCCTGGTGCCCGCACAGGGATACGCCTGCCATCTATTCAGGGGCGGCTCTACAAAGTAGGCTGCCCCAAGCAGCGCGGAGCGCTGCGCCGCCCTTCCCCAGTCCCGCGGCGGGTCCCCTCTTCCCGCGGTTCCGGCATCCTGGGGAGGGCGGCATTTGGCTCCGGTGGAGCTCCCGCCGGCATGCCTGCGGCAGGTCCACCGGAGCCCGGGACGAGCGGACCTGCCGCAGTCATGCCTGCGGGAGCTCAACCGGCGCCGCGGGACGACGGGCCCCGCCGCAGGCATGACTGCGGCAGGTCCGCTCGTCCCGGGCTCCGGTGGACCTGCCGCAGGCATGCCGGCGGGAGCTCCACCGGAGCCAAATGACGCCCTCCCCAGGATGCCGCCCCAAGCGGGCGCTTGGCCCGCTGGTGCCTAGAGCCGCCCCTGCATCTATTGCCCCACCCCAGTTAGGGAACCCCATTGCAGCAAAACCATCCAGTATCTCCTGCACATTGCCCAGAAGTACAGTCCTTCTTAGCAGAAGTCAATTAACAGCCCTGCATACTTAGATCACAGCAACCCCCACGGTGGCTTTCCCAACTCCAAATTGATTCCCCGCTGACCGGTAGCACTAGCAGTCTGGCATTGCAAGCTTCCACACAGCGATCGCCACTTGCCTCTCCTCCGGCAGAGCAACTCTCATTTTAGGGTTGCTGCACTGCAGGGCTGGGGAGAGCACTGCTCACAGTTCCAGGAAAGTGGCCTTATGCATATGGAAGTTCTGCAGCCACCACTCATCCTCCCATACCTGCATAATGATGTGATCCACCGGTCAGTGCATGTCTCTCGGGACTGGAACCAGCACTCCACCATGTTAAGCTGCTCTGTGATTACCAACAGCAACCAGGAATTATTTCTTTCCATGGCTTCCAGCAGGGCTACTTGTAAGGAATTGCCATATTCTGCACAGTAGCTCCTGTGGTGGCTCTGGCAATACTGCAGGATTAGGCACCTGGTGTTTGCAACAGTCACCACAATATGCAGAGCTCTGTGGGATCCAGGCTTCCTTAGAGATGGCGGACGCATGGGTACGTTAGCTGTTTGAAAACAGGTGTGAAATATTATGGGATGTAGATGAAATTAGAGGAGGGAAAAAACTGCATCGTGGGACATTCACCCATGTTCTCTGTCACCCCTGTTAGAATGTTTTGCCCCCACGAGACATTGCAAACCGTTTCTGTAATACTCTGAGCTAGATGGTGATGCATTGCATAGTGGGATTGCATTGCTCTCTGCATTGATGCAAGAGCTGTTAGTGAGGACACGCCCTGTCCCTACAAAGAGCACAGTGTGGACATGCACAACCATAGGTGCTGGAACTAGAGGTGCTGAGGGTGCTGCCATACCCCTGGCTTGAAGTGGTTTCCATCATATACGGGATTTACAGTTTGGTTCAATGGCTCTCAACACTGCCACTATACAAATTGTTCCAGCAGCCCTGTGCACAACTGACTTAATTAGTGAGATGGCTGTATGTCAGCTTAAGTCTACTTAATTCTGTAGCGTTGACATTAGTCTCATTTGTGCTGGTTTAGTGCATACTGTAAGATCAGCCCATGGGAATTCTCCACATAGAAGGTGGTTGTTTACAGTGTGCCATCTAGGGTGGCTAACAATACATTTAACTTACAGAAGGAACAAGGGGGAATGTTTTGTCAGAATTGTTTCCTTGTTGAATAATGAGCCTGAAAGCCAGCAGCACTTTAATGTCTGACACATCAAAAAGGTGATAACCAATTGTTAACAACCCTGTGAGAGAATTCTCTCAGCAGTTCTCAGAACAAAAGCGTTGCGATGACGGAAAAACACAGGATGTTAGGGGAGCCTTGTATGGCTTCCCAGATGTGGGAAGCACAGTGTGCTCTAGTGTCGGAGGATGCGTAGCTCTAAACAGGAAGTTCTGTAGGGCACAGCTGAGTCCTTGGATGTGCACTGGGGCACTACGGGAATTTTGCTGAGACAGGTTGTTGCTGCAGTGAGTGTTTGTTTTCAGTAACATATGCAATCTGCTTGTTGTGATTTTTCTGAAAACAGACTGCTTAACCTCTTCACTGCTGGTCCTCTGTGCCAGCTCCTGTGCTGCTTCATGTTTCAGCCATTGAAATCAATGAAACATTAGGACATACCTGGTATGTTTGGCATCATTCTGATGGCGCACACACAAACACACACACACCCCTCTCAGACTATTGTTTAAAAGTTGTTTTCAGTTAGGCATGAGCTGTTAACATTATTGTGCATAACTACCGCAGATCTTTAATCACAATAATTTATCATCAGCTGAGATCACTATAGACCAAATCAGCCCTCCCACCCTAATCAGGGTGGCTTGGCATGCTGCTTTAAGAATGTGGGGAATGCACTCTTTAGAAGGGTGACAAAGCTGCTCTGCATCTGCTGAACAGAGACACTGGATTTGTGGCTTATTACAACAATCTGTAACCCACTAACCCCCTCTTTTTGTCCTATGACTGGAGGGGTGTTAATAGGCCAGTCTATCTTGAATGTTTCCTTAGAATATGTGCTAACTACTTATGCTAAACAATCTGTTCCACCTTGCATCTAGCTCCAATGCTTTTCTCAGACCTGAAGAAGAGCTCTGACTGGCTCAAAAGCTCATCTCTCTCACCAACAGAAGCTGGTCCAATAAAAGATATTACCTCACCCAGCTTGTCTGTCTGCACTTGCTATGGCAGACCTAAACCTGCAATAGCCTTCAAATGGCTCCTGCACTCTTACTAGGCATGGAAAAATAATTAGTACGTTCACAAAGGGGCAGACTTACCATCCCTAGTCCAACTCCTCCCCCTTTCGCTGCCCACTCCCAAATTCCACTTTGCAGAATACATAGCTAAAATAATCCCAATTCCTGTTGGGTTGTGATGGTGTTAGTGTACCTGTTTGACAAAGGAAGGTAAGAATCTCCAGTTCAGGTCAGGGTAGTGGTCAGTCTAGTTCAATATTATGTCTTCAGCAAAAGCTGCTACCAAATGCTTCAGAGGAAAGTGCAAGAACCCCAAACTGAGCAATTATGGAATATTTTTCAATTAGGAGAAGGCTTGTGATATCTTGTGGCTATGCATTCCACAGGTAAATTATTCATTGTGCAAAAATAAATTCCTTTATCAGTTCGAAATTTGTTACAATTTCAGTGAAAGTCACCTTCTTCTGAGAGGGTAAATAGGAGTAAATAATTCATCTTCCCATGTCCATTGGTTATTGTCTATACTTCCAGGATGTTGTCCCCCCTTTCCCTCATTTATCTCCTCTCTAAACTAAGCTATCTTAACCTTGTTAAAACCTCTCCATATGGGACCTTTCTTGTCCCCTAATATTGTTCATTTTTCTGTCTCTGAACCCCCTCTGTTTTTGCTGTATCCCTTGGTGACAGGATGACCAAAACTGAGCACAGGGAAGAGTATACCATCAATTTACATAATGATGTCATATTTTCATTGAGATTTTCAAGTTGTGTTCTCAAGTTTTGTTTGCTTGTTTTTCACTACCATTGAACATAGTGCTGTCCACACTCTCCCACCTCCCCCAGCAAGTTGATGGACATAGTTGTTTAGGAAAAAATACAAACCATATCAGTTTATGTTTTGATCATTTCTCCCCAAGAAAAAAATACAGGTGTACGATCTCATCAGATCCATTTGATAGATCTTAGAGCAGAGTTGCAAGGCCAGCTTTTGTCAGCATCAATTCATCCCATTCTATAAGGCATTGGGCATTTTAGTGTCACTTGAAAGAGACCTTAATGATCTGTTTCATCTTAGTGTTATAAACACAAAGGATGTTTTATTTAGGATTATTAGAAAGGGATTTTTCAAAGTGCAAAGTAGTTTTTCTTCATGTGCCTGATAGTTATCTGTTTTTTGATGTGTAGCAGAAAATCTGCACTGGAAGGGTAAAAATAAAAACACTCTAATCAACCAAGAAACTGTGATATGGGTAATCTGAAGCATTAAATAGGCATTTAAAAAGATCTTACTGTGTTTTTGCAAGAGGTATTTTGAAAAGGGAAAAGTGTTTGTTAGGTGGCAGCATGCTTTGGCCAGTTCTGTATCTTAAAAATTACCAGGCCATCTGGCAGCCTCAGTTTTATTTAAAACCAAATACTCCAGGACAGCCTATAACAAAAAGGGCCCTATTTTCCAGGACATAACATAAAACTGGCCATATTGGGTGAGACCAATTGTCCACCTAGCCCAGTATCCTGTCTTCTGACAGTGGCCTGTGCCAGATGTTTCAGAGGAAATGAACAGAACAGGTCAACTATTGAGTCATCCCTTGTCATCCAGTCCCAGCTTCTGGCAGTCAGAGGTTTAGGAACACCCAGAGCATGGAGTTGAGTCCCTGACCATCTTGCCTGATAGCCCTTGATGGACCTATTTTCCATGCAATTATGTATTTCATTTTTGAACCCAGTTATATTTTTGGCTTTCATTACATCCCATAGCAACAAATTCCACAGTCTGACTGTGTGTTGTGTGAAGCAACACTACCTTATGTTTGTTTTAAACCTGCTGCCTATTAATTTCATTGCGTGACTGCTGGTTCTTGGGTTATGTGAAAGGGTAAATAATGCTTCCCTATTTACTTCCTCCACAATTCTACACAGCACCCTTACTTCCTAATAATATAAACAGCTTTCTGTTTTGAAAGAGAGTAACCCATGCCCCTTGCTTCAGAGTTTAATAAATGATCCAATCCCTCCATATCGTGATGATCTTCTCAGTATCAGGGTTTAGTGGCTTCTGACCCTAACAGAGACTTATCTCCTACAGGTGAAAGTGGAGAGCAGATTTTGTTTAATGAACTAGGCTGTAAAGTAAATCATTGTCCCTGATTTAGAAAGTTTCAGTCAAACACTTGTCTAGTTTTCAAGGCTTCAGCTTTCTACCCAGTCCACCATCCTGACAACAGCTCTGACCATCTTTTCTACAAATGAACCACTAGTAGTTTGCCCCCACCTCTGTTTTTATGCCTAGTCCCTAATGAGCTCCAGGTGGGATTGATTGACAATGTAGGAAGCCTCTTCCTACTGCAGACTTTAACTCCTTCCTAGGCTGAGTAGGTGTGTGTGTCTGTGTTGGCAGGGTGGGAAGTATGTCCACCCCATCACAAGAAGAAAAATGAAGAAGAACATTAACGGAGAAGACTGCTGCATCACAAGCAGGAACTGTCTATGGTGATACCAGCAATATTATTTATTGTCACTCTTTTCAGTCTCTGGTCAAGTGAATCTTCTTAGCTTGTGGCGATAGGGTGGCTTAGTAGACTGCACACTAGCTTGGGACTCTGGAGACCTGAGTTCTAGCCCCCCACTTCAGCATTGACCTCCTATGTGTCCTTGGACAAGTGACATCATCAATCTATACTTCAGTTTCCCAAATTTAGATAATGATATACTACCTTCCTTGTAAAGCATTTTGAGATCTACTGGTGAAAAGAGCTATATAAGAGCTAGGTATTATTAATATACTGTGAGCAACAAGGGAAAAACATACATTAACTATTTGCAAGTAGTTAAAATTGCACTGATCATTGCAGTAGACTAGGAGTTTTAAAGAAAACAGGTTTAAGAAAATGTATACTTATTATTACTCTTATTTGTGTTACAGTAGTAGCTAGAGGCCCCAGCCAAGATCAAGGACCGATTATGCTAGGCCGTGTACAAACACAAAGCCCTGACTTGCAGAACATGCAATCTAAATAATCAAAACAGACAAAGGATAGAAGGGGAAACAGAGGCACAAAAGCAAAGTGATTTGCCCATGGCCACATAGCACATCTGTAACAGAGGCAGGACTAGAATCCAGATCTCTGGTGCTCTATCCACTGGCTCACACAACCTCTCTAATTACACAGGGGAAAACTGCTTATGAAGGAGAATGCCTCTGACGTCCTTGAAGCTAGCAATGCTAGAAAAGAAGATTAAAAAACAAATCTCATAAGGGATTTAGTGAAGTGTGTACCTTTAAAATTTGGTTCAGCTTGCCCCTCCAATTTAAATCACCTCTGAACAATGTGGGTGATTTTGTACTGAACATTGGACCACAAACACTGGCTGTCAGGTGGAACCCTTTATAGTGTATTTCTTTAGCAGCCAGTTTATTCTTTTGCGTATTTGAATCAGATGAAATCTGAGTTCCCTCTGAGTCCTTAATGCATCACACCTCACATAATAACTTGGATGAGCATAAAGTGGACATAAAATATTGTCTTCTGGGTTTCAGGGTCTGTCTGCTGGTTTTCATTATTGTTGCCACTGGTGTTAACTTAAAGCAGGCCTCATTCAAGGGGGTGGGTATTGTGTATATTCATTCTTATATTCCTGCCCATAGTTAATTTCTTTTTCTGGGAGTAGGGAAAGAACACTTTTAAACTTCCAGATCAGTTACAATTACAAATACATAATATTTTGACATAAAAGCAATGGACACCAATAATCATAGCATCATAAAATGATCCCACCAGAAAAAAAAACTTTATTAAGAAAGAAAAGTCATGAGATAACTAATAAAGAGAGTATTTGAATTAAGAAAACATGAAGGATTTGTTCTGCATTTTGTTAATTGACTCCAAATGAAAATGAGATATGATCAAATATAAGATTTTTCAAATACCAACTATATTTAGATGTATTCATAGACACCAAGCATTTCTGAAAAACTTTTGATGGTCTGTAGTTTGTTAGCAAATATAAAACAATGGAATATAAGAGTTCATCTTTTGTTCTTGTCCTGCCAAGAATGGGACAGTTATGCAGTGCCTTATTATACATTTTCCTGCTATTGATACACCCACCAATTTCTTTTTCATGATGATTAGTCCCATTTCTAATAAATTACTCCGCTGCTTTTCACACATATACAGTTATTTTTCAAACCTGGAAAATGTAAGAGAGCAGGACACTATATTACCCCTTGACAGAAAAATTATGGGCCCAATCCTGCAAAGGGCTGACTGGGTCCTGGGAAGTGGGGCTGACCACCCCTCAATTCCCATTCACTTTAGTAAGAATTGAGGATACTCAGACTTTGCAGGATTGAGACTCATGTGAGGTCAGGACCTTGCAGATCCCAAAGAAAATAATAAAAATCTGTATTATATGTGGTCCCATGCTACTCCCCCTCCCTCACCTTTGTGAATTAGAAAAATCAAGTTGACTTTTAAAGGTGAGCGACAAATATCTCAAACACTTTTCCATAACAGTAGGATTATGTGCTCTGTGCCCAGAATTGTTCAGGACAGAAGTGGTTTAAAATATGCCTCTTCCTTTTTTGTTTTAAGGATCCATGAAGTCACAGATTACATGGCTCCTGCTCCAAGTAAAGTGTAGTGCCAATGATGCAACAGCTAACACACGACCTTCATGGAGCCACTTTCGGGGAGGGGGTAGAGAAGGAGAGGAGAAACAGTCAGATATATATGGCAGATTTTAACTGGGATTTCTTGCTGGAGCTGTGAATTTGATAAGAATGACAGCCAATCGCTGATCTAAGCAGGGGCAGCTCTAGACATTTCGCCGCCACAAGCACGGCGGCATGCCACGGGGGGCGCTCTGCTGGTCACTGGTCCCGCGGCTCCGGTGGACCTCCTGCAGGCGTGCCTGCGGAGGGTCCGCTGGTCCCGCGGCTCCAGTGGACCTCCCGCAGGCGTGCCTGCGGAGGGTCCGCTGGTCCCGCGGCTCCATCAAAGCCGCGGGACCAGCGGACCCTCTGCAGGCACACCTGTGGGAGGTCCACCAGAGCTGCGGGACCAGCGGACCCTCCACAGGCATGCCGCCGAAGGCTGCCTGCCTGCCGCCCTCCTCGTGACTGGCAGAGCGCCACCCGCGGCATGCTGCCCCAAGCACACGCTTGGCGTGCTGGGGCCTGGAGCCGCCCCTGGATGTAAGTAACGCAGTGTCTACATGAACACTGCATCACCCTAACCACACCGACACAAGCCCTACACCTCTTGTGGAGGTGGAATTATTATGTCAGTGTAGTAGGGCACTTATATCGGCAGGAGCAAAGTTGTACACTGACATAATTAGGTCAATGTAAGCTGTCTTATGTTGACCTAACTCTGTAGTGTAGACCATGCATTACATAAAGCCCTGGGCTGGGACCTGGTGGCATGGTAGGGCCTGGGTCTCCCACCCAGCCTTAAAGACTGAGGTACCTCAACCAAGCAGGGGGCCAGAAATCAAGTGCTCCAATCACTAAGCTGCCAGGCCCTCCGAGCCCCTAGTTACATTATCATTCATTCTTAAAGGACAACAGCTATTTAACAAAACCATTGGCCTGTGCAGATGATTAAAGGAAGCAGGATTTATGTGTTCTTGGATAACCTGTACTGAGTTCCATATGTTTTTACCAAAACCCTCACTGTTCCAGATGAGATTGCAAGGAGGTAAAATTCAACACAGAACTTGGCTGTCTGGTCATAGCAGCTACCTATGCAAGCTGCACTTCTTTATTGGTGTCTCATCCCATGGCACATCTCATATGTAAGAGCCATTGTGGTAATGCAGTGCAAAGAAAAAGACTTATGTTTAGTTTTGTACATGGTAGAATAGCTTTATATTGATATAATGCAGCAGTACTTCTTACTAGTATTTCAGAGGTAGTCAATGCCATACATCACTGTGTTAGTAGTAGAGCTGGTCAAAACATATTATATTTTCCATAAACATTTTTTAAGAACATGATTTTTTTTTCATTTTTGTCAAAATATTTTGAGTATTCCTTGAAAAAAACTGACCGACAAATTGAGTTTTCATGGCAATAGCATAATTTTAACAAATGTTGGAGAATATTCATAGGAAGCAAATTTTCATTTCTAAATCATGAGTACTTCCACTGGAAACCAGATTCTAAGAGTTATATTCAGGAAACATAAACATCACATTTGGTCGCACAAAAGGGACTTGAAGGTGCCTTCAGGCAGCAGCTAAGGATTCCTCTAGAGTTAGGGAATTTTAAGCTGGTGTAGTGTAGGACTGGTGTAGCCAACCCTAAACCAGTCCCATAAGACTCCCCTGTCCTCAAGGGCATAAATGGGCAGGCCCAAAGCACAATGGACTCAAGTGATCCTCACCAGCATGGTCGCCCCTTGGGGACTATTATCTACTGGCAGAAACTAGAGCAGCCTTGGTGCTACTTTAATTTGGAGCAGGGGCCATTTTGGCCCCAATAGTTCCCAGAATGTGGTTGGGGGCCAGGAAGGTAACCTGTTCTTCTCATGTACACCAAGCACTGCTGCAGTGTACCTGTGGATCTATCCCACTATTCCTATTTCCTCCAAAGTTTTGGAAAGCACACAGCTTGTGAGTGTTCCCCATTACATCAGAGCAACCACACACACACCGCTTTTTATAAGTGGCCATTCTAATAAACTATCATATAAAACTACAAAAATGTATGTAGTTTTCTGTATATTCCAGAAGCTTGGTCAATGAGTTGCCATATCTGCAGAAGCACCTGAATCCTTGCACAACTAAAAATGCGGTGGAAAAAAAGTACAAAAGCTATAATTGTACATGAAAGAAGAAACTTTGTGCCTCATTTTCATGTTCTTTAGTGGTTCTGACAATGGTTTGAAGCGCTGAAAAAACACAACATTAACTGCTTCAGTTAGTCTTCAACATTAACTTTCTTCTATCCTCAAGTGTGAACACAGAGCAGGAAAATAGATGTCCCTAAAAGCAAGAAAGAACACAGCAAATAAAGCTGCAGAGTCAGAATTTTAAAATTGCATCTCCCAGCACCCCAAATGAAGACATATTGCTACTGGGGCACCAGGGTTTAGTAATTGCAAACACCTTTCCACCATAAGCGCAAAGCAAAAAGTGAAATGACTTCATAATCAATTTTTTTTATCATAAGCAGAATAGTAGCTTAATGCTGTTGATTTTGAAGCAGCCCTTTAATGGTGTTTATGCCAAGAATTTCGGAAGTTTTTTTATTGTTTTTTAAAAAAAGAGGCTGTACCTGTACATAGGTGACACTTTTAAATCTCCAACATACCCCAAATGGTGAAGTGATGGAAAAATCACAGCTGTGAAACAGATATTATAGTCTGTAAATAAACAGGCCATTTAAATCTGCTTAGACAATAGAACTGGATGGAAAATGGGGAATATTTGTAAGAAAATTTTCATGAAAAATTTGACCCATTTTTACTCAAAAATGTTGAAATTTAAAATTTGTATATCAGCTTTATGAGACAGATTGTGAGGCTTTCAGAGCTCTGTTTGTCTTGTTGAGTTGCTATAACATGTAGCCAGGACTCTCCTGTTGTCCACACTAGGGGGATGGCCACCGGAGCACAGGCTTTTCTTGAGTCTTTGACTGTGTGGCTGCAATTCTCCTGTCATCCACATATCAAGGTACAACATTGCTGATCGTAACAAAAAAAATCTACAATTGGTTCCGAGCACAATCTACAATTGGCTGCACCCAGCCACACAGGCCACGTAAAATACATCACATCAGCATTCCATTCTCTTCATTGACTCCTAACAGTCAGGCCAAATTAAAGGTTTCAATCCTCCCCTGCAAAACCCTACATGGGACTGGTCTAAATTACCTGGGGGATCACTTCATCACAACCTCCTACAACAGCTATATTCCACTGGAAAGATGGCATGATCAACCTCAAGTAAAAGCTGGGAGTGTAGGAAAGAAAGCTCTCATAATGGCTGGCCGACAGCCAGAAGTCAGTCCCTGAAGAGCTCTGGATCACCAAGAACCTCAGCTCCTTCTGAGCAAAATGCAAAAACAGGTACTTGCAATAAGGAAATGAATAAGTAAATAAACAATGTCCAGCTCCCCATCATGGGCAGGAAAAGAGAGGAAAATATGTTTTTATGATTATAGTTCATAATTTTGGGAGGCATTCTGGTAATACAGTAATGGGTGCCATGTAAGAACCTAAATAGAGAAATAGAGTTAGGCAGTGGTTTTCAACCTGTGGTCCGCAGACCTCTGTGGAGCCCCAGACTAAGAGGGCCGCAAAAGGTGACTATGAAATTAAAGTTCAGATCCCAGAAAAATCAATCAATTTT
This sequence comes from Mauremys reevesii, assembly GCF_016161935.1. Lineage (NCBI taxonomy): Eukaryota > Metazoa > Chordata > Testudines > Geoemydidae > Mauremys > Mauremys reevesii. The sequence continues at coordinate 118,495,667 of NC_052625.1, read as the reverse complement.
TCTGATCAATCAAAAGTATTTGAATACCCCCACATACAGTTCAAACCCGGAAGTGTTGTCGTTACCATAGAAGCACACAGTTTAGCATCCTTTCTCACGCTGCATCAAATGCCATGCTAAGCACATGTAACATACAGCAGACCCTTGCTAGAACGTGCACTTATATAGCGCAAATTCTTTTAGAATGTGGTCGTGGCCATTGCTCCCAAATGTAAATATTTACATTGGTAGTCATGGTAACGCAGTCCCCGCTATAACGCGGTCCCCGCTTTAATGCAGTACCGCACATGGATCCCGATTCCCGCGTTCTAGTGGGGGTCCGGTGTATATAGTTAAATTCTGTTCACTTTTCAGTCTAAGACTGATGGTAGGGACCATGAGCCACAGGTTGAATTTCCAAAGGGGTCCACACCACAATTCAAAATTTTTTCAGGGTCCGCAAATGAAAAAGGGTTTAAAACCACTGGATCAGAGAGAGAATTACCTGGAATGTAGGCTGTTCTTGGTCAATACGATTCCTCATATGCTTAAAGTTATGCCCGTGTTTTGCTGAATCAGGATCAGGAATAAACTTGTGCTTCATAGGCTTTAGCACTCTATATCTTGCCTGTACAGCTGCGCTAGTAACCACAGGACTCTTCTTCTTTTGATTGCATGCCTTCCTATTTATAACTATGTTTCATTGTTCCTTTAATCAACAACAACAGTAAACAATAAGCGAACCTCAATATGCTGTAACTTATTTACTTGCAAGATGACAGGTAGAGTAGGTGTTCCTTTTTCAAATTTTACCCTATGATTAGGGCTCTATCAAATTCACGGGTCCAGGCTTTGCACAAAAGTAAAAAAACTGGGCCATTGGAATATATCGATTTCAGATATACATGAACTGGATCCCCCTTGGTATAAAAGAGAGGTGCTTTCAATAACGACATGTTTGAGAGGAATTTTGGGAGAGAGCTGAGAGTGGAGACAATGAAAGGGCAGAAAGGAATTTTGTAGGTGAGCATCTGCTGAATGCTGCTGAGATTTATATTCTATTGTGAGTGGTGTGCTAGGGTGCTTAAAGCCTTGCATAGGTTCTGTTTAGTGATTATTTAAATCAAAATAAATAACTAAAATTAATAAACATGATAGTCAGTACAATGGTAGAAAAGGTACACTCCCTCTTCATGAAAGAATAATATATTGCAAACGTATCCTCTTTGATGGCATGAGCCGTCTTGCAGTGAATTCAGTTTCTGACAGAACAACTTCACCAGCTGTCAACATTCCTTCTGGAATTGTAATTTGCAATATGAGCCAGTGTAGATCTTTCCCTATAATTCATTTTTAAATAGAGTTTCTCTATAGTTGAGTTCAGTAAGACGTTTCACTGCATTTAAAATATATAAGTCCCGATTGTGCAACCCTTGCTCATGTTGGTGAGGTTTTACTCATGGAAGTAAGGCCAATGCCTTTAATGGGCCTGTTCAAGTGAAAAAGCGCTCATCAATATACTAGTGGTTCCCAAACTCAGGCACACTGTTGTGTCATGATCTGTATTTTCAGAATAACAGCTGGCCAAATTTGCATATATTTGAAATAGCTTATCACGTATTTTTAAGCGTATCATGCAGGCAGGATATTGAGAGAGAGAGAGAGAGAGAGAGAGAGAAAGATATTTCACCTTATACGTTTTCCTTCTGCAAACATACATTCTAGATTCATGGAAGTACAGCTAAATATACTGTATACACTGAGATTATATATTATACCATTAACATTAGAATATGAGAATATTTAAAGCCAAGGAAAGTCAGAGTTTAACATAAAACTTTGACCAGAACCTACTTTTTGTGAGAATAAAAGTGAGTGAGGAGACCCAATGAGGTGAGGACTAACATTTTTAGCCCTAATTCTGAATTTCCTTTACTCATAAGACTCTGAATATGGAGTCTCTCTAAGGGCCAGATCCAGCAAAGCAAAGTCCCAACCCTGCAAGCACTTATGGGTGTTTGTTTGCTCACAAGTAGCATCAATGTTGTCAATAGGACTATTTATCTGCTTGAGCGTGTGCAGGGATTTAAGCACATGCTTAATTTTAGGCACACAAGTAGTTCCACTGGCAGCTCACACATTTAAAATTAACATGTGCTTAAGTGCTTTGCTGTATCAATCCCTTATTAGGGAAGGGTAAACTGGTTCAGGTAAAATAAGAATGGGCTTGAATGGTCTCCCAAGATTCAAAACAAAGAGAAATGAACACTGTATCAAAGTTTGAACAGAGCATCTTCACCCTTTTCCATACTCCCTGGTGCTGGCTGGCAGCAGAGGGAGAACTGTCAGGATGTCACAAGAAAAGCAGTTGTCACTAGGGGTGTAGAAGTGATGGAGGTGGTCGCAAATATTTGGCGTTTCGCGCTCAGTCTGCAATTATTCAGACTGGATGATCCAGCTGGCCCCTCTGACTCCAATAGTGATTTTGTTTAACTTCAAAGAGAATGCTGCTGCTCAAATGATCATTTCCTGAAACAATACCTTTCACAATGAGAAAGGGTGGCAGAACAGTAACTGTTATCAGCCTATATTTTTATATACCTAAAAGACTACAGTATAAACTGCAGTAGAAAAATATACTTTTGATTTTTTTTAAAATAACAAATACACCACAAATCTAGGAGCTCTCATTATAAAAACTACATGAAGAAGAACAAAACAAGCGTTTATTTTGTTATTGACAGATACTTAGGAAGACAAAACCAGGATAGCAAAACCTATAAGCTAGATTTTGCCTTAAGCATAGACTGGAGTAGGAGGTGATGTGCAGCCGCATTTTCCCAGGGGGAGTTATGTGTCTGAGGCTTGGTCTACACTGAAAAGTTACATCAGCATTGACAGGTCAGTCAGGAGTATGAAAAAACACACCCTGACCAACACAGTCATGCAGATGCAGCTATGTTCATGGAAGAGTACTTCCATCAGTGTAGTTAACATCATTCAGGGAGGTGGTGTGCCTACACCAACAGAAAAAAACTCCTTCTGTTGGGGTAGGCTGAGTCTATATTAGGGGACTATGCTGGCATTACTATGCTGGTATAGTCTCTGTAGTGCAGACCTTGCCTCAGAGATCCAATTCCCTTCAGGGTATGTAATATTCGTCCTGAGGGGATCTGCCATGGTGAAGGTACCTCTGAACAAGGCAAACACACCACCCAACAGCTGGTGAAGAAATGAATGTTTCTTCCCCAGAGGGCCAGCAATGAACTGGTGTACATCTTGCACAGGCAGGGCAGCGCCAACATCCCTCGAATGGGTGACCTGTGCTACACTGCAGGGATCACTCACGCCTTCCACCTTCTGACGTGCCTGGACGCCATAGTGAGGAACATAGAGGAGAATGCTCTGCAGGATGCCATCAAGAAGTGAATAGCCAGGACCCCCTCCAACCAAGATGTTGCCACCTACCTGAGCAGCTCACTGAAAGGTGAATTTGGAAGAGACTGGGGGAGACTTTGTTTCGCTCTGGACTTGTGCCCAGAATGTTACGCAATGACTGGAGAAGCGTATCGGCTGTCACTGGACGTGGTGCGAGGAACGCCAGGAGCTGGGAGTCCTAGAGCCACAGGTGAAGAATACAGATCACACTATCATCACTGAGAGAGCTAGAACCATGCTGGAGAGGACCCTGAAGGATGGCATCCACTGCCAATACGTGGAAAACCTGAAACAGAAACCAGACCAGGGCAAGGCATTTGAGGTGACGTACAAGTGGGACGCCAGCAACCACTTCCTCCCCAGGGCAGCTTCACCCGATTTGCTGACTGGAGGTTCATCCCATCTCAACTGCGTCCCACCGAACGGAGCCGTCCACCATGGGAATCGAGACAAGCAATGCAGGAAGTGAGGCTACGCCAACAAGACGCTACCCCACATCCTCTGTAGTTGCAAGCCCCATTCAAGAGCTTGGCAGCTGCAACACAATACCATCCAAGATCGCTTGGCCAGAGCCAACCTGTGGAGAAGGTTGCCGTAAACTCCGCCATCCCCAGAACTGACAGACAACTGCGACTGGACATCGTCATCACCAGTGAGGACTGGAAAAAGATCATCATGGTGGACGTCACAATGCCGTTCGAGAACAGGACCCCCAGCCTTCCACGATGCCTGCGCTCGAAAGGTAGAGAAATATGCCCCTCTGGCCGAAACCTTGAGAGCTAAGAGTTACCAGGCCCAAACATACGCACTGAGCGTCGGGGCCTTAGGCGCATGGGACCCCAGTAACGAGCGAGTGCTGAGAGAATGCAGAATTGGTCAATGCTATGCTCGACTGATGCAGCAACTCCTGGTGTCGGACATCATCAGGTGGTTGAGGGACATCTATGTAGTACACATCACCAGACATCGGCAATACCAGGAGGGATGAGTTGGAGTGCCGATGAGAAGCGCAGTCAGGAAAGTAACAAATACTTTTCTCATGGCTTGTATTTTCTAAACGGACAACCTATCTAATTCTCAATTATCAAGGGACAATCGCCACTCATTGATATATTTTGCTTTCTTCAACCAAATCTCCGTACAACTTTTTATGAGTGATGTACCCAAGTATTCGGATTCTAATATCTAAACTGTATTGTTAAATCTTTTCACCTAAATGTGGGTTATTGCTGATTATGTACTCTATGTATCATGTGACTTTTAAAAACTCACTTTGTATTTGTGGATAATCTAAGCATTATACCCAGATGTACAGACACTCTTTTCCCAACCTGTGTATTACATATATTTTTTAACATTAGCTTTAATAAAAAAATAAATACATTACACCCTTATTTACTGTACTCCACCCATACACAGAACACTCTCTGCTAGCTGAATCATGGGGAGTGGAATTTCTAAGCCAGAGCTCCACCTGCTCCTCACTCCTCCCCGCCCATTGTAGCATCTGTGCTTCCCCTCAGCACTGGGAGCTAAGATCCAGGTAGCTCCAGGGCATCCACACAATAGTCCCTCCTCCCATCAAGGCTGCACTAGAGCTTAAGGTCATGTATCTGAGGCCAGATCATATCGAGTCCTTAATATTTACACTAAAAGGTTTTCAGTCAAATCTATTTTAAAGGGATTACTGCAATAGGGACCACATCTGCAAAATAAATGAATGGCAGTGACCGTTCTAGACAGGTGCTGTTTGCCATTGTGAATAGCATTTAGTGAAACTACAGTAGAACTTGGGAGTTACGAACACCTCGGGAATGGAGGTTGTCTGTAACTCTGAAATGTCCATAATGCTGAACAAAACGTTATGTTTGTTCTTTCAAAAGCTTAAACTAAACATTGGCTTAATACAGGTTTGAAACTTTATTTTGCAGAAGAAAAATGCTGCATTTAACCAGCTTAATTTAAATGAAACAAGCACAGATACGGTTTTCTTAGTTTGTCAAATTTTTTTTAAAACTTGCCCCCCCCCCTTTTTTTAGTAGTTTATGTTTAACACAATACTTTATTATATTTCCTTTTTTTTTTTGGTCTCTGCTGCTGCCTGACTGCATACTTCTGGTTCCAAATGAGGTGTGTGGTTGACCAGTCAGTTCAAAACTCTGATGTTCATAACTCTGAGGTTCTACTGTAGTTGCAATGATTAAAGCAAGGTGACTACTAGTATAAACATGGAGCCTGCGTTCTTCTCTGTGTAGTAAGGCCAATAGCCTTCCTTTTATAAAATCCTTTTGTTGTAAGGACTAGTCGCAATAAATCCGTATCTGAAAGCTGTCACTTTCCTATGCCACTTTCTTCCTTCACCCATGAATAGTTCATCCCTGAGTTGGAAATGGCAGGACTGCAATTATTTCTTTGCCTTCAGGTTTTTTTAATCAAATGGAAACCTAAGCTCTGTCTGGTTTGTTCAAGCAGCCATGTTCCTCGGACTGATTAATGGCAGTAGGTTCTCATGTTTGCAGACCTATGGCTGATGCCTTCTATAATGTATGACATCAAAGGGAGCAAAGGCAGCTGGCATCATTTTTCAGACAGACATTTTTTCATATTTGATCAGACAGAGTGCACTGCACTTGGTGAATTCTCCTCTTGAAAATATTAATGTGCTGGCTGTGTGAACCCCTATCCCCACCTGCACAAGCCCATATGGAGAATGGCATGCAGTGATTAATATGTTCTTTTGCATTCATCCCCTGATGTCCATGAGAAAAAAAAGCTTTTGGTTGACAGTTTGTTATTTTCAATGGGTTTTAGTTGTGCACAAAATGTTTCTTTGAGTTGGGTTAATGTGAGGGATGAATATTTGAGGGCAGTTCAATAACACTGATTAGATTAGATTAACTAAGTTTGTCAAGATGTGTCCAAATCAGATTTTGATCGGATATAACTTGAGTTTTGCATCTTTTGTAGGACAGCCTCCTATAAAATATTGTAACTATTTTTTATTTACATTTCTGTAGTGCCTGGAGATTCCAACCAAGATCAGGGCATCATGCTAGGCACTGGGCTTCAATAAAGAAAGAGACAGTCCCTGCCCTGAAAATCTTGCAACTTATATAGTCAAAACTGAGAAAGTGTAGAAGAAAGGAAATATTGTATCCCCATTTTACAGATAGAAAATTGAGGCACAGAAGTATTAAGTCCCAATCCAGTGCAATACCATCCCTCCTTGCAGCTTTCCAAGTGCTTACTCAAATTCAGAGTTCCTTATCGCTCATGTCTTCAGAAGCTCCTGCATATCATTTATGATTTGAATTGAAAAAAATCCAAAGTGTGCGCACAATACGTAGTTGAGAAATAGTGACAAGCAAACAGGCTGGTACAGTGTTGCTGGTGTCCTATAATCTATGACACTGAAGACTCCTTTTGACCTGAGTGGTTAGCCAAATTTGGGATGTTCCAGTTAATAGGAGAAATTGATGATAGAGTCGGGTATTTTCTTTTATGCACATTTGTTTATTTACAAGGAATGTTCAAAGTTCTGTTTCCCTGAACACAGGAGGAACACAGAAGGAACAAAAACCAGGAGATTGTTTCTTTCCTTACAGCCCCAAGCCTCTTTTTGCCAGCATGAGCCCCCAAAGATTTCTCTCTAGGTGTCTCTCAGAGTCACAAACCATATTTGTTCTGGCCTGTCTCTCTCCCTGTGTGCTGCCTACTTCTGCTACGTGCATACACTCTAACTCAAAACAAAGTCCAGCCAAACCCCTCCACCCACATGGTTCAGACTCCTGGGTGGACATACATATGCCTGTTTTAGATGGGGGCACTTAACTGTCTCTCACAGCTATGTAAAATGAAGGGCGGCAGCCTCACCCACCAGCCTATGCTGCAGCCAACCCACAACACTGACCAAAATTAGGAAAGCTGAGGTCTGTGGCTAAATATATGATGTTGTTATTTTCCTGTGACGTTAAAGAATCCTCGGTTTTGGGTGGGACAGTATCAGGTTTGGACAGGAAATCAGTGAGGTTTGCCCCATTGTAACTGGGGAGATTTTGGCTTCGTATTTGGTTTTGTGGAATCTCATTTTTTTAAAAGGAATCATTGCAATGTGAAAATATATTCTGGGTGATTGGACGGCCTAAAGGACTGTTAATGGAATATGAAGCTTTTCAACTCTCGGTTGGAATGGCAGTGATTGAATACCATTAACAACTGATGGCTGCTTGTTCCTGGTGCACAAGTATTCACTGCATCATATCTGGCACTGTTGCTGATAGACTCAGCAGGCATGGAAAGCATTGCAAAGAATAGTGATTGAACTGCCCATTCACATTTATATGTAGTCCTTCCAAGTCACAGGACGGGTCAGTGTGAGGAAGTTTGCCTAGCTGGTGCCCTTGCTGTACTTCTTCTGGGATAAATAGAGCACTTCCGGTTTCCCGGACACCATTCACAAGCAGAAAATGTACTTTTAAATTTTATAAAAACACAGAAAGAAAACATATCCAGAAAAGCCACAAAGAGAAAACAGAGATCATGATACTGAAAGGAAAGGCAAAGCATCTCCACATTAATATTGCTCTTGGCAGTGCAATGCAGTATAAATAATCTTGTTAAAATATCTAATTACTACACCATCAGTACTATTATCTCAAAGAGAGACACAAGGAGACAAAGAAAGCAATATGTTTCAGAAATGTAGCAATCATCAATGTCATATTTATTGACAAAGGGGAGAATAGTAAAAAATGCCTAGGTGATTTAAGAGCCCCGGTCCCATTTTAAAGTGATTTAGGCCCTTACAATATGTCTACAAAGGGTAAAATACCCGCATCTGACCCGGGTCAGCTGACTCAGATTGCAGGGCTTGGGCTCTGGGGTGGAAAAATCAGCATGTGAACATTTGGAGAGACACCTGTGAGGGTTAAGGGTCCCAGAGCTTGGGCTCAAACCCAAACCCGAACATCTACACAGCAAATTTTAGCCCTGCAGTCTGAGCCCACAAGCCTGGGTCAGCTAATCTGGGCCAGCTAAGGCCATGCTGCAAGTCTTTAATCCCTGTGTAGACATATCCTGAAGGTCCAGACTGATTTCAGTGGGAGTTAAGTGTCTAAATATCTTTGAGTCTCAGGAGTCTAAGTCCCACTGACTTTCCAGGTTCCTAAATCACCATTAAAATGGAACTTAGGCTCCTAGGAGCTTCTGAAAATTATACCCCAAATCTCCAAAAGCTTTGGTCAAAATATTTGCATTTGATTTTTGGGGTCGGGGAAGGGTTGTTTTGTTTTGGTTTCTAAAAGTTGAAGAGGGGAATTGTGAAAGGAGGAAATGAGGAATTGTCATCCAGTGGAAGTGTTTCTAGTAAGATCCAAAAAGGATCAGTTCTTGGCCCAATGCTATGTAATATATTTATCAATGATCAGGAAAAATATAAAATCATTGGTGGTGAAGTTTGCAAATGATTCAAAAATGGGTGGAATGGTAAATAATGGTAGGGACAGGTCAGTTATGCGTGGATAGCTTGGTCAAGTGGGCTCATCTGAAAAACATCTAGTTTGGCAGAGCCAAAGACAAGGTCATACTTCTAGGAATAAAAATGTAGGTCACATTTATAAGATGGGGGACAGTATCCTGGAAAGCAGTGGCATTGAAAAGAATGTAGGGATTACAGCAGATAAAAAACTGAACATGTGCTGCAGTATTATGCTGTAGCTAAGAGGATGAACACAGTCCTTGGAATATCAAAGCAAGGGAATATCAAATAGGAGTAAGGAGTGGCTATTACCTCTGTATGCAGCAGTAGTGAGACTATTACTGGAATAGGTGTCCAGTTTTGGTGTCTGTGCTTCCAAAAGGATGTTGAAAAATTGTAAAGGGTTCAGAAAAGGGCTACAAGAATGATGAGAGACCTGGAAAACATGCCTTGTAGTGAGAGACAAAAGAAGCTCAAGGTATTCCGTTTATTCAAGAGAAGGTGAAGGTGAAGGTGACCTGATCACAGACTACAAGTACCTACATAGGGAAGAAGTTTCTGGTAGCAAATGGCTCTTTAATCTAGAGGGGGAAAGGCATAATGAGATCCAGTTGGAAGCTGAAATTAGACAAATTCAGACTAGGAATAAGGCACAAAAAGTTTAACACTGAGGATAATTAATCGTTGGAACAACTTACTTAGAGATGTGGTGGATGCTTGCAATCTTTAAGTCAGAACTGATGTCTTTCTAAAAGCTATGTTGTAGCTCAAACAGAAATTATGGGCTTGATGCAGAAATTATTGGCTAGGGTTCACTTGCATATATTATGCAGGATGTCAGACTAAATTATCATAATAGTCCCTGCTCTCCTTAAAATCTATGCATCCATGAATCTATGAATGGGCCAGTCATCATGTTTCTTAACAACAGAAATTTCTTGCTCCCTGCTCTACGCATAAGATTTCTGTAGTCGTTATCTAGTCATGCTCATAGTAAAAACTCCATTTGACATTGCATTTCAGTAAGAAAGAAATATTTCAGATCACCTCAAACTGAAATACAATATTTCCAAATGTTGGTCTAGGAATGAACAAATCTATTCAGAAAAACAAAACTCCTGGATAACTAAATGTCTAGCCCCATCCCAGAACTCTAAGAGCCTTTTTGTCATTTTTAGAGGCATTTTATTGGGAGTTTCAGCAGTTCAAACACTAATCTCTTTATACAAATTTTGCTATTTCCGAATGCACTACAGTTTCATGGCATTGAGAAGCCCATTGTTCATATGCGTAACTGAACAGATGCCAACCTTCCTCCTACACCTTCTGTCATTCTCCTCTGTTGAAAGATCTCACATCTGGAGGAAGTGTCCATTTTAGGGGGGTTAAAACAGCCTGTTTTGCTGCACAGATTAAAGAGCAAATTGCTACATTCCTCTGAGCGGAGGAAAGATGCCTGCTATTAAACGTTATTTCTCTGATATAAATGAACAGCAATATAAAGCACACATATTTTGACCATACTAGTCTGCCCATTATGTCCTAGGGCATATATTTAAAAGAAAAGAAGAGAAGAAAGAGTTTGCTGTTCATGTTTATTTCACAGACAATTTATTAAGTCCACGATTCTGCAAGATTCTTAAGCAAGTATATAACTTTAAGCATACTAATAGCTGAATTCAATGGATTCACTCAGATGCTTAAAGTGAGGCACAAACTTAAGGACCTTGCTAAGGTCTAAATTCTGCTTTATTAGGCCTCTTAAACTTTAATTTTTCTTAATTTATATCATTTGCTTACAAATTCACTCAGTGACAGACTAATCAGTAGTGCAGACATCAACAACTGGCTGGCATCCCCCCCCAGATTTCTGTAATTTTCTGCAGCCCAGCTCATTGCACAGAAATGAACATGTTTAAGACCATCCACTGCATTCAGATGTAATAAACGTTTCACATTCATTTTCTAAGGATTCAGAACAAAACAAAAAGTGAATTTTATTCCATATCCTAAACCATAACACCCAGAGAGATGTAAAAGATTAGAAGAACATAGGAATTGCCATAGTGGATCAGAGCAGTGGTCTGTCTGGCCACTATTTTGCCTTTAATAGTGGCCAGCACCAGATGTTTCAGAGGAAGGTGCAAGAAACCCTGCAGCTGGCAGTTACGGAATAACCTGCCCACAGGGGAAATTACTTCCTAACTCCTATTAATCAGATATTCGCTTATGCCCTGAGGCATGTAGGCTTTTATCCTTGGATTTTTGAATACTTACAAATATAATTCATATAAGAAAATGACTGCAAAAATGAGCACAGTTTCTCTAAACAAGGGATGAAAAGATCTCACATAAAAAGCTCAGCCCCCAGGACTTTTGAAGAACCCTTTTAAATAATTTTGGGCCTATTACATAAGTTTGATCTTTCTGAGTGTCTTCATTCTTAAATTATGTAACCATTTCCAAATCTTTATTTCTGTGCTTAACATGCACTGGCATTTTGTACAGTGCTTCTTAATCCTGCCTTAAGTGTTAAATAGATCCTGCAATCCTTGTTCTTTGTTTGGCAAACTTTATCTTCTAAATATAAATTATTTTTTCTAAATAAAACAAAAGCTGTTGAGAATCTGGAACTAAAGGGGGGGAGGAAGGGGAAGGAATAAGACATTTAGAGAAGCCCAAAAGGAAAAGAAGAATTGAGTTTACTGTATGATTTTTTCTTAGGAGAAAAATGAATAGTCTTCAATCTTTGTGTCTAAGGGCCTGATTCAATTCCCACTGAAATCATTCAATATCTTTCTATTGGCTTCAGTGGGAGTCGGATAACAGCTACAGCCTCCACAGCAAATACACACTGTATTTTTCCTCCCTTGGTAACAAATGTATTTCTGGTTTGTGTGTCTCAAATTAACTAATAAAAATAGCCCAGCATATAATTTGCTCCGGTCATTGACAGTAATTTACACATCCTCTTCGCACAGAAGTATGTGCAGTGTGCAGTGGACATCCTGACTACTCAGGACACAGGCCGTGAACATGCACTAGCTCAGTTTCCCACGTGTTGCATCAGCTATTGTTATAAACACAATTAGCTGGCAAAACCAACCTCTGGGATCAAAAAAGTTGGTCTCACTGAGTGACTGCAGAGACGTAGGAGGGTTTGTAAGGAAAACACTGTCGGATATCCCTTGTTCCTTTTGTAAAATCCTTTCCTATTTATTAATGATAAACTCAGGTGAAAGAGGCGTATTATCCTGTTTGCTTATCTCGCAATACAAAGGTTATGACTCCTTTTTTCATTCAGACTACTCTGTTCTCTAGTGGTCCATTCTCCTATCATCCCAAGGCCAGATAAGGCAAACACGTCAAAACCACAGTATTGCTGGCACTGATATTGTGACTAACACCACATCTGAGTGACAGTGTGAAGAGTCCCTTCCATTCATCTAAAGAGTATCCTTCCTGAGCAACAGAAAATTAAAAGACTTATTTATTGGGCATTGGTTTTTAATCCCAGGACAACGGGAAATGTTATCAGTCACATATTTTACTATCACAGGAACAACTTTGGGCCAAATTCTCTACTGCTACAGACAAAGAACTTTGAACCAAATTCTGTACTTGTGTAAACTTGTAAAGCTCCTTAAAGGCAACAGAGTTGGGCCAATTTGCAGCAGCAGAGAATTTGGCCTTTGACTTTTAAAAAGCCCTTGTGATTAAAAGAATCTTATATTTCCACATGAATTTAAGTGGGACTGCATCAGCCCAAGGTGCAAAAATTGGTTTGTGAATTAGATAAGAATCCCCTAGCTCCTTTTGCCAAAAATTGCAACTTTTTTTTTTTTAGATTTGAAAAAGTTCAGTAACTTAAACAAAATATTGTTGGGATTCTGACTACTTCCTGTTTAAGGCTCAGCCAAGAAGTGGAAATAACACAAAAATAGCCTCTTGCAAGGTATTTCCAGCTCAGTCTGTTTTCACAATATTTCCAGCCCTGTTTCCACATCAGCAGGTTTAGATAAACAGCTCCCAAACTTTAGGATGCTAATTAGAATCAAACAATATTTACAAACCTTTTGTCGTTCTCCCACAATTGGTTCTAACTACAGCTGGGATTCAGCCCCAAAATGGGTATCTTAAACACCCCAAATTAAAAAGTGGGGTGTCTGTGGGGACTTCTTTGAAGGTACCGGTGTGGTAGATTTAATTTGTTTCATAAGTGAAACAATGTCATTTTATATATTCACCAAAAGAGACAGCTCCATCAACCATCACCAGACCCAGACTTCCACAGGAACCCTATCTCACTTGCTCCTTCACTGATGCAGATTCTCTCCAGTTACAAAACTTTGTACTCTGGCCCTATTTCATGGCCTTTTAAATGTGTTTTTCCCTTGAAGCTTTGAATGATGAGAGTTGTACATAGCCTTAATATTATCTGACAAGAAACACAGTGCAAGGATATGGAAAATATAGTCGTCTTCTGTACTTGCGACTTGAAACAACATATGATCGTTCTCAAGCAGATAATCTTACTCACACTTGTTACCTGCAGTGGTAACTATGAGGGAAAGCACCACAGATGAAATAAAACTGACCCAAAGCATTGGCCACCCATGAATGTGTTTTTAAGCTGCAACAAAAGCGCTGTTGCCCCATTTAAAAAAATGTTTTCCTTTCTGTGCATCTCTTGAGAAGATTCAGACTAACATGAGATTGAATGCAGCAAAATGTGGGGGCCCCTCAGAAAAAAAAATTGCAACATTACTCTGGTTATTACTTCCTGTAATCTGGGAACACTCACCATGTGCAAGTGGCATTCACACATGCACACAGGCCTTGCCTCAATGAGCTTGCCATCTAAGAAGACAAGCAATATACGGCTCCCTTTCTTAACCCAGGACACCCCAGAGAGAGCATTTATCTCAGCTCTGCCTTGCCTGAAACACTCTTTCTTCCTCCCCATTGGACGCATTCATCTTTCCTTCTTCCCACACTAGGTAGATTGTTGGGTTTTGAGTTCCATGGCCACTGTTTCATGGTCTCTGTGGCATAAACTGAGTCTGTCTTCATATTCAATCAACTTGTTTTTTTCTCCAGAGAGCCTGAGGGGAAAAAAAATTAACTGTCTGAAATGAAATCTTTTGGCAGACAGACTTTAGCCGGCATTTGTGCAGTTTTGATGCTCAACCAGGCGTAGTGGTCACTAGGGTGACTTTGGAGGATTAAAGTCTTAAAGCCCAGTGGATTAGTAACTTCAAACTTATATCTTTCCGCTGTCAAAGACTAGAGAGTTTGGGAACTGGGACCTTTCAGGAGTAGAAATTTTGTACAACTGCTTGTGTATAGCCCCTCTGTATCTAGAGACACATACAGCCTGATGTGTCATAGTATCTGAGCAGCTCCCAAATATGCATAGATTTATCTTCACAACCCCCCAGAGTGACAGGGAAGTGTTATAGATGGGGAACTGAGACATAACATTAAGTGCCTTGACCATTGTCACACACAGGACAGTCTTTGCTGCCATGGTACTTGCTGATATGGGAAAGAAGCACAAAGGCTTTGGGATCCCCACAGTCTAATCCCTCTAAGCTCCTCCTGGTTGTTACAACTACTCTCTGTGTAGTGAGGAAGGCTTCTGACCAAATGCCCCAAACAGGTCCTTCCATGGTCATTGGGTGAGGAGGGACTAGAAGTCCCTGGCCTTGTTTGTACTGGAAGAAATCCAGATCCCCCCAGCTTCTCCCAGTACAGTTCATGTTGTTCACCATGAGAAGGGGGTGCCATTTGGCTTGACGCCCTTGCCTCAGGGAAGATCATCTTGGCCTAGTGAGGTGGACTGGGGAACGGGACTGGAAGGCTTTGATTGCCCCCAACCCGAGCTGGTGTTTGCTGCTTTAGAGAAGGAGCACAGCGGGGCTGGCACAAAACAAAACTGAGGCAAAATTCAGACAGAGGAGTGTCTCTCTGCTGATCTGTTTGTGAAACATGCCATATGCCAGTTATTTTATTTAAAGTGAATTGGTTGAGGATGGGGGAATTGGTGAGAAGTGTTGATTTAAATTTTTTTTTTTTTTGCTCACTGCATTCTTATTACCAATAACATTTAAAATGGCCTCCCTCCTGTTTTGCTATAGCTGCTAAATTCTGATAAGCAGTGTTTGTTCCAAACCCATTCATTTTGTTTGGGGTTACTAGTTTGGATATTGAACTGATAGCTTCTCCCTTAGGTAACAAGGATTATTCCCAAATGGTATTTAGAGTGTGGAGGGAAACCTATGGTTAAAGGGTACTACAGTTTAGCTCACTTCACACAAAAGAAACATGCAAAGAGATATCAAACACAATTCCTGCAAGGAGTTATACCTCTTCTTAGGCTTAAACTTCACAAAGTCTCCTAGTGCAACTCTATAGGGCTTTAGTCTATATCCACTGTAATAAATGTGAGACACTACATACTAAAAAGCAAAGGAAAATCCTGTGTGTTCAGCTTAGATATTTCTGCTGCACACTGAGCAGCTCTGGGGGAGGGGGAACCCTTATCTCCCACAGACTTCTGTGCAGATGGAGTCATATAGCATGGCTGACCTTGCAGTGCTTCCTATCATGCCCTTCTGATGCACAATACTACCAAAAAGGAAACAAAATGGTCTTACTTTATCTCTAAGTCAAGGGCTTTGAAACCTCTCCCTCTAACGTTCAGCTATAACTTAGGAACGCCGGGATAACACCTTGAGACTTCTGTCCTTTTCAAGGGTTTCCTGTAGTACAGGCACAGTACCACCAACCTTTTGTTTCAAGCTCCTACAAGTAATGCAAACATATACCTAATAACATCATCAGGAATTAATTTTAAGACCAATTGCTAGGTCAATTGTCTCCCTTCCGACAGTTCCTTTCATTCCCCTTGGTAACATTTAATTGGGCCACACAGGCATAAGCCTCATATCCAGATGTATTTTTTTTCCTGCAATGAATGCAGTCATTTTTATTCCTGATTCCCAATGCTTTAGGCAGAAATATAAACCCCTAGACTCCTTTCTTCTAGCAGGATGTGGCAGCCAATTCAGTCTCAGAAATCTCACTAAACTGTGCAAGAGGCTTGTAAAGCAACACAATCCTGGCATATCTTACATCTTAACATACTAGATATATTGTGCTC